>NC_068284.1:39672253-39995467 GCF_025860055.1 Xyrauchen texanus
GATGGATGAATGAGTGAATCAATTAAGAGGATGATGGATGTATTAATGGATGAATGGACACACTGAATGAATGAGTAAATGAAGAAGATGATGGATGAATGGATGAGTATGACAGATGGATGGATAAACATACTGAAAGAATAAATAAATCAATTAATCAATGATGGATGGATACTATGATGGATGAATGAAGCTGATGGATGGATGGAAGGATGGATGGATGAGTATGATGGATGGATGGATGCATGGAAAGATGGATAAAAATGAATTAATAAATGAGTGAATGAAGAGAATGGATGAATGGATGGATGGATGGATCGATGGACGAATAGATAAACACTGAAAGAATAAATACATTAATGAATGAAGATAATGGTGGATAAGTATGATGGATGGATGAATGAATGTAGATGATGGATGGAAGGATGGATTAGTAAGATGGATGGATGGGTGGATGGATAAAGATACAGAAAGAATGAATCAAGAATAAATGGATGAATGGAACGTATAGACTGATACCTTAATCCCAGCAGAACGGCACTTGCCAACAGCATCTGGCACTGCAGCTCGGGGAGGATCAATCATGGAAATTAAACCCAGAAAACAAAGCTGATTGATGGGGAAATTCACTTCATCACCGTCAAACTCAAACCCCAATGGGAACTGAGAGGGAGAGAGGTACAGGTGACAGAACCCTGAAGGAGAGAGGCAGAAAATTATTTAAAAGAAAGAAAGAAAGAAAGAAGGGAGAAAAAGGGAACATACCCAGAACTCTTTCTCCAAGGCCACCCAGCTCCATGTAGGCTCCCTGAAATGCATCCTTCCAGTCCTCGTCCATTGTATGCTCCTCACCGTTGATCATTATGGAACTGCACCTGCATCACCAATTACCAATAATCAGATCTACTGATCAGTAATAAAAATGTTGATGATAACAGCTACAGATAATCAATAAGAATTATGATGTATAACCAATATTCACAGCCATTGATCAGCAATAGGATTGTCATAAATATTCTCTGTATTAAGTTCTGAAATTGATCACCTGTCCAAGATCCTCTCTGGTGCTCCCTTCATCACAAGCAGGTGTCCACCGGGACTGTCCTCCACCTCATGAATAGACAGCTGAGAGAGAGAGGGTGAGAGAGAGAGAGACAGAGGAAGAGAGAGAGAGAGAGAGAGAGAGAGAGAGAGAGAGAGAGAGAGAGAGAGAGAGAGAGAGAGAGAGAGAGAGATTTTATTTGTTTAATCAATATCAGTACATACAATACATTATTTCATGTTAATAAAAGATCTTTGCTGATTTCAAAGGGAACTGTGGATTTTTATGTAAATATACCTGGTATTTGTTGGTTGAGTTGAATGGGATTTCCACCATTTTAGGGTTGTTCTGTCTGAGTGTCTGAACGCATCCGGACGAGAGCTCGACACACTTCAACAGAGCAGATTCTGATGCATCACCTGATGTATCCCTCTACAAACAAACAAATACATGTACACACAGAGTCAAAGAGATTATGTACACTATGTACAGAAATAAGTGGAGGAAAAGAGGTAAAACAGTGTCCTTCAGTGGAGCCTAAATTACAAACCCCTCAAGCAAATTTACTGATTCTCTACACACACAGTTTAAGGTTTTTCTGAAATCTCCAAAAGCAAAACCTAAATTATCAATTGTAACTCCTTCTAAAGCTTTCAAGCTATCAAACTTGGCACAGAACTTCAGACTTGTTGGCATAGTGTGCAAAGTGTTTTCTAACTGATCAAAATAACAGTTTTCGCACGAGGATGTAACCGCATAATCAGGATGGGGTAGGGGTGGGGGGGTATTGATTAGATTAGTGTAATAATCTAATCATCAACCATGTAAAACCCCACTTCGATCCCTGTCCCCCTCAATGTCTATTATAGTTACGGCCCTGTTTTCGCACAGTGGATGGTCAAATGTTTAAAAACGGCAATGAAAAACATTTTTAGACTTACATTTTTAAACTTCTAGGCCATGCATTGTCAAGCCAATATTAAAGTTTGTCTTGTATCTAGTTAACCTAGTGTGTGTGTGTGTGTGTGTGTGTGTGTGTGTGTGTGTGTGTGTGTGTGTGTGTGTGTGTGTGTGTGTGTGTGTGTGTGTGTGTATTTATCACTTTGTGGGGATCAAATGTCCCCATAAGGATAGTAAAACCTGAAATATTTGACATTGTGGGGACATTTTGTCGGTCTCCATGAGAAAACAGCTTTTAAATCATACTAAATTATGTTTATTGAAAATGTAAAAATACAGAACATTTTCTGTGAGTGTTAGGTTTAGGGGTTGGGTTAGGGTTAGGGGATAGAATATATAGTTTGTACAGTATAAAAACAATTGTGTCTATGGAAAGTCCCCATAAAACATGGAAACCCAACATGTGTGTGTGTGTGTGTGTGTGTGTGTGTGTGTGTGTGTGTGTGTGTGTGTGTGTGTGTGTGTGTGTGTGTGTGGGTGTATATTACCTTGCTGTAAGGTATGTCCTCTTGTCCAGGTTTGAAGACAGCACGGTTACAGAGTCCAGCCACTCGAGACAGAGAGAACCAGGTAGGAGAGCTTTTATCAAACCCACAGCCTGGACATATCCAGTTAAATAGAAAACATTGGGCCTGGTTAGAACGCAGTGTTAGCCATTACGTTATGTCCACACCAGGGTCAGAAAATATTCCTGTAGTAGATTCCTTTTTTTATATGTAACATTTTTAACACTATTCCACACTGAATTGTATCTGATAAATCATCTCTCAAACTGTTTTGTTACCAAATTGGTGCTGCTCTGGCAAACCCATTCTCTGACCTTATTGGTTCTGATCATTTTTCCAGACAGTATAGTCATAAGAACTCTTTCTCTTACTTGACTGATGACCTAATCTTGCGCTGTCCTTAGATTGGTTTGTAGACCTCAAAGCACGCTAACCTGATTGATCCTCGGTGGTGTCAGCCTCGTGGATCTGGTTGTCAAACCACATGTGAGCAACGGTCATCCGGTTCTGAGTCAGGGTTCCAGTTTTATCAGAGCAGATGGTAGATGTGGAACCCAGAGTCTCCACAGCCTCAAGATTCTTCACCAGACAGTTCTTACGAGCCATACGTTTTGCAGTTAGAGTCAAACACACCTGAGTGTGAGAATGATTTGGATGGAATAAAAAAGATGATAAGGTTTTATTGTTTTAAAGGGATAGTTCATCCAAAAATGAAAACAATCTCTCATCATTTACTCACATTCATGCCACCCCAGATATGTATGACTTTCTTTCTTCTGCAGCACACAAACAAATATTTTTAGAAGAATATTTCAGGTCTATAAGCTCTCTACAATGCAAGTGAATGGTGACCAGAGCTTTCAAGCTCCAAAAATCACATAAAGGCAGCATAAAAGTAATCCATATGACTCCAGTGGTTAAATCTATGTCTTCAGAAGTGATATAATAGGTGTGAGTGACAAACAGATAAATATTTAAGTCCTTTTTACTATAGATTTCCACTTTCATTTTCACTTTCTTTCACATTCTGAAAGTGAAAGTGGAGATTTATAGTAAAAAAGGATTGAAATTTTGATCTGATTCTCACTCAAATTGATTGCATTACTTCAGAAGACATATATTAAACCAGTTGAGTTGTGGGAGTAATGGAATACAAGTAACGGGATTACGTATTTAAAATACAAAATATTAGTAACTGTATTCCACTACAGTTATAATTGAAACAGTCAGAAATCAGAATACAGTCACATTTAAAAAGTATTTTGATTACTGAAGAGATTGCTTCGCATTTTATTGTCATTTGCTTTTTTGTTTAGTTTTTCGTCTGCTTAGTTGGAAACATCCTTATAAATGATGAAATCCGATAAGTGTTTGAACAGCTGTGAAACAGATTTTTATGATGCATTACTCACATTCATACAAGCAGACAGAAGGTGCTTTTACACTGTGATATACTATCATAAGATGATGTTGTTGTGTATACTTGTGTGGGGTTTTGAAGTAAGTATGGAGCAGCAGAAATAGTTAACTTTGTGTAAATTGACATGTAAACACTTAGCTTTATGCTAAGCTTAAATGCTATTTCTAGCCCTTTTTCATGCACCTGTTTTCAGACATGATTATATTTTGTTGTGTCATGTTGTGACGAGGAGGAGGGCGTGGCCGGGCCGTGATGGAGCACGGCCAGCGCTGAATCAGCTGATCAGTGGGAGAGCGAGATAAAGGGCAGCCAGAGCCACCGGTTCGAGAGAGCGAGAGAAACACACTCGGCCGTGCTGCATATAAAAATGTTATGTTTATTGTTCAGCTGGTTCCCGCCTCCTCCTTGTCCATACTTATACTGTTACACATGTATTTTGTGATCTGTAGTTGAATACATTTTAAAAGCAACCCTCCCAAACCCATTAAAATCTTTGCTTGTGTTCAGCAGAAGAAAGAATGTCATACGCATTTGGGATTGCATGAAAGTGAGTAATGATGAGAGAACTTTCATTTTTGGGTGAAAATATTATTATTATTATATCATAATAATCATGTGCTTGTGTGTTCTCTCACAGTGACAGTAGCAAGCAGGCCCTCGGGAACATTGGCAACAATGATGCCGATGAGAAAGACGACAGCCTCCAGCCAAGAGTAGCCAAGAATGAGTGACAGCATGAAGAAGGACATGCCCAGGAAGATGGCCACACCCGTGATGATATGAATGAAGTGCTCGATCTCCATGTTGATGGGTGTCTGACCCACTTCCAGACCCGACGCCAGAGTCGCAATGCGACCCATCACTGTACGATCACCTGTGGCGATCACAATACCGTGGGCTGTGCCTACACACACAAATAAACAAATTAATGTGCGAAAAAAAAACATAAAACACAAAACGAAATAACAAGAATACATTTATGAATAAATGAATGAATGAACAATTGAATGAACTAAGAAGACACTGACCCTCGACACAGTTGGTGGAGAAGAAGCTGATGTTTCTGGTCTCCAGGGGATTTTCATGTGTGAACTCTGGAGAACGGGTCTGAGGTTCTGACTCTCCAGTGAGGGAGGAGTTATCCACCTGTGAGAAAGACAGACAGAGAGGAGGTTGAGAATTAAGGAGCAGATGCTTATTTTTGAATGAGTATCTCAGTTCTGTTATTCAGACTCGCTGCTGATAACAAGCTGTTATCAGATCACATTGTCGATCTATGTATATTTCGCTCACTCTTTTTCACTCTCTCTCTACCTTGCAGCTGCTTGAGGAGATGATCCGAAGGTCTGCTGGGATTCTGTCTCCACCCTTGATCTCCACCAGATCTCCCTGAACCACATCCACTGCATTTATCTGAATCTTTTCACCCTCACGAATCACCAAAGCTTGCTGAGTAAGAGAGAAGACAGAAAGAAATGCTTCTAAAATCAAGGAAATTAAAAATACTGAAACTTGATGACAATTTAAAAATGAGTTGTGAGTTATTTGTATTTTTTGTTATTATTTTGGGAGAGGACCTCATAGCAGTTAGCAGAGTATCTGTACTAGAAACAGTTTGTAATGTATAGCCTGCACTATTCTGGGTGAGTATATTTATTTGTTGACTACATAGTTATAATTGTATTTATTTTATAGACCATTACTATGTAATTGAATGCGTGCTTGAATATAGAGCAAGGCTTGAATGCAGAAAGAGCAGGGTGGGGTTGGTGTTTGGGGGGGTGGCAGGTGTTGGCATAAGCTTTCTTTTAAATGTTAAGTGGGATTTACATGAATTTATATAAATCATACAGTGGATTGTTTTTTTTTTTTACAATTGGTTACGTGCTTTTCTCAATACCTAGAACATATTTTCAAAACTCTGCATGTATTTTGTGATTTGTTTAATGTAATATGCACTGCAGTGTATTTTGCACATCCTGTACATTTCTGTAATGTTGGTTTCTGAAAAGACAACTCTATTAAGCGATTACACAAAGGCAACACATTTCGGAGTATTGAGAATGGAGCATCTAACCAATTGTTTAAAAATAAAAAAAAAAGAATTAACATGGATTTATACAAATTATATATAACTTCTCTATTTGTTTGTTACTGGGATATTCATGAAGGTTTTATACCATCTTATCTTTATTTTAAATGGTAATACTCCAAATGTTTTCCATTTAGGTTTAAGAATCACATTGATAATACCACACTGACCTGAGGCACCATGTTTTTGAAAGACTCCATGATCCTGGAGCTTTTGGCTTCTTGATAATAGGAGAAGCAGCCAGTAATAATGACCACTGCAGAAAGCACCACACCCAGATACAACTGCAGTAAAACAGAGAGAGAGAGAGAGAGAGAGAGAGAGACAGACAGACAGACAGACAGACAGACAGACAGACAGACAGACAGACAGACAGACAGACAGATAGATAGATAGATAGATAGATAGATAGATAGATAGATAGATAGATAGATAGATAGATAGATAGATAGAGCAGACAGACAGACAGACAGACAGACAGACAGACAGACAGACATATATGGGAAAGTTCTGATTAAGCAGGTGAGTTTATCTACTACATTTTAATTAAGCAGTTTCAGACCCTTTAACTCGTATACACTGTCATAGGCCGTAAACTAAATAATGTAAATAAATAGAGAAATTGTGATGATAAAACCTTAATGAGCAAACAAAGATAAATAAATCTTAACTACACACTTTCATTTATCACTGACCCTAAACTGTCCCACGAGCAGCTGGGAGTCCAGTCCACAAACTTGGGTTCATTCATCATACTGGATATGGGGCACCAAAAGGTAAATGCATCAAACTCATTCGCCAAAAATGCAAACTGCAGATTTTAATTGCGCTCTGGTGAAGTGAGACCAATTTTACTGATCATTTTTGTTGTTGATTTTGTTTTTTAATCAGCTTAGCTATATGGATTTTTAAAAACTTATAAGGCCATATGCCAAGAGATTTGTAAATGGATCTTTAGAGTGAACCTAACAGCTGCAGAGGTGTTTACTTCACATACGGACAAACATATGGGTAGTTTTACAGCTTATTGTGATATTTAAATTGTTGTTTATCAAGTGTGACTAATTGGTGTCATCGGGATCTCCCAGGCTTGGCTTGACTCAATGAGCAAATGGCATTTTTAAATATGAATTCTCACATAATATTAAACTCACATTTTACTAAAAATGTTTTGAAATGGAGAAAAGCCTATCTTATCTATGTCACCTCAGGCATATTCACACTGACAAATATTCTCTAATGCTTGTACTTATGCTGTGAGATGTTTTTACTTGATAATTCATTGTTTACCTATAACAAATATCAAAATAAATAATAAAAATAAATGAACAAAATATATTATGTTTCTGTAAATCATTTTTCCTTGTTTAACATTATTGGTTGAGTAAATGTTGCTTTGTCGGGCTGGTTGGTATGCTCAAACAAAAAGAGCAGGGAATGTTGGTGGAGGGCTGGATCAGCCTACGAATGACTTAAAGTACTCTCTAGCAAGGACAGAAGAAAGTATTATAACATCCAAAAAATTACACACAAAATTTCTAGAAATGTTTTGCCCCACTTTTCCTGTTAAATGCCATTTTGAATCTTAATTGCTAGTTTAAACCCCTCTCATTCTTATTGGTTGAGTTGTAAACAGACTCACATTGTCATTGACAGGTTCTTCCACAGTGGCCGCCTGAATACTGTATGCAAAAAAGCAAAGTATGGCACCGATCCACAGCAGGATAGAGAATCCTCCAAACAGCTGTTTACAGAACTTCACCCACTCTGGTGTGGTGGGCGGCGGGGTCAGTGCATTTGGACCATCACGGGCCAGAATTTCAATCACTCTCTTATGGGTCAAACCCTGATGGTGGAAAGAGATAACGTTAGCAAAGATTCCCTGCAGCAACTAAGACTTCTAAAGAAGACAAATAGTAGTGTTTTTAAGGTCACTAAAAAACTTATTCTCAACTAAATTATTCTTACATACTAATTAATCAAATATGGCTCATAAATCTACAGAAACTAAAGAATGTTGTTGATCAACAGCTAGAAAATGGGGCGGAGTTTGCCTTAAAGTCTCCTGTAGTTGCAAGTGAGCTAGATGGGGTTAGATTCAAGCCCATCAAATGGAAAATAGCCTGAAATTGTTCATGACAAATGTATTTCTTTAAATAAAGCTTAAAGGGATAGTTCACACAAACATAAACATTCTCTCATCATTTATTCACCCTCATGCGACAGCAGATATGTATGACTTGACTTTCTTCTGCAGAACACAAACAAATATTTTTTGAAATATATCTCAGCTCTGTAGGTCCATACAATGAAAGTGAATGGTGACCAGCAATTTGAAGATCTAAAAAGCACATAAAGGCAGTATAAAAGTAATCCATATGACTCCAGAGTTTCAATCCATATCTTTAGAAGCGATATGATAAGTATGGGAGAGAAATTAAAGATAAATATTGAAGTCCTTTTTTTTTTACCCTAAATCAGATTTTTTTCAAAAGAAATTGTGTATATCACTACTTACTGGTAGGGAGGAGAATTTAAAATAATAAAAAAAAAGAACTTAAAAATGTATCTGATTCTCATATCACTTCTGAAGACATGGATTTTACCACTAGAGTCGTGTGGATTATTTTTATGCTGCCTTTATGTGCTCTTTGGATCTTCAAAGGTCTGGTCACTATTCACTTGCATTGAATGGACTTACAGAGCTGAGATATTATTCTAAAAATCTTAACTTGTATTTAGCAGAAGAAAGAAAATCATACACATTTGGGATAGCATGAGTTTGAGTAAATTATGAGAAAATGTTGGATATTTTGGATAAACTATCCCTTTAAAAGATTAAATTATGTCAGTATATATTTCAAAGTCATGTCTACTTACTCATACTTTTCTTAAACGCGGCACACACTGAAGCTCTGTTGTAGCTGAAAATGTTTAGCCATGCTGATTGTCTATGATCTCTGAAAGTTTTCAGAAAATGTCAAATGTTCAGATAATGTTTTAAGGATGCTCAGTTTAAGAGATGTTTTAGTCCGTTCTGAAATGCAGATTATTGGTTGTGTTATAAGCAGGAGGCTGTGAGCTTGTGCTGGTGGGTAAAATGTCATCACAATCAGAGGGAAAAAAAATAAGTTATTGTAAATGTCGAGGGTCAAAGTTAAGGTGACTCACTTTGGTAAGGTCAACTCCATAATGAGCGCTGACCTCGTCAAGAGACAGCTTATGATCATTCTGTAGAAACACACAGGTACCCAAACATAAGGCAATAATGTGTGTTTTTTAATTAGTTTAATCATCAACATAGATTACATTCTTAAAGGGATAGTTCACCCAGAAATTAAGATTCTCTCATCAATTACTCACCCTCATGCCAATCCAGAAGAGAATTCATTTATAGAAGAATATTTCAGCTCTGTTAGTCCTTACAATGCAAGTGAATGGTGACCAGACATTTCAAGGGCCAAAAATCACACAAAGGCCACATAAACGCAATCCACATGACTCTGGTGGTTTAATTCATATCTTTAGAAGTGATATGATAAGTGTAGTTGAGAAACAGTTACATTTTTAAGTCCTTTTTTGCCATAAATCTCCACTTTTACTTTCAAAATGTATAAGAATGTGAACATGGAGATTCATAGTAAAAAAGAACTTAAATATTTATCTGTTTCTCACCAACACATAATATCACTTCTGAAGACATGAATTTAATCACTGGAGTTGTGTAGATTACTTTTATGCTGCCTTTATGTGCTTTTTTGACCTTCAAAGTTTTGGTCACTATTCACTTACATTGTATGGACCTACAGAGCTGAGATATTATTCTAAAAATCTTGTGTTCAGCAGAAAAAAGACATCTGGTTCGGCATGAGGGTGAATAAATAATGAGAGAATTTTGGGGCGAACTGTCCTTTTAAGGACATGATTTCGAATGATCATCTCTCACACTTATTGACATTAGACACATGTTGCCTACAGACACTAAAATGAACTTCTTACCAGTGACACCTCTTTCTTCAGCTCATCTAAATCTTTCTCTTTCCTCTTTCTCCTTCCTCCTGTTTGAGCCGCCTCAGGGCTGCCTTCCTGTCCACACTGAGACAGAGATTGAGAGAGGGGACAGATGGAGAGAGAAAATAATAGGATCTTTTACAGTTTCTGAAGAAATTGTAAGTGGTGGCTGCAAATTTTGCACAGGCACCACTTCCAATATCTTCCATGATATTTGACAGTGTAATCAAACATGTGAGTGTGCTTCAGCATGTAAGGAGTTGTCGGATCATCTAACACAGTCTACTATGTGCATGCTTTGGCAAGAAATGTGTGCTGTATGCTGACACACTAGATACTGAGGAACAGGGTGTTATGGACATCACCTGACACTGTCACTCTCGATCAGCTTTGAATAAATGTGTGTGTGAGAAACACATGTACTGACAGAACAGCATGTTGACCATAGAGAGGATCATTCATTACACTTTCTATCAGGTCTATTTTCTAAATTCCTTTCTATATAATCTATAATTTATAATCACAATTATAACTCAGCAGGAGCAGAGACACAGAACATCATCAGGATATCAGTCAAATAACATGATCATATACATTTTTGACATCATAGACTAAAACCAAGCTCATTTCACAACATTACAAAATTTTATAAAATCAGAAGCTCCTACCAGGGTGAATCTCCCCAAACAAAAATAATCAAGAATTTTTTGGGGTCGTATTTCACCCCCAAATCATAAGAATATAACCTGAAATTAGATTTGATATAAGATAGTGGAGCGTATTTAGGACAATTAAGAATTGTTTATTATAAAACATTATTTTTTAGCACATTTTCTGCTGAAATTCTCTTTACTGTAATGCCAAAAATCTCATTCTCAATCCTGAAGAAATGTCTGTGATACTAACCCACATTATTTAAGTGTGCATGACACTAATTACAATGTGTGACCATGAAAGTTGAACAGAGAACAAATGATAGAAAGAATAACTGATGAAGCACACAGGAAGAAACACTCACCCCTTTCCCCATCTTCGCTGATAATGAATAACCGATGCACAGATCTCACCCACTCTTTCCTCACACGTGTGGAATACACTGGTGGCTTTTTTTGGAGGTAACATACCCCCTTCTCCACCTGGTAAAACACACACACACGTAACCTCTTCTCTCCCCCCATTTGTGCCTCAGGGTAACCCGAAACGTACTTCCCACCTCCTGCCATACACACACACCCTTCATGCCATGGCAAAGGAAATCTGTGTATCTGCACCTGCTACCACTTGCCCCTCTCTCTTTCTCTCAAACACAATTATTACAATAAGTTATTTTACCCCATTTTTAGAGCAGGAGAATTAGTAGCTGAATTCTCCATCATCATGATCTGTACATGCTGATCTGGCTTCAGGGTTTCTTAACATCTAAATCAAGTCTTGAGACCAGGAACTACAACTGCTGTCAACGTCTCTGCCAGATGTATTAAAGGGATATTTCCCCAAAAATGAAAATTCTCTCATAATTTACTCACACTCATGCCATCCCAGATGTGCACGACTTTCTCTCTTCTGCTGAACACAAACGAAGATCTGTAGGTCCTTTCAATGCAAGTGAATGGTGACCAGTAATTTCAGACTCCAAAAATCACATAAAGTAAGCATAAAAGTAATACATATGACTCCAGTGGTTAAATCAATGTCTTTAGATGCAATATGATAGGTGTGGGTGAGAAACAGATCAAAAAGTAATTTTTTACCATACATCTCCACTATCACTTTCAAATTCTGAAAGAATAAACCAAGTAAATGTTTTTGAAAGTGAAAGTGGAGATTTATAGTAAAAAAATATTTAAATATTTATCTGTTTCACACCTAAAGCAATTGCATAGCTTCAAGGAATAGTTCACCCAACTCTCATTATTTACTCACCCTGATTCCATCCCAGATGTGTGTGACTGTCTGTCTTCAGCAGAACACAAATGAACATTTTTAGAAGATCGAGCTCTGTCTGGTCCTTATAATGGAAGTACACCAGTTCCAGCACTTTGATGGTCCAAAAGTTATATTTAGGCAGCATAAAATTAATCCATACAACTCCAGTCATTCAATGAATGTCTTCTGAAGCGAATCGATGTGTTTATGTAAGAAACAAGTCGATAATTAAATAAATAAATTAAAATGTTTTAACTTTAAATCGGCGCTTCCATCCAGGGCTCTGATGCAGTTTGAAATGGCCGAACTCTCACGTGACGTTCATTGGTCTGTTGTATGTAAATGAGAGCAACTTCCGAATTCTTGAATGAACTTGCCAAAGCGCATATGTCGTGTGGATTACTTAATGCCTAAATATGACTATTTGACTGTCAAAGTGCTGGCACCCGTGTGCTTCCATTATAAGGACCTGACAGATCTCCATCTTCTTCAAAAATCTTAATTTGTGTTCTGCTGAAAAAAGACAGTCATAAACAACTGGGATGGCATCAAGTGAAGAACGAGATAATTTTTTTTTTGGGTGAACTATTCCTTTCAGAAGACATATTAAACCAGTGGAGTCATATGGGTTACTTTTATGCTGCCTTTATGTGATTTTTGGAGCTTAAAGTTCTGGTCACCATTCACTTAAATTGAAAGGACCTACAGAGATGAGATATTCGTCTAAAAATCTTTCAGCAGAAGAAAGTAAGTCATACATATCTGCTGTCGCATGAGGGTGAGTAAATGATGAGAGAATTGACAATTTTGGGTGAACTATTCCTTTAAGAACCGAACATTAGAGAGAGCAGATGTACTCCTGACCACTGCTGTGCCCGGGAGCGATACTCCACTCACGTAAACATTAGAAATAGATCATGTGAACTTCACGTGGTACATAATTCATCAATACTGTTTTGGAAATATTTCACTTTTTTTGTGTAAAACTTAGCAGGCAAAGAGTGTACTCGATATATGCTGTTGAGCGACATATACAATAATCAGTAGTAAGGATGCTACATTCTGAAATTATTCACATTATTTGCTAGATTTGATTTAAATGCAAATAATTGCAAATTTAAATCATTCATTAATATAATGTGAATATCAGCCAATTTGGATGTTCTCTTTCATCAACATTACATTTGGCAGGTTATATAGATTTAGCCTTTTCTTCTATTTATTTCGTATTTAAATGAAACATCATGCTTTCACTCTACATAGTTTTAGCATTTTGTGCTTTATACATATTTCTGAGCAAATGCAGAACTTAAATTTGTCCATCAATTTCTGTTCAACCTAATTATGCTGTCACATTTCCCCATTAAAATAATGATTTGATTGAACATTCTACCATTAAATGCTGAAACATTTTGCCACAATGCCACAAATCTATTCAAATCTATTCAATACAACATTTCAACAATTAGTTGATCTTACTTAAAACATTTCAAGACAATTAGTTTGCATTTAATAAGTTATTTGGCTCAAGTTAAGTGAACTATTTAAGAGCAAATAACTTGAACTTAACTCATATATGTGATCAAAGATTCATTGTTTTTATTTAATTCTATAAATAATATGCATTATAAAGTGTAAGAAATTATTACTGGCCTCTAGTACTGTAGGTTTGTTATAAGGCACATTGGATTCTCCTCAGTACATCTTAGTGTACATAAATCTACACTTTGGTAAAGTATACATTTGAGTGGAGAGGAACGGCTTGAATTTAACAGGCTCCAAGTTCACCATAGGTAACACTAATCACTGTAATAGTGACTTCAACCCTAACTCACCAGTTACAACAAAACAACAACTATAGACAAGAGCTAAAACTATATTAACCCTCCTATTCGTTCTGCATACACCTTTTGCTTTTGCCCCTGGTGAAATTTAAGCTTATAAATCAGTCATATCTCAAATTATATGGTAAGTCATTAATAAGATCTTAACTGTTCATGCATGTAAAAGATTGATATTTTTGGCATGTTAACTGACAAATATAAATGTTATTAACTAATAAGTTTTTTTTTTTTTTTTTTAAATAATAAAATTTAGAAATTCTGAGACATTTCAAAATATACATTAACTGCAGCAATTCCTGCGTGATGCATGTGAAGATTTTTTAAAAATTTATTTAAAAATGTATCTAAAAATCTTATGATATACAATTGATATTAACATATTTGGTGAGAAGTATTAGTTATTTGAATGAATTTCCTTTTACTCATAACTTGGTGGTCAAAAGTTATGAAACCAACGTATTCTTTTTCAACTAAACTTCATCAAAACAACTGTACAACTCAAGTATACAACATTAATACTTCTTTACTATGTTTTTAAGCTAAATCTATTCTGTTTACTTGCATGAACAGCTGAATGTTGATGTGTGAGTATACTGTAAGCTGGTTTGGTATCAGATGGCTGCAGAGTAAAATGTGGACAATTTCCTCTTTCTAGCCTTATTTAGACTAATTTGTGCATTAAAGTTTGCTCTGACCACAACCCCTTTAGACAGAAGTACCTTTGATTTAATTTATTTGTTATGTTTGTTACATCTGTCAAGTCTGTTTTGTACAGGAATGTGTGTGTGTCTGTATGTGACTACTCTATGTGTATGTGTGTGTGCATGATAGTAAACAAGTTCCAGACCAAGTGAGAGACAAAAAAGTGTGAGCGAGAGTATGGGAAATAGGCTAAATGGAAGTGAAGTGTTTATAAGAAAAATCTAATTCATAGATGTACCAAAAAAAAAAAAAAAAAAAGGTATTTTGATATTCTTGACAAAGTCACAAGGTCTGGTTCCTGCACTAAAAACTGTGGTATTTAAAAATGATTATCTACCTCTCCTGGGTCAAAAATGACCCAAATGCAATAAGAGGGTTAATTATTACTTTTAATGACAACTTAAGGGTCTAGTGTAACAGTAACATGATCACATTTTCTAAGATTAGTAAAAAAAAGTAAGCTTAAGTCAACTTTTTTTTTTAGATAACTATTAGTATCTACATGAATCACTGCAGTTCCTTACATAGTAAATGTCTCATTTAAAGCAATACTTTGAAATAGATTTTCTTCACTGCTTTCCACTAATGTTCATTCCTCTTTAATCCATTGCACACACACACAAACACACACAAGGGATCTGATTTTTATTGACTCTTTTCTAAAATCTGAACTTGAGATATACTTTCTTTTTACAATGCATTTTACAGAAAACCACAGTTAGATAGGTTAAAGTCAACATAAAAGTAAAAATAATTAGAAATTGTAAATGGATTTTAAAGAGAGAATGGTTACTCAGACCTGCACCAATACAGGTGCATAATACATACAACATGGGAATTCCCCGATATTTAAACACAGTTTAATGGCAGGTACCATGTGGCTGTTCAACATTTACTTTGAGATGCATAAAAAGCATCGGTGTAGGCTAACAAACATATAATTTCCCTCAATCCCTTGCAACGCTACAGTTTTTCTTAGCATTTCAGATGAAACCCTCTCTGGCTCTGTGCTGACATGCACAGACATGAAGACTTGGAAAGAAAGCCATAACCTGTGAAATTGAGAAGTTTATTGGATTTTGGCTGGGCTTTTCACATGAATATGAATTCAGTCCAAGTCTTTCTCCCAGTTTTTCCACTTTTTTCCTCACAAAAAAACAAAACAAAAAACTTTCCGATATCTTTCTGTCCTTATTGCAAAACTTCCTGTGGTCTTAGCATGTAAACAGAACCACCACATGAATTCTGCCATGTCAGTCAAAAGAAAGTGCAGAAATAATATTAAACATCATTAAATTATATTACATTTCTGCATTCAACACACAAACAGTACCAGGGTGCTACCGCACAGCATTACTAAATGTACTTACAATGACATAACGAATATTGCTATAATCTTGTTTTGTTCTCCTAACATGTGGAAGGATTACAGACATGTCGTTGGACTAAAACTTTACATATGCAAACGCGTGAATAACACGCACCTTTCGAAGTCAGCAGAGAGCTAGCTAGATTAGCTTTTTTTTTTTTTTCGCCACAATTGCGACGTAATAGCCGAATGCGAATTTTCTCCTGTGGGTGGCAGGGGGCAGTAAAGAGCATTGGTGTTTTCTTACCAGCATAAAAAGGGCATGCAAAGAAGGCTATGTTCGAAATGGGATACTATCCTACTGCTTACTGTGCAGGATATACTGTATACTGTATAGGGAGTGGCATCCAGTAAAAATACGATTATTTAGCATTTTTAATTAAAGTTTGTGTAAAGATATCTTCAACAAAATAACTTTTGGTGGCACGATCATATAATGAGTCAAGAAAAAGATACTCGGTTGTATACTGCACATTTTGCCAAATAAGTCGTAGGTCATCCAGGTATTCCATGCTTTCGCTTAGTATGCACAGTATACATGCTATATACTGCAGAAATAGTACAAGCAGTATGGTAGTATGCTAATCCGATCATAGCCGAGGTGGTGGTGGTGGTGGTGTTATCTTTGTGACAGTTAGAGAAGAGGAGGAAAAGAGAGTGAAAAGATAACTCGAGATGGAGTGATGAGCCTTTCTAAACGATATGTGTGGAAAGTGTCAAGAGAAATTGGCACTATAAAAGAAAGATTTTTAAAGGGATCATAGTTCACATAGTTCATAGTTCAGTGTGTGTGTGTTCTCTGGTTACAAGTGAATGTTAAAATAATCAGCTGTTTGTCAGACAACAGCTTATGCAGACAGACGTGAGAATTTGGCTTGGAGTTTTCAGTAACTCTCACTCTGTGTGTTTGTGTGTGTCTCTGCCAACAGTATCGACGTCATTCAGTGGATTTCAGTCACTGCAGTCAGACTAAACACACACATAGACACACAGACACACACACATAGACTCTTTAAGTCAGTGTGGAACGTGTCAAAATAAACTTAAAACTGCATGATGGGATGCACAATGGGACTGTTAATGTGTGTGTGTGAAAACTGATGGAGATTTGATGAAAAATGGTCATACATACATAATGTTTTTAACAGTGTTTGAAGTGTTTATGTGATTCCAAGGCTAAAAATACAAATCATATATTTAGCATCAAGTAAATGAGCGTGTTGGGGGTCAGGGGAGCTACTTTAAGGGGCCGGTCTACAGTGGCAGAGGAAGTGATGTTATAGCACCATTATATCAAATGATGAGAGAATTGAATTATAGGTGAAACATTAAACAAGTGTCAGAAAAACTATAAAGAAGAGAGATTAGAGGATTGAAAGAACAAAGATATGCAGAAAAACAGAGAAACAGAAAAAAATACAAGAGATAGAGAGACAGAGGGAGGGAAGAGAACAAGAAAAAAAAGACAGTTACAGTAATATAAAGTTTCCAAAGCAACTATAGAAATAGTACAGAGTGTGAAAAATGTGTGCCTAAAATTGTGTTCTTGAATTAGATTGCATGTGTGCAGTCACAGCTGTGTGAAAGCGAGAGATTCTGCAGAACAGTCTGTCACTTAACAAGAGAAAGCTTCCCCATTCTTCCACCAGTACAGCTCCCACAAATACGAGTGTAAGTGTGTGTGTGTGTTTGTGTTTGAATATGTGATGCAGTTGAAGTGTTATTTTCTAACTGGGCATGAAATGCTACAAATTTAGAGCAGCAAGAAATGTTTCTTTCCTCACTGAAAGTGGAAATTTCACAGCAACTTCATAGCCGGTCAGAACAGATACATAATATACAATGTACCGATGAGATTTTACAAACATAGTCTTATGACAACTTGTAATCATTCATACGAGACTACAAAATCGTAACATATCATTAAATTTGACTTGTACGAAATGGTTAGACATTTATTCCCATAGAGTCCAGTCAATCAACAAACTGAATTTCAAATCGAGACAAAACAGGTATGACATAGCCTCCAATATCCAGCGTCACTGAGCAAATTTGGTTACTCCTTCCATTTTTATTTATGCAATACAAATGACTGATGTATGTCAATAACCTGTAATATGCTTCTCTTATTAAGTTCCGAACTCCAATGTTTTCTTTCTTCCGTGGTACCCAAAATGTATTTTCCTATTAAAATCATCATCAGGTTTAGAGTATGAGTAAGGGGTTACACTTAATGCTGAAGTTTAGGTAAGTCATTAAACTTAGGAACATAACATAATTTCGTTATTTTTCGTTTATTTTTCTCTATGGGAATTTTTGAACAAGCCAACTCTTACGATTTCTTATGATTTTGCCATCTTGTACTAACTATTATGACTAGTCATGAGACCGGGTTGGAATTTACTGTGACGACAGCCCTAATTCTAAGGCCCGCAGTCTTTTCCGAAACTTTGTGTTTAATGTGCTCCTATGTCACAACTGGTAGAACATGGCACTAGCGACACCAAGGTCTTGGGTTCGATTCCAGGGGGACACACATAGTGATAATATGTATACCTTGAACACACTGTAAGTTGTTTGACAAATGAATAAATGTGAATGGACTCATGCCGAGATTAAAATGAAAAAAGACTTCTCCTGTCCTCCTGCTTTGAGGATTCATATGTCACTCCTCTCCTCCAAAACTCTCCACCACCCCTCTTTTCACACCCTTCTCTCTCATTTGAGAGTGATTTTGCGCACTAGTTTAGAGAAAAACGGGCCAATGGTTGTTTTAGTTTGTGTTTCCTCCCTCTCCTGTTTAGTGAGTTCTAGCTCAATGGTCATTAGCACCTTGCCCTGTCTGCCCATCCCCGCTGCCTCCTCCGGGGCTTGGGCCTGGGTGGAGGCAGCCCCACCCTGGAGCTCTAGCTCTCTGCTTCTTAACCCCTATTTCTTCTCCCGTCGAGACTCTTGTTTCTTCTTCTCTGATGCCACCACCTTCTGCTTGGCCGGATCTGTCAGAACCGAAGCCTGGAAAGAGAGAGGGAGCGTGGAGAGGGGAGGAGTGAGTCACTACGGGAGGAAAGTGAGAGAGAGAGAAATAAAGATATAGAGGGAGAGAAAAAAGAGAGAAAAGGACAAGAAAGAAAAAGAAAGGGTTTGTGGTTAGACTGGGATGGTCAGATGAGTGTAACAGATATGGAGAGTCAGAATAAGGGAGGTAGTTTCATTATAGAAAAGAAAAAGGAGGAAGAAAAAGATTGAAGTGGTAAACGAGTGGTTAGAAGGAAACCAGGGGAACTCTCCGTTTCTGGAAGGGAGGACAAAACAGGAAGTGGCCAGTTAGGGAGTGACAGCGTGACATCACAACACCTGAATAAAAGAACTGACATACAGCTGAACTTCACCCTTGGGTCACTGAAACATGTTTGATTATCTTTTAGCTTTCTTCAGTGAGGATCAGCTTCCTTGTTCTGTCAGGTGAAAGGTGCTTTACATGTAACTGAAGAACAGGTGAAGTGTGTAATTTTTTGTATGAAATATGGCCTAGTTTTCTCTTTACATCAAAATGGGATAGGAGAAAATAAGTAAGCCATTTGTAAGTTGATTCCCTAAAAGACAGGGGGGAAACAGTGCTTTGTTTATACTACGGCTGAGGTATAATTTTTCCTGTGCATCGTTCTGTCTCACACACAGTCGAGCTCTCAGCTGTTTAAAGTAGGGCTGGGTAAAAATGTTGATTTTCAAATGAATCACAATTTTCATTTGAATGATCACGATTTTGATTCTTAAAATCCTAAGATATAGTTTTTACTCTATGCGCAACTCTCTACAAGAGAGTAAATCACTTGCATATGTGTTGAAATTGTGACTAAAAAATTTTATTATCAGCCACTGCCTGAATAATTTCAGATTATACTTGCAAGTTTTTGAGCAGTATAGTGGCGAAGAAGTTCAGCACTGAGATTCTTTCACATAATATATACACACACCGAGTTTGGAATAATGTACAGATTTTGCTCTTATGGAAAGAAATTGGTACTTTTATTCACCAAAGTGGCATTCAACTGATCACAAACTTTTAATAAAATCTAGACTGGTCCCATTTCCAGCAGCCATCACACCAACACCTTATCCTTGAGTAATCATACTAATTTGGTATTAGAAAATCACTTTTGGTGTAGTGGTCTAAGCACATAACTGGTAATCTGGTAATCAGAAGGACGCTGGTTTGAGCCCCACAGCCACCACCATTGTGTCCTTGAGCAAGGCACTTAACTCCAGGTTGCTCCAGGGGGATTGTCCCTGTAATAAGGGCTCTGTAAGTCGCTTTGGATAAAAGCGTCTGCCAAATGCATAAATGTAAATGTAATGTCACAATACTTTGTGATCAGTTGAATGCCACTTTGGTGAATAAAAGTAACAATTTCTTTCCATAAGAGCAAACTCTGTACGTTATTCCAAACCAGTGTATATACATACTTTCCGGATGCACCAGTGTGTGTATATATATATATATATATATATATATATATATATATATATATATATATATATATATATATATACTGTGCATCTGGAATGTATTTATAGCGCTCCACATTTTGTTATGTTACTGCCACCAAAATGGATTAAATTAATTATTTTCCACAAAATTCTACAAACAATACCCCATAATGACAATGTGAAAGAAGTTAAAAAAAAAAATCACATTTGTAGCAATTCTACTTGTAGAATTTTGAGGAAAATAATTGATTTAATCCATTTTGGAATAAGGCTGTAACATAACAAAATGAGGAAAAAGTGAAGCGCTGTGAATACTTTCCGGATGCACTGTATATATACTTTTAAGTATTCAAATTTTTCCCAAGTGTTAACCCATTAATTCTGACAGTGCAAATATATCTATATGCAATTTTAAGACATCAAATTATTTGATGGAATACATGAAATTTTACAATGTTAAAAAACTAAACTGTGACCAAAATGATGTTAAACTAAAACTAAATAGCAAATAAAATGTATATTCTCATAATGTACCTAGTTAGATGGTCCCCTGCATAATCAACAGCATTAACTGTGAGATATTTATTTTATATGTAAGCAAAATGCACATTATAATTGAAATATACTGTACCCAAATGAATCAGAATGTAATAGAAATTGGAATAAAATCAAAACAAATAGAGAGCTTGTGAATCAGAATTGAATCGAATCGGGAAATCTGTTTCAATACCCAGCCCTATTTTAAAGTATACTCTTTTGACCGCGAGCCACTATGGAATGCAGTCGACGCATATGCACTAATACTACTTTGTGACAGTCAACGGCAGATACATGCACAGACGACACATACAGACGTGTCTAGAAAAACGGTGCTGTATACAGTCTCTGTGTGATGATGAAATTTGTATTTAGCGGTCAACATGTCATCTGGCTCAACCAATGGCATAAGTTTGGGGCAGGACTGAGTATGGGAAACCTGTCTGTACATTTGCAATTCTGTTTGGTGCCACTAGTGGCATAGAAATTACACACTTCATCTTTTTAGTTCTATTTTGACATCTGTGGTCAAATCTAGAAATACATTGCAAAAAATCATTTTTGCTGCTTTTGTCACAGAAATGTTGTTTCAACTTTTTGTAGTGTAAAACAGTGTAATTCTTGCAGAAATGATCTGCAATGGGAGTTATACCATTTATCAACCTGCATTCAGTTCATTGAATATACGGTAACCACTGAACTGGAGGGTGGACTGGGTTTACACTGACAGAACCAAGAAATAGATAAATGAAAGACAGAGAATGAAGCTGACAGGAGATAGACAAAAAGGAGAACAAATAGAGGTACTGTACGAAAATAGAAACAGATTACAGAACCAAAGAATGAACAAACTCTATAAAGACAGAAATAACGCAAACAAAACAGGATTGGACATCTGGTCATTTTGAGCCTATAACAGATGTGATGTGTGAGGAAGAAAGTGGTTTGATTGTACTTGATAGTGTTTGTCATGAACTAATACAAGGATTAAAGCTGATCCCTGATTACATGTGACAGCATCTTACTGTTCACCTGCAGAGAGAAGAGAGGATGGCAGCAAAATGATGGGGAAAGACAGCTAGAGGAGAAAAATAAATGATTGTACAAAAGTGGGATAATGGCATGGAAAAGCATGCACAGAAGAAAAAAGCATAGAGAGAGAGAAAGGGAAAGTAAGTCAGTATATGAATGTGTGGCATGTTAGCACAGAAAGAGACGTATGAGCTCCATTTGAGTACCAGCTCATGGATTTGAAGACAGGGTGTGGCTACACTGGTGCAACTGAATACATAAATGGCCCTGTCCCAACAAATGGCACCACTGATGTGCACTTACTGTCCTTTGGCTTTCGCTTGCACTTGTCAGTGAAGAGTGCCCCCTATGTCGCCCTATTGAGAAGCCTACACTGGTGCATATTTCACAGCTGCATTATTAAGTGGCACCAAAGTATGGATTCCAAGAGGACTGCAAAGACTGAGGGTGCTCTTTGGGATAGAGAGCATCCATAGTCTTAACATAGATACAACTGACACATTTTAAAACTTAGACGCTATGTACTGAATTTCAAACATGTTGTCACGGCTAATTAAAGGGATGGTTCACCCAAAAATTATATCCTTACCATCCAAGAGGTGAACGTCTTTCTTTATTCTGCTGGACACAAACGAAGATTTTTAGAAGAATATCTCAACTCTGTAGGTCCGTACAACGCAAGTGAATGATGGCCAGAACTTTAAAGGTCAAAAAAGCACATATAGGCAGCATAAAGTAATACATACAACTCCAGTGGTAAGCAATTTGATAGATGTGGGTGAGAAACATATAAATATTGAAGTCCTTTTTTACTATATATTTGCCTCCCTGCTAAGTAGGTGGCGATATGAATTAAGAATGTGAAACACCAAAAACAAAATTAAATCCCTTTAAATGCAGTTACATAGTTTATAGAGCAAATTTCGCATAATGCAATTAATATTTATGAGCACAGCTCAATATTTTATTCTTTTTTACCATAAATTCTCCTCCCTGCACAGTAGGTGGCGGTATGCACAAAGAATGTGAACCACCAAATTTAAGATTTTAGATTTATGGTAAAAAAAGGACTTAAATATTGAACTTTTTCTCACCCACACTATATACAGTAGCTTCTGTAGATATGGATTTAGTCAAGTGAATTACTTTTATGCTGTCTATATATAATTTTTGGACCTCCAAAGCTCTGGCCACCATTCACTTGCATTGTATGGACCTACAGAGCATAGATTATTTTCAAAAAATCTTTGCTTGTGTTCAGCACAAGAAAGAAAGTCATACACAAAATCATACATGAGGCTGAGTAAATTATGAGAGAATTACATTTTTGGGTGAACTATACCTTTAAGCTTTAGAACCAGTGTGTGATTGGCATGCAAACAGGATCCAAAACGCTGAGGTAGAAGTAGAGCTTTACCTATACCTACAGTCTGCTTTGCTAAAAAAGTAATGATTCGCAAACACTACCAGGTCTTCAGGCTTTTTTTATTCCACAAACATTTAACTGTGTCCCCATTATTGTTTTGTTGTGTAATGCCTGTGAGCACTTTAAAATACTTACCAAAATAGCAGCCATTGGTTTTGGTTATGTTTTAAGGAACTCTAATGTCTGCAGTCAAATTTTGGTGATAAACTCTTCTCATAACTCATAAATTTGTCTCAACTTTTTTCTAAAGCGACTTCTACATCTAACTTGCTCTAACGTCTGTTTTATTAAAACTGCTGAAGTAATGATAGCTGTCTTGCTAACTCCAGACATACTCAGCCACTGAATTTTGTTGTGTTCTGTAGAAAGTCTGTTGTGGTATATTCCTTCTCCAGAAGAGATCAGATGTGCTCCTACAGTAGTCACATTCAAATCCAGACTCAAAACACATCTGTTTAGCTGTGCATTTACTGAATGAGCACTGTGCCACTGTGTGTCCGACTGTTTGTACTGTATTTTATTTTATTTTATTTTATTCTAAACTGTTTCAATTATTCTTATTTTTTTATTCTTATTTTAATCTCTTCTATGTAAAGCACTTTGAATTACCATTGTGTATGAAATGTGCTATATAAATAAACTTGCCTTGCCTTGCCTTGCCTTCTCGATATCTCCAACTTTTAACCAAAAAGGCATTTCATTGCCTGACACTCAGAAGTGGATGTAAAAACCAAAATGGCTACCCTTTGCTTTATAGGTGATCGACTGTCAACTAACTGCACAGGATAAACGATGCTATGCAGTGCAAGCATTTGTTTTGAAGGTGTACGATTATCAAGGAGCCGATCATTTATCGTGTTTTACACGCCTGTCTCTGAATTTTTTTTTGAAACTTTGATTCACTGATGTTTTTTTTTTGCATAAAACTGAAAGACTATCATTAACTGTGTACATCTCCCTTAAGCTGCAGACATGTTTGCATGTTATCATACACCCGCATTTTGGTGAAATATAGAGAGAGCTATAGTTTTCGAGTTCTTTACCAAGTAAAACATTTCTAATTTTCAAAATGTAATGTATTGCAATTAGGATTACACAGGACACCTATGTCAATGATATCTTTCAGGTAGTAGGGACTTTTTTGTTGGTTATTAAAAATAGCTTACAGCAGCTTATTCTAATCATAGAAAAAGGAGGAAGGAGAGCAGTGGAGGACAGGAGATCTTAAACACAGCAAAGTGAGAGAGACTTGCAAGCGTGTAGTGTGCTTGTGTGTGTATATCTGTGTGTTTGGGAGACAGTAGGTGAGCACTTGCCTGTTTTTGCGGTGAGCCTTCTTTTCCTTTGCCTTTCCTGCCATGTTTGCTAAGGGAACAAAAATTAAAAAAATGCATGAACAACGTGGCCCTCTGGTGGCTCACAGCCCACAGTTTGTTCACTGACCACCTGAGGCATATCGCACACAAAAATGGCAAGTGCTGGCTGAAATCCCCAGTTGCAATCTGATTAGCAGGTATTACACAACTTCCAGGAGTAAAGGCACACAGGTTTTTAATCAGTCTGTCTGCTTACAAAGTTGCTTTTCAAGTTCTGGTGAGGATTTGGGCTGTGTCTTGGTTAAAGTGTGTGTGTATATAGGAGTGTGTGTGTCAAGGCTTGAGGGTGTAGGTGCTCCCAGACTGACCTCAAGCTCAAGCTGAACACTCGTCTGGCCACCAGGAAACGCATCAGATAGTAAATTGCCACAATGAGGATCAGCAGTCCCAACACTACGCCAATAATCGCTCCTGTTATCACACCAGGTTGAACAGGAACTGAGAGAGAAAGAGAAAATGAGTCTTGAGATCTCCAGATTAAAAAAACAGTTTATTCAAAATGAAAATTTTGCCATTTCCTCACCTTTGTTTTATTAGAAACTGCACACAAAATGGCAAATTGTTGAAGAATCTATGGACTATGGCTGTCCAAAAAACAAGTCCATATGACTCGTGAGCTATATTAAGGGCCATCGCTGGCCAAATTGATGGCCTACGCAGAGTGATCTTCTTAGATATGAGCACGATGCAATCATCTGAGTTCCGCAACTGCTTTTGGGTCTTTGAATAACGTATAACGTGCAAGTAAGGGCAGCTGGTGAACTTTCTGGTGTCCTCCTAGGTTAAGATGGTGCCCCCCTAGGGAGTCAGTGCCCTACGCAGACTGCGTAGTCTGCTTATTAAGAGTAGTGGTAGTGGCTATATTTCAAATCTTCTGAAGCCATACAATGGTTTTGTATGATAAACAGACTGAGGACACTATTTTTGTAAGCACAGAATGTGCAGCGCTATGCGCTACGACCATGCGCTACATTTGATCCAATTTTCGTGAGAGTGCTAATTAGAAGAGCAACATGTGTGCCAGCGCATGGCGCAAGTGGGTGTGGGTGAGAGTGTTTTGTGTTAAACTATCTGTAGGTCATGGTTTATTTTTCAGTTATTATAATGTTTATATTTACAATTGCAATTATGATCTAATTTGTATTGGTATTTTTCCACCTGTTGTCATAAATTGATTTTAAAGTCACTGCAAAAGGGGCCAGTGGAAAGAGTAAAATGTTTGGATTTGGTATGATTTTTTGACCACTTTGTTATTTTGATAATCTTTTTGTTTCGTTTGAAGTGTAATTTGAATTTAGAAATATTTTTGGTTTAATTTTTTGTATCAATAAATTAATTAAATTGATCATAATCAAAATCGACCGAAAGATGTGCGTGCCAATGCAATCACTGTTAGTACTAGCCATGATTTGTGTCAGTAGATGAAAATGGTTAATAATACATATATTCTCAATAATTAAACGGAGCATAAATCCAAATCCTGCCGAGAACCACATTTTCCATTGGTAGCATTTAACAAGGACGCAGTTAATGCACAAAAAAATATAAGTCCATTTCTATCTATTTATCTAATTCATTGCATACAGTCCATGTGCACTACCAAGTTCTTATGAATGTCCTTTCTTTTTTTTATATTGCTGGTGCTTGAGGGAATGGACTATATAATAGGATGCAGATGGTCCAGAGAAGAACCTCCGATTAGCACCTTGCATGCACGATTTTGCCAAACCCACCTGCGCCTAGACTTAGTGCATGCTTGCACGAAAATACCAAAACTTCATGGACATGCCCATTGACTTTGTGCTTATGACTTATGGCATAGTGCTGCACTTAGCACAAGCACTCTTAAAATAAGGCCCTTAAATTTAGTCATTATTCACTGATAATCTTGCTTTCTCCTGAAACTAAAAACAACAGCATTCGGGTATGGAACATAATTTTAATTTTGGGGTGATTTATCACTTTAAAGACCTGCTCTTGCACAGTCTTACTGATCGGTATTGGGTGCTTTGTGTTCTTCTTTTAAAGAAACTGTATTATATGGTGTGAGTTTATACAACTGCATTACTGAAAAAAGTTCCAAAGCACATCAATCAATGTCCACCTAGAAATGTTCTCCTTTTTGTTCAGAACAAGCCAGCATAACCCACAAATACCACATTGAGAAGTTAAAGCTACTGTTTTAATGGAAAAAGGAAACATTAATATAAATGTACTACAACACCACCTGTACAAAAAAGCATTTACTTGATGAATAAGTCAACGTGTGAGGCTATTTTTCACCAAAACTGTGTTCTTAGAAAAAAGTTATGACCACACAAGGAAACCAATGAGGTCCCTGCTTTGCCGTTATTTTGTACTTCCATTAGTGGCAAACTTTCATCTCCCAGAATATGATCTCCCAGATTTTGTATGCCACCTTGGAATATGATGGGCCTAAAGGCACAAAGCAGGTCTTGATTATTAAGCAGCGAACTGTAGTGCGAGGAGAAAAAAGCAAAAAGCAAAAAAAGAACCCTGGTAGGTTTTCTAGCCAACAGCTCTCTTTCTACTGCACATAGCAGCTTTTGTGGGAGTTAAACATCTCCCACAGAACAGTTTTCATTTTATATAGTTTTTTCTTAAAGACAAAATGCTCATAATGATCTATTACCCGTCTCAAACACCAGCAGACGAACACTGGAGGGGCGACCCACTATGTCGGGTGGGTTCTTGGCATCACAGGTGAAGGTTCCATTGTCACTTAAGTCCAGGTTCTGGATCACAATCGAACCGTCACGGCGAGCAGGGTTGCCCACAAACTCCAGGCGGTCCTTAAAGGGGCCTTTGGTATCCATATAAGGGGATCCACCTGTATAGTGGAAAATCTAAACATCCGCAGAAAGTATATGATAATGTAATTGTCACACACCTAATCATAGTAATTAATTATAATGCATTGATTATAATAAAGGAGGCAGATAGATCAGTCTCCACAAGCAATAAATTGGTCAATTGTTCTCAGTCATGCAGCTGAAACGATACACAGTTTCATTGTGATCAAGTTGTACCAAAAATGTGTAACAAAATTTTGAGCTGTGTATTTTTTTAGTCTTAGCAGGTCACTGTATTGTTATTTCCCTGAATTCCCAGTATGATCAACCATCCACAAACCAACACAGCCATAGTCTCTACGGGTTGGCAAAATTACAAACTTGCACAGCACATAGCTACCCACTTTCCAATTCAGTAAGCAGAAGTACACCCACAAGACACTTATATTTCTATTTCACGTAGCCTTGGTTTGTTAATTTGAGAGGATGTTAATTATCGCCAAAAGACATATAGCCACATGGGTATTATTTCCAAAGGGTCGGCATGTTTTTGTACAGATATCAGAGTTGCACACCTTTTTTACCGGTTTGCTGAAATACAATCAAACTGTGTACTTTATTTTATTTTTGTTGGCAGTTCTAATATCAACACTGTGAGGCTGCATGCTGTAATTGCTAATTAAATAATTCTGAAAAACATAGTTTTTCCTCAAACAAGCATTGCATTTTTGAATATTTGGGGACATTTTGGAATGTAGAACTAATGCATCTTTACATATGTAATTAAATGCTTCAGTTATGAAACAAAAAAAATACATCCATTGTAACATACTGGAAACAATTTTGCCTTGTTTGCAATTAAGTTGTGTGTCCATATTTTGGGTGGGCTAATTCGTGAATGAAAGGCTCTTTTGAGATGGTTCTTTTCAAAGAATCTTTCAGACAAGCAAAACCATCTGAATCAGTTCAAAACCTGTATATAAAACAATTTTGTACTACAGCAATTTATATTTTTCAAACCAAAAGTGTATCAAAACACTAATGAAAACAATTGTGTCTCTGTTCGTGTGTGTGTGTGTGTGTGTGTATTTATCAATTTGTGGGGACCAAATGTCCCCATAAGGATATTAAAACCCAAAATGTTTGATGTCGTGGGGACAATTTGTCAGTCCCCATGAGGGAAACAGCTTATAAATCATACTAAATTATGTTTTTTGATAGGTTTAGGTTTAGGGGATAGAATATAAAGTTTGTATAGTATAAAAACCATTATGTCCCCATAAAACATGGAAACCAAACATGTCCTCACAAGGATTGTAAACCTGAGATCGCCTACCTTGTGGGTACCAGCCAGCAGTCCCCACGAGGGAAATGGCTTATTAAACATACAAAACAAGGTTTTTCTGAAAATGTAAAAATGTTTCTGTGAGGGTTAGGTTTAAGGGTAGGGTTAGGGGATAGAAATTACTGTTAGGTCTGTGTAAAATCCATTAAATGTATGGAAGTCTACGGAGAGTCCCCCACAATTATATAAAACAAGTGTGTGTGTGTGTGTGTGTGTGTGTGTGTGTGTGTGTGTGTGTGTGTGTGTGTGTGTGTGTGAGCGTGTATTTATCACTTTGTGGGGACCAAATGTCCCCATAAGGATAGTAAAACCCGAAATGTTTGACCTTGTGGGGACATTTTGTCGGTCCCCATGAGGAAAACAGCTTATAAATCATACTAAATTGTGTTTTTTGAAAATGTAAAAATGCAGAAAGTTTTCTGTGAGGGTTAGGTTTAGGGGTAGGGTTAGGTTTAGGGGATAGAATATAAAGTTTGTACAGTATAAAAACCATTATGTCTATGGAAAGTCCCCATAAAACATGGAAACACAACATGTGTGTGTGTGTGTGTGTGTGTGTGTGTGTGTGTGTGTGTGTGTGTGTGTGTGTGTGTAGCGTGTATTTATCACTTTGTGGGGACCAAATGTCCCCATAAGGATAGTAAAACCTGAAATTTTTGACCTTGTGGGGACATTTTGTCGGTCCCCATGAGGGAAAACAGCTTATAAATCATACTAAATTATGTTTTTGAAAAGGTAAAATTGCAGAAAGTTTTCTGTGAGGGTTAGGTTTAGGGATAGGGTTAGGTTTAAGGGATAGAATATAAAGTTTGTACAGTATAAAAACCATTATGTCTATGGAAAGTCCCCATAAAACATGGAAACACAACATGTGTGTGTGTGTGTGTGTGTGTGTGTGTGTGTGTGTTTCTACGCACTGCAATGCTGTCTTTAGCCCCATCTGCACGGTAGCTCCACGAGAAGGTCACGTCTGGAGAAGTCCAATGCCAGGAGAAGAAAGAGCAGGAAAGTCTGATATCTGTGCCCACCAGAGCATGTCTCTCCCAGCTCGTGTACACAACTATAGCTGCGGTCTGAGAGACTGAAACACACAAACACACAGGATTTTAAAATGGCAAACAAGTGTCTAATAAAGGTTTAATATTTGGTTTCATCAAATCAACAGGGAAAAGTGGTATAATAGTGATATAACAATACATAGAACAAAATGTATTTCCACATGCCTTAATAAGTGCCTAATTAAAATCTGAATTTATTAAAATAGAAGCCTAATAGTAGCAATATTCGAGAACACATTAGAAATAAATTTCAAATGCAGGGAATCCCATGTTATAAAAATTAACCTGGACACAGATAAAAAAAGAAACTCGATACATGAGTTTATTCTAATTAACTTTTGGAAAAGAAAAATAAATAAATAAATAAATAAAGATATATAGGCCTAAACAAAACATATTATGAATGAAGCAATATAATACTTTCTAAATACCTATCTCTTTCCTATGACAGGGAGTTAGTTTAGTTGAGACGCTTTCCTAATCTACCTAACACCTCAAACCTGGCCGGTTTTTAACAGGTAAGCATCAGGTGCATCTGAAAGTACATTAATTCTGTAAAATGATATACAAGTTAAAAAGCAGATAAGTATTTTGGCTACATCTCGGTTTCAAAACTAAAAAAATTTATTGATATATATATATTATTTAATCTCAAGTGCCATTTTAGTGTAATGGCTGTTGTAACAAAATGGATGAAAAGTTCAAAGGAGAGTTTTGAAATGTATTTACCTATGCCCGTGAGCACCACGGTCGTCAGTGCCAGTACAGACAGCATGATCTCTCTCTGATCTCCCCGCTGGTCAGTAAGTGAGGGGCACCGAGAGAGCGAGTGACAGAGAAAAGGGATGACGGGGATGAGACCAGAGGACATCACGCTGACAGTATTACATCCATGACTTTATACCTAACCACGCCCCAAACTTAAGCTCCACCCCCACCACATCTTTGTATAATGCCCGCGAGCGACTTTTTCGCCTGAAGTGGCTAGTGGGTGTTCCTGCTGCTGTCGGTTTAACGTTATTGGTGAATTGCACGTCTGCCCATTTCTCTAGAAAATCTGAGCACAAATTAGACATTTTGCCAGTGACACTAAAATATATATTTGACAAGAAATCCGTTTTCTTGTCCCTAAAATGCACATTCTGCATTCTGGGAGAGAGCTTTTCTATAACCTGCAGCAATGCTCGATGTACGAATCAGACTGCCGACAATTTATTTTTCACACCTCATTTTTTAAAATTATTTTCATTTATGTGGTTACAAACAAATCACATAGAACAGTGAAATAGCACACTGAAACTTTTCCTCTGTCTTGTCTGCACTCGACTCCATTATCTCAAAGGTGACGGATGACGTGAACTCCCTGACACTCTCTTCACAGGATCTGTGGCCAGACGTGCAGACCAACACAAATGTAAAAGTCGCTGGCGATGTGTACGGGTCTCTCTCTCTCTCTCTCTCTCTCTCTCTCTCTCTCTCTCTCTCTCTCTCTCTCTCTCTCTCTCTCTGTGTCCCTTAATTATCTCCTTCTAAAGACTGACTGTGTACACGATATAGAAAAGATAAGTGATACAATAACTAGATAATTAATCAGCTCTCTTACAGACAAGGAAATAATTTTGAAGTGTAAAGATAAACACTGCATTAATTAATTATATGGTGCAAAAAAAAAAAATAAAATAAAAAAAAAATTCTTAATCAGTATTTATGTCTTGTTTTCCAGTCAAAAATATTTAGGACAAACATTGAAAAAGATTGAAGAGAGTGCGTTTACATGCAGGATTTTACACCGATTATGCATAATAATCCGACAATGTGTGTCATAAACACTTAAATGAATATTCTGGGTTCAATATAAAATTGAGCTCAGTCAACAGCTTTTGTGGAATTTGTTGATTACCACAAAAAAAATATATATTTTGAGCTGTAAATTTGTTTAAAGGGTTTTAGGGTTTGTTGACATCGCAATGGCAACAAAGTATTAAAATTGGCTATAACTTTACACAGAAAAGATTAGTTAGCGATTGTATCACACTTAAATCATGTTAATGCACATATTGTTTATGCCTTGTGGCTATTCTTTTTAAACAGTGAGTATTTTAATGTCTAAAAATCGGCTCCATTCACTACCATTGTATGTGCTTCACTGGAACCCAGATTTTCCCCCTTTTTTTTTTAAGAAAAGCAGAGGCAAGACAAACATGTATTTTAGTGGTAATCAGTATTATGCCACAAATGCAGTTGATTAAACAACTTGTACTGAACCTGGAATATTCCTTTAAGCAGCTTTCTTTTATGGTGTTAACTGTTCATAAATGGTTTAAAGGAATATTCCGGTTTCAATACAAGTGAAAACTACAATTTATCCAACTTCACAGCTCAAATAATACACTAGTTTCAACAGAAGAATTAATGAAAGTACCTTTATAATAACAAGCTTCACATTTCTGCCTTTAAACCCTCCAAAAAATTGCAACATTCACTTCCATTGTAAGTGCATCACAGTTACCTCCATTTTTTTTTTTTTTTTTTTTTTAGAAAGGGAGGGATCAGTCTAAATTAATTTTTGCCAACATTATGATACAAATGCTGTCAACTGAGCTTAACTTGTATTGAAAGTAAAATATTGTTTTTTGCCCATAACCCCAATTTCATGTAGCATGTAAACATTTTTACTGGCTTTCTTACCGAAGTGCGCAAGTGTTGTGTGGATGTCTGTATAAAAGCAAATAATAATTGGTTGTCAGGTTTTTTAAAAACTGATTTATTATATTTATCAGTGTATTGCTATGCATGCAAATGCACTCATTAGATTTCTTTACAGATAACATATCTTGAATTAAGATTATTTTCTTAGACCATTAGCAAATATTTTATTCATCTTGTTTTAAACATAAACACCAGTAAATTTAGCTAGATTAATGCTTAAAACATGCAAAAAAAATAGTCAATAGGTAAGAAAACTAAACTCTGCAATTTTGTTCTAGTAAATTTCTCTTGTTTTAAGGATGATGAGATCATTTTACATGACAAAAATACTGATTGAGAGAATTATTCTTTGCAGAGTATTTGGAGAGTGTATGTGTATCTGTGGTTTAATACTCATATAGGCCTAGATAAAAAGACCTTTTCTCCTCATCCTGTCACGGTTGAGTGCTCGTCTGTAATCCTTTCTCTCTTATGCTAATGATTCAGCTCTATAAACAAAAATTTACCCAGAGTCGCTGCAGGTCTGAAATCATAATGAGCCACAGGTCTTTTCCATCTCACCTATCTTGACCCCTTCGCCATCCACCTGTCACTCACATTCATCATAACAGGAAAGATGATGCAGTAAAAGATGGAGTGTGTAATATCTGCAACACTAGTGCCACCAAACCGAATTGCATAAATAATTGTTTTCAAACAGCTTTTCTGAAAACTCCCTGTCTTCATTTAGTCAGAAAAAATATACTCCCGCCCCAAACTCACAGCATTGGTTGAGCCAATGTTGCTGTGTCAGGATGGTTGGGATGCCCAAACAAACAGAGAAATGTTTTGAAAGTGCCACAGAATTACAGTGTTTACACTTTTCAGGGGAATTAACCTACAAATGGCTTAGCTGTAGACGTTTTTTTATATCGAAAAATTTGACACTTAACCAAGACTCCATGAAATCACTTGACAAGCAGTTTTCTTTCCTGTGTTGATGTATCTTGAAACAGGAGACTTGTCCAGATTGAAGGTCTGAAGGTCATTGTTTTAATAGCCAATAGTCGTTAGTTACGAAACAGCAATGAACCATGATTTGCTACTTCTTAGTTGGTAGCAGATGGAATTAAAGGGGAGGGACATCCTCTTTATTTTAGCATAATTTTACCATAAAATGAAAGTGAATGGTGACTGAGGCTAATATTCTGGCTAAAATATATAAAGTCATATGAGTTTGGAGCAACATGAAATTGAGTAAATGATGACATAATTTACATTTTAGTTGAACTCTTCCTTTATCAAGAAAAAGTTGTTATTAACGCTTGATGTTGGCAATGTCACTTGAAAAAGACAGAAGTGGAACTTTGACATCTGACCTTATTTCTCTTCTCACTGCATGTTTAAGAGATGAGACAAATACATGTCTTTCTCCATCCCTCTCTTTTTCCATCTCTCCAGATTTCTCTTCACTGACGTCTTCCAGACACAACAATACAGATAGAGAGAGAGAGAGATCGACAGAAATACATGGGGTGAGCGGGCGTGTCTAATTTAGAGGTTCTTTCATTCTTTTCCTCCATCGCAATGTCTATAGACAAAAGTTTGCATTCTTTCCTCCTCCAGTCTCACACCCACCCCGCTTATTCCAGTAAAACAGACAGAGCATATTCAAGAGGGAGGTATAAATACTGTACATGAGTTGAAATGAGGACACATGCATGGACTTGAGCAAGGATGAATGGAAGTAGCCAGGAAAATCATTAGATATAATTAGAGTGATAAATAGACAAGTTTGAAGGAGAATATGGCAATCTGTTGATTGTGGAAAAACATGCAGATCGCCCTGCTGAAATGTGTTTTGGACAATGGATGTTGGAGTGTTGGTCCCGGGACCACTGTAGGCTGCTTGACCATAGATTTCTGGCCTGCTCAACCAGCAAGACCACATTAGTTGTCCAGCTGATTCAAGATTCTGCAGATTCACTTGCTTAATCAGCATTGATTTGCTATTGAACACTATAGCTTTGCTGGTTCATCACCTAGCCCAGCCTGGGATTCATGCTTGTCCAAGATGTTCTATCTTTGATCAGGGCCAGATAATCCATGTATTGTATTTTAAAGTAATATTTATAATAAATAAATAAATAAATACATACATTTTTGCATCTACACATTGTGTATTTACCATTGCAGTGGTCCAGATTGATCATCACTTAATTACATAAGTTTTGGAGATGCCATTACTCAATTCAACTGAGGGAATAATTTTACTCAATCACATGAATAGAGTCAACTCAGTGTATAATAATAAATTATAACAGACGTAAATGGAAGCACAGCGTAGTTCTAACGGGAAGACTAGCAGGTGTACATCATCACATCATTAGCTGGGTAATTCCTAGCCAATCGCATGTAAGCCATTGCTTTATATGTCTGCTCACAATCTATCATATTGCTGTATCAGTGTGCTAACACGGCAACCTCCACCACCCCACCACCACCAGTTGAGCCCTGTCCCGCACAGGGGTAGGCTCCTCGCCCCTGCCTCCTATCTCCGGCAGGACATGATGGTTCCGGGTACAACTCCCTCGGACCGCCGGACGGGGCCTACGCCAAAGAGAGAGACATTACGTTCTGTTTTATAAGGAGTGGTGGTGGTGTAGTGGTCTAATGCACATAACTGGTAAACTGGTAATCAGAAGGTTGATGGTTCGATCCCCACAGCCACCACCATTGTGTCCTTGAGCAAGGCACTTAACTCCAGGTTGCTCCGGGGGGATTGTCCCTGTAATAAGTGCACTGTAAGTCGCTTTGGATAAAAGCGTCTGCCAAATGCATAAATGTAAAATGTAAATGTATATTGATCAAATAAATGGCATCTCAAACGTCACTCAAGCCTGCGTGTCTTCCCGATAGAATTTAATTTCTCAACTAAAAATTTTAAGGCAGCACAACAACAAGATATATTCACAGTGATGGTGTTCTCATCTTTTAGAACATGGGCCTATGGTAATAATATGTGTTTTAAGACACTACCAACATGGTATGTCCACAGATTTTGACTCTTTGATTGATAGCTTTTCATAATTTTTTATTCTCTCTGTAACTTGTGCTGCGAAACTAGCTAGCAAGCTTACTAACAGACTAGCAACAGCAAAGAAAATAAAACATTTGCTTTCTAAATACATTGATAACATAAATAACATAACTTGAGAATCTTTTCAGCACTTATTAATCTTGGTTAATATTATTTTAAACATACTAATACATTTTTAAAATTGAAATTAGAATATGTTAACATTAGTTAATGCATTATGATCTATCAGGAACTAACAACGAACCATGGTATTTTTATAATATTTAATTAAACAATATTACTAAATGCTGTAAAAATATATCATCCCGTTAACTAATGTATAGTATAACCAATGCCAAGAAAAGCCAGCTTAAAAAAAAACAGCAGCTCTAAAATGACATGCCCACTGGTTTCCAAGGTTACGGGTTCCTACTCTCCTTCTTTGTTCGGTTTATATCTACAGGGACAGGGAACCAAAAGACTTATTTCTCTAAATGTGCCAGTTTAGACATTTTGGCCAATTTGGCCAAAGAACTGGAAAGATGAGCATATGTGAGACAAGGCAGTACAAACAAAGTTACATACACACTGACAGCAACATATTTGGCATGTTTCTTGCATACTGATGGTAATTACAGAGAATGTCTGCAGTGCTGACATTGGCTTTGACACTGACAGCAGGACCAATCAAAATGCACCATCAGCTGAATCCCAAACGAGAGCTACTGGAACGCACAGCCTTGATTGACAGCTGTAGAATGAATGAAGGGGGAGAAAGACAGGCTGGAGAGAAACTTGTAAAGAGAGAAAATTGAGAATAGATAAGAGATGAATGTGTACAGTATGTGTGTGATGTATAGAGTAAGCAGCAGCAGTGTATACATGAGAAGTGGAATTTAAATGATTTCATATCTACTTACAAATTACAAATAACTGTAAAAGATGAGGAAATGCCACAAAATGATTTGACTAGAGTCCAGAGAGCTTTGAGTAGAGGGTCTTTATTTTCAGCCTACCTTTATTGAAGATTATCACGTTTCATTACATGGCTCCATTGAGTACTTGATTCTGATTGGTCAGTTGTAGGTTTCTCTGTTAATTGCTGCATTCTCTGGTCAAGTTTTTATATAATGACCACTATAACCGTATTATTGTCCTAGTTAATCGATTTAGTATTATAAAATTTACCACAATTTTTTATTTTTTTATATAAATTGTATATAAACAATTGTACTATAAACAATTGTACTATAAAACACAAACTGGTGTATATATATATATATATATATATATATATAGATATAGAGAGAGAGAGAGAGAGAGAGAGAGAGAGAGAGAGAGAGAGAGAGTAAAATTACTCATGCTCTTACTGCTGGGGTACAATAAAATTACAGCAGAAATAATGTATATTTACTATAAATATGGGACCGAAATTACAATAATGTAAATCTACAACAATTAAAATTAATTAACTAATGATGCTTGTGCCCAGGATGCATTGCTGCATGAATAAATGATGCTGTTGACTTTTTATTTACTGCTTGCAGGTATATTCAATAATGCTGCTGTTGTTTTTTGGCATCACTTTTAAAAGCTTGATTTGTAATGTTCAGTTTTTATCCTTTTATCTGAAATTAGTTTTTGTTAATTGTCACCTTGTCGAGATTTGTACCCTGCTGATGATTCAGCTCTATAAACAAAAACTTTGTACAAGAAGTTATTGTGTATTTTAAAATCATGAAATATACAATATTGGAAATGATATTGGCTAACAGCCAAATGCTCACTCTTAAAATGATTGACTGTATAATTGTTTTAAATAGTTGATAATCACAGTCACACAGTAAGTGTTGATTAGGTGTTTGTCTGTTTAAAGTAAGACTTTAAACCTACTATTTTGTTTTCAAAGAAAAGGTTCTTTTGATGTAAATTCTTTAATAAAATTTCAAGACTGGACAACATCTCCTAGAATTCATAGCAGATTACAATAACAGACTGTAATGTACAGAATAAGGGAGATTGTTACTTGTAAACTGTTACTGTAAAAATGTGTTACATAGCTGAGCTAATTTCAAGTCTCTTGTCTCGACATATCACTCAGCGGTTTCTTTCTTCTTAACTAATAAAATAATTTAAATGAAACCATGCTGAAAAGAAGACAAGCACAGTTGGTGAACAACATATGGTGCGTTTTGGATGCAAGTGTGCTGGTTTCCCCACTAGGCTTTTTAACTCTTTTAACCAGCAAGAATTCCTTGGTCAACCAGCTTCAGAATCAGAAAAGGCCATTCTGTTAGACCAGCTTCATTTAAAGGTGTCATGACATACCTTTTTTTTATTATTTTAATATGTTCCTTGAGGTTCACTTATAAAACTGTATTAGTAAAGTTGTATTGGCTTCGCTATATGCAACGCTTACTTTAATTTAAGTTCAGAAGACTCTGGGTTGTCAGTACAGAGTTAACATTCAACGTATGGAGTCATGTGGCAAAACAACATGCACCGATCACAGTGGAGTTTGTCTTTGGGAAAAATGCCAACAAAACTATATCTGGTAAAAAAATTTTAAAAAACTAATTAAGTTTTTACATTGAAACCTGTTTATACCAATTTATCACGAAATGCCATGCTGCAAAACAAATTTACACTAACATGTACAATAGCACAAGGTTTTCATTACAAATCCTATTATTACTCGGCATTTTCTCACTGAGAAAAATGTTGCTTTCAGAGGCTTTATATGGAGTTAAGATAAAAAATAAGGTGCATTTTGAACTGTTCTGAGACCAGAGCAGACAGGCAACACACTGGAGGTTAAGTTATTCACTAAATCGAGAGCAACGGAGCATCCTAGCCAAGTGCATTCAATCCAAACTTTATCAAAAGTTCAGTTTCAGGCTGCAGATGATGTTTGAATCACTCAACATGGTTGGCAGACATGGGGCAATGGTAATCAGTACTTAGATTCAGAATTTATATTGTATAAATGTATTTAACATGCTTGGCAGTGATTGGATGATGCTAACCATTACTTGTGTTTGAATGAATTATGCAAATTTCTGATTGGTAAAATGCTTCATCACTTGTTTGTTTGACAGTGCAAAGAGAGTCACTGTCACTTGCAGGGCTTCATCATGCCTCCTTGGGGCTTTCTCGTGGCCAAATCCATTAATACACCCAATGGATGAAGCAGTACCCAAAGAAATGACTTTCCGTGTTTAGGTGAACTTTCATTGACGGTGTGCTGGGACATAGTCCCGCAGTTAGTGGAGATACCACTCAAGACACCATGGCAGTAACAGGCAGATGAGTTGAACTTATCTTGCTGTTTACATTCAATAAAAATGTAATATTCTAGATAACATTATACCACAGCTTGAGCGTCCTTCTTGCTTGTAAAATGGGCGGGGTGTGAGATGGTGGCACCGCTGCGGAGATTGGTTGGAATGCAGATCAATTTTGGTCTTGCGGCTTGAGGTCCGAGGCTATTGACCCTGGCTAACCATAGCTCGCACTGGCCCGATAGTGGAAAAACAAGCAAATTGTCTTCCACAGTGTGACATCACAAAGTCGAGGAAGTATAGAAGTCAATTTGGCAGCCTGGTTATCAAAACTGCTCTTTTTGCAGTGAGGAGAAACATTTGATTTCTGAATTTAACAGTATGTTTTTATACACTGATCAGCCACAACATTAAACCACTGACATGTGAAATGAATAACATTTATTATTACAACGGCACCTGTCAAGGTGTGGGATCTATTAGGCAGAAAGTGAACAGTCAGTTCTTGAATTTCATGTGTTGGAAGCAGGCAAAATGGACAAGCATGAAGATCTGAGCAACTTTGACAAGGGCAAAATTGTGATGGCTAAATGACTGGGTCAGAGCATCTCCAAAATGGCAGGTCTTGTGGGGTATTCCTGGTATGCAGTGGTTAGTACCTACAGTGAGGAAAATAAGTATTTGAACACCCTGCTATTTTGCAAGTTCTCCCACTTGGAAATCATGGAGGGGTCTGAAATTGTCATCAGTAGGTGCATGTCCACTGTGAGAGACATAATCTAAAAAAAAAATCCAGAAATCACAATGTATGATTTTTTAACTATTTATTTGTATGATACAGCTGCAAATAAGTATTTGAACACCTGTCTATCAGCTAGAATTCTGACCCTCAAAGACCTGTTAGTCTGCCTTTAAAATGTCCACTTCCACTCCATTTATTATCCTAAATTAGATGCACCTGTTTGAGGTCGTTAGCTGCATAAAGACACCTGTCCACCCCATACAATCAGTAAGAATACAACTACTAACATGGCCAAGACCAAAGAGCTGTCCAAAGACATTAGAGACAAAATTGTACACCTCCACAAGGCTGGAAAGGGCTACGGGGAAATTGCCAAGCAGCTTGGTGAAAAAAGGTCCACTGTTGGAGCAATCATTAGAAAATGGAAGAAGCTTGACATGACTGTCAATCTCCCTCAGACTGGGGCTCCATGCAAGATCTCACCTCGTGGGGTCTCAATGATCCTAAGAAAGGTGAGAAATCAGCCCAGAACTACACGGGAGGAGCTGGTCAATGACCTGAAAAGAGCTGGGACCACCGTTTCCAAGGTTACTGTTGGTAATACACTGAGACGTCATGGTTTGAAATCATGCATGGCACGGAAGGTTCCCCTGCTTAAACCAGCACGTGTCAAGGCCCGTCTTAAGTTTGCCAATGACCATTTGGATGATCCAGAGGAGTCATGGGAGAAAGTCATGTGGTCAGATGAGACCAAAATAGAACTTTTGGTCATAATTCCACTAACCGTGTTTGGAGGAAGAAGAATGATGAGTACCATCCCAAGAACACCATCCCTACTGTGAAGCATGGGGGTGGTAGCATCATGCTTTGGGGGTGTTTTTCTGCACATGGGACAGGACGACTGCACTGTATTAAGGAAAGGATGACCGGGGCCATGTATTGCTGAGATTTTGGGGAACAACCTCCTTCCCTCAGTTAGAGCATTGAAGATGGGTCGAGGCTGGGTCTTCCAACATGACAATGACCCGAAGCACACAGCCAGGATAACCAAGGAGTGGCTCTGTAAGAAGCATATCAAGGTTCTGGTGTGGCCTAGCCAGTCTCCAGACCTAAACCCAATAGAGAATCTTTGGAGGGAGCTCAAACTCCGTGTTTCTCAGCGACAGCCCAGAAACCTGACTGATCTAGAGAAGATCTGTGTGGAGGAGTGGGCCAAAATCCCTCCTGCAGTGTGTGCAAACCTGGTGAAAAACTACAGGAAACGTTTGACCTCTGTAATTGCAAACAAAGGCTACTGTACCAAATATTCACATTGATTTTCTCAGGTGTTCAAATACTTATTTGCAGCTGTATCATACAAATAAATAGTTAAAAAAATCATACATTGTGATTTCTGGATTTTTTTTTTAGATTATGTCTCTCACAGTGGACATGCACCTACGATGACAATTTCAGACCCCTACATGATTTCTAAGTGGGAGAACTTGCAAAATAGCAGGGTGTTCAAATACTTATTTTCCTCACTGTACCAAAAGTGGTCCAAGGATGTAAGAATAACCGGTGAACCGGCGACAGGTTCATGGGCGCCCAAGGCTCATTGATGCGTGTGGGGAACAAAGGCTAGGCCGTCTTGTCCGATTCCACAGAAGAGCTGCTATGGCACAAATTGCTGAAAAACGTAATGCTGGCCATGATAGAAAGTTGTCAGAACACACAGTGCATCGCAGTTTGCTGCGTAGCTGCAGACCGGTCAGAGTGTTGATTTGGCTTCCAAATTCCCCAGATCTCAATCCGATTGAGCAAACTATGGAGGCCCCACCTCGTAAATTACAGGACTTAAGAGGATCTGCTGCTAACGTCTTAGTGCGAGATATGACAGGACACCTTCAGAGGTCTTGTGGAGTCCATGCCTCGATGAGTCAGAGCTGTTTTGGTGGCACAAAGGGGACCTACACGATATTAGGCAAGTGGTTTTAATGTTGTGGCTGATCGGTGTAGTACAATGACCTCTTATACTGTATGTCAAAAGATAAAGGAATATTGTATTCCTCATGTCATGACACATTTAAAGGAATGTTTTGGTTTCAATTTAAGTTAAGCCCGATCAACAGCATTTATGGCATAATAATTTTCATTACTTTCACAAAAAATACTTCTGACTCACCCCTTGTTTATTTAAAAATAAGCAGAAATTGTGGTACAGTAAGGCACTTACAAAGGAAGGGATTGGGGTCAGTCCATAAACATTAAAATACCAATCTTTTCACAAATCATAAACATTAAACATGTTAACATGGTATTAATGTGATAAAATCACTTACTAAACAAAACCGGGATTACAGGGTTTCAATGTCACGACAACATGAATGGGTATAACTCTACACAATAAAAATTAGTAAGTGTATTTTATAACAGAGGTTTTTTTTATGTTTCTTGACTGGCCCAACTCACTTTAACTGGAATTGTCTTACTGTAACTGCAATTTATTTCATTTTTTATTTTAATGTTTTTTAAATGTGCACAAAATGCTTTCGAATGAGCTTAACTTATCTCAAATAAATAAGACATAAACAATCCTGTCCCAGCATGTAAATACATGCTGGTCAAAGCTGGTCTTTTCAGCTGGGAAATCAATATTTCATGTTCATGTTTCATGAAAAGCTGGTCACACCAAATATTGCTTTAGCTTTTTTTTTATGTTTACTGGACTTTGGATGATCTTTACTGATAAATATAAATTATTGATGTCATTATTTTTGAAAACATCCTCACTATGCCATATTTTTCACAAGTGCCTAAAACATTTTCACAGTTCTGTATATTATCAATGAACAGTGTTTTACAGGTATTCGTGGACACATACTGTACATTCGGTTAGGCTGCTAATGGAATCACACACACCAGCAGAAGCTAAACAGAGCATGGTACAATAGAGACTCTATCACACACCCATTGTCCTAAAGAAGCTTGAAACAAATGCTGAGCATTTTAGGCAACCAACACTTCATCAAAGCGCTCCACTCAGACCAGAACAGATAGAGATCATAAACAACTGTGTGTACACAGCTGTGAAAGTAGAAAAATATTACACACATTTACATTATATCTGATGACATTAGGCCTGTTTGTCACCAAATACATGGACACACCAAAGCAAAGGACCCCTTAAAATGGTCTGATATCATCAAACTCAAGGCATGGACTGCCACAGCACACACACACACACACTCGCCTAATGGCAACAGAGCTGACATTCAGCTGGGTCATGTCGGGACAAAGGAGCGATCTGTCTTTTCTTCCTCCTTCCATTCAACCCTCGGCACTTGTTCTCACATGGCAGGGATGTCACAGGGAGCACCAAAACAATTGATGCAGGGAGAGAGATGAAGAGATGCAGAGGGGCACAAAATGCAGAATAAAAAGCATTGTTTGGTAACAAAAGATGAGTTAATGTGTTGCACAACCATGTGCAAGTGTAGGAGTGAAGAATTGGATGGAGAAATACATTTTGGGAGCCGTTTTACTTTCTCTCTTTCTCCTGTCAATGGGGGAGGACAAACAACAAGTTTTGTTTGACTCATTGCACTCATTCTGTGACCTAAACACTCTTGGGGAGTGTTTTAGGCTGTTTGCTGATAAGTTAGTATAACACACACTGTGGTCCTCTGGGTGTGCAGTGTATTATTGGCTCAGAGAAAACATTTTCTGGCAGAGAGACCTTTAAAACTTCTCCCACATATTTTGACCCTTACTCATAGGCCAAAGGAATAAGCTTTAGGAAAGCATATAGGAGAACAGACACACTGCATCCACATGTCCTTAGAGTTTGCCATCAACACTCTTCCATGGTCATGCACCCCCCAGTTTTTCCTCATGCTCCCTCAAGAAATGTCTGATGCCCCCCACAACAAAGGCAAAATGATCGGCTATTGATTTGTCCCTCCTTCTCCTTAAAAAAAGCAAATAATCTGGGTTCCAGTAAGGCACTTACAATGGAATTGAATGGAGCAAATCCATAAACATTAAAATACTCACTGTTGCAAAAGAAGCCTATAGTCAGAAGACGTAAACGATATGTGTTACCAGGATTTTAATGTGATAAAATCACTTACTAAGCTTCATTAACATAATCACGGGCCAGGCGGAGGGTGACAGAGGATACATTAGCATCTCTCAGCAATAGGTGTTTATCACTTGACCATTTGGATCATAGATATACTTATGTAGAAGCCTCATTCGGCTGGTTCTGATATGTCAACCGTGGCGCCATCTTGGAACAGTCAACAAGAAGAGCTGTTTGCATGCAAGTGAATGGAGGAGATGCCTCAGACTGCAGTGTAATTAATTTATTGACTGGGTGCTAATTCTCAGTATATAAACAAAAACTATATTAAAAACCTGTTTTAGATGTGAAGTCAGGAATTTTATATCATCTAATATATTGCCCAATGTTTATGGACAATCAGATAATCTGAAAATTGTCTGAAAAAGACTCCAGACTGTTGCAGACCGTATCAGTCAATTTACTTTCATGTGTTGATGGATAGCCCCTGACCTTGTCAATGTGGCAGACGTGAAGACGAATCGTGGCCCATAGGAACAGCTGCTAATAAGGCATCTGCATACGTATGCAGTGATGGGTAGTTACGGATTACATGCCATCTGGATTACGTAATCAGATTACAAAAATAAAGTACTTGTAATTGGATTAAATTACATTTTAAAATACTCGTAATTGGACTACAGTTACCTTTTCATATCAATATTATCATATTCTTACTGTGAAGTGCAATAGTCTCACAGATGAACATTTTCAGCATGTGCTCCGTTTACGTTACAACAGTAAGATATGCATGATATTCCTTTGCAAGGAAAAGATGATGGACTATTACTAAGTAGTAAGGGTTAAAAGTATGTGTGTCAGAGTTTTAAGCTGTTAGCTTTGATCTAGCAAAAGTGTTGGGTAAGTTACTCCAAAAAATTTGTTAATTACTAACTACTAATTACATCTTCTACAGTGTAATTCGATTACTGTACTGATTACTCTGTCTGAAGAGTAATTGCATTACTTAATACTTTCTTAAACCCTTATCAACCTTGACCAGATGAAAAATACAAAGATAGACATGAAACGGTTCTATTAATTCTTTCAAATAAATAATATAAAATCAAATAAATTAATCATGAATGGGCCAAAGAATTTAAGAGGGCAGCGTTAAATTAGCAAACATATATTTGAACATTAGAAGTTACATTTTGATTTAAAATTCACTATTGTTTTATATAGAATTGTTCTATAGTCTATGCATCAGAAGTAACTGTAACTAAATTACTGATAAAGAGTAATCCTTTAATTTTATCAACAAGTAATTTATAGTAATGAATTACTTAGTAATGCATTACACCCAAAATTGCCTAGCAATGTTCATGTTCACGTAATGTTTCTATAGTTTTTTGTACTTAAAACGAATTATATAAGTTACTATTATCAACGATGTGCTCACACACTGAACTTATTTGCTTCAAAGGATCTAGTAGATGCCATCTCTAAGGGTCTTGCCCGCAGGGAACACAATAATTAAACTGCAAAATGTGCAGCAATATGGAACAAAGCCCATCACTCTACTGTTGCTGCTGATGCAGTGGAGTCCACCGCATGAAACATGACATAAAACTTGATACAATTGTTCCTGGTGGGACTCAGTGAAACTTTGCTGTTTTAAAGTATTCTGCTCTTTTAGAATATTCTTGCTGTTCAAAAGATAAAATGTTGCAGTGTTTTGAATTATAAACTTTGGCGCCAGTTTATTTCATTAATGTAATGTTTAATGCACTTTTTAAAAATGTCACAAGGAGCTCTTTCAATGAGGCAGTGACCAATGAGTGCAGTTCATGTATAAAAGAGCATCTGTTCCAAGGAGGATGGCAGGGTTTGAAGATGAAGCTTGCTCTTTGGCGTCAACAAGAATGTTTGTATGACAAAAGAAAAAAATTCTGCTGCCCAGATCTTTACACAGCATGACAATAATTTGAATAGTTCACTTTCTACAAAATGACACAATTTTATTGCCCAGCTCTTTGCACAATGTGACAAACATTTGAAAGAAAAGTATGCTTTTTCATTTTGCTATGCGTTCTCAATAAAAAAACGAATAAAACGGATGCTGCAGCCTCTTGGGGTAATATTGAAAAATACCTGCGTATTCAAAAGCTTATGGTTGATTAGCTGCGAAAATGGGGTGTGACAGTGAAGCATCGAGAAAAGTCACATGAAGTCTTTAAGTGATGCCTTCCCTCCATTTTTAACCGATAAGTGTGACAAGTTCACTGACTAGGAGGGAAAGATCAGCAACAACAGTCACAAAGTGTGACACCCCCCACCCAAATTGAGATGTTCAGAGTCTGCTTGTGTTGCCATACAGGTATACACATACAATTTGCATCCTGCAGAAATACTTCTAGTACTTAATTATGAAGACAGCCTACGTGTATCAGGAGGACCAGATAAATTCAATTCTCAGATTTGATCTAAAACAAATTTGTGTGGTTATAACAGGGGCCCTTCTTAATGAATCGCAGAAAAGGTAATTTAACTGCACATTCAGCTCATGGGCTCTTTTAATGAACACTAACTGTTGCATTACTAATCCTGTATTCATTTCACATTAATTAAATTTGTATTAATTCAGTTTAATTCCTTTCTCAAAGACAGATGGGTGAAGCCTCCCGCTGTTACGAACACTCATTATTACAAGACTGTCACACCAACACTATAAATTTCTCTTTAGTTTTAACTCTGACAGAAACGCAGTATCAAAATCCACCAGACTCATTTCAGAGAGAGAGAGAGAAAAAAACAGTTCTTTAAAGGAAGTGATGGAGAGGACAAAAGAGAAAGAGCTGGATACATTAATTCTCCATTTTCAGTCACTGACAATAGACCATTCGCCAATTCATCGCGAACCAACCACCCTAAACACATTTTCCTATATGAATATGCACTCACACGTTATCATCTCTGCCTGGACACACATTTAAGACTCAAGCGGCAACACTTGCACACCGTCCAGACAGTTTGTGGAAAAACAAGTGTTTATTTCAGCTCCATCATGTCATTGTTATTTACATTTTAATTTCAATTTTTCATCATGTCTTAGAATATCACAGCATAAAAATTCAGCATGTTAATATGCAACAAAATATTGAAGAAAAAGAAATTCATAGGAACTCCCACACCTATGAGAATTAGACAAGCAGACAACAGGAGCCAATCAGCGTGCAGGAATTAATAGTAGTCCTCCAGATCTGCTTTGTCACCCTGATTTTGAATCTGCTGCTGTTTCTTGTAGAGATCAGCAATCTGAGTGAGAGAGAAAGAAAGAAAGAGATTGAACCAGGTGCCAAATCAGTTTTGAACTTTACATTCAATTGAAAGTGAAGCCGGACAAATAAGTTAAATAAATAGTTCATAATTGCAAAGTACACACTGCAGCTAAATATTATTGTCACTCCTCTTTTAAGTGCTTAAATAAATATTCTGGGTTGAACACAAGTTAAGCTCAATTGAAAGCATTTGTGGCAAAATGATTAACGCAAAAATGTATTTTGACTCATAATAATCAACATCAAGCGGCTGAAATGGCTTCCTCAGAAGGGTGGCGGGCTTCTCCCTTAGAGATAGGGTGAGGAGCTCGGTCATCCGTGAGGAGCTTGGAGTAGAGCCGCTGCTCCTTTGCGTCGAAAGGAGTCAGTTGAGGTGGTTTGGACATCTGGTAAGGATGCCACCTGGCCGCCTCCTTAGGGAGGTGTTTCAGGCACGTCCAGCTGGGGAGGAGGCCTCGAGGAAGACCCAGGACTAGGCGGAGAGCCTCGGGGTCCCCCAGTCAGAGCTGGTTAATGTGGCTCGGGATAGGGAAGTTTGGGGCCCCCTGCTGGAGCTGCTGCCCCGCGACCGACTTCAGATAAGCGGTTGAAGATGGATGGATAATCAACATGATAACACAAATGCTATTGATTGAGCTCAACTTGTATTGAACCTGGAATATTCCTTTATTCTTGTTCTGTATACACAGAGTTCATTAATTTACTGGAGTGACAACTACAATTCTACAAACAAATTACCTCCTGAAAAAATTCAGGTATTATAAATCTGATAATTACGACTAAATTCTGATTGGATGAGCCATATTTAAAGCCAGCAAAGCACATTCTGTATTAAAGTGGGAAGTTCTTTTCAACCGCAAAAATCCAGCAGTTAGGAGAATTATCTATATTACCTGACTTATTAATATTAATAATAAATAGTACTGCTTATTAAACATTGCATTTCATCTGTTTTATAAAAGTAATAGGCCACTTGTACTTGACGACAGAGCATTATATTTAAAACAGCAGCTTCAAGAGCATTAACAAAACAGTTGATTTTTTACATATACTAAGTTTCCGTTTTATTTCTGAAGTTAAAATGTTGGCATCTGTATTTCTTGTCGACAGCCAGGAGAAGACTAAACATTTCTATGGTTATTGTGTTTATCACCACAATTTCAGGAACGACTTCTGTATTCTGTAAATACAAGCAAGGATAAGTTAGAGGATTCAATTCTATTTTAAAAGTGCAGTTTTCACTCCCAAAACTTTGCAGTATGTTGCCATCGTCTCTGTGAATGTGTGTGCTCTTTCAACCATTTGGTGACAGAAATAAAAGAAAACCGTAATAAATGAACTGTGAAAATGAGGGGGCTAAAGGATTGTACAAAGACAGTGTGGCACGTAAAGAGATGGATTTCCTTTAACGGATACACTCCACTTGCTCCACTAAATTACAATGTCACGACTCTCTGAACTACACCAATGTCATTAGGTTTGACTTTCAAGAGTAAAACTACATAAAAATGTCACTTTTCCTACCACACATGCCATGAAACTACATGACACACAAATTCTAAGACACAAATGGTGTCACTTCCTGTATTGTCCATTTATTATGTATTTATTCAAAATAAGATTTGTCCTGTGTGGTGTAATTACTGTCGACTCCTACACTGGCGAGTTATTTCTTATGAGCCTGTCCTTTGCTTTGCTTCGGAGTCATTTCCTCTGCAACATTTTTCCACTTGTGTGACTTGCTGTTTGTCTTTCTGTGTTTTGCATGTTACCTGTGACCCTGTGGTGGCATCTTCTGATTTTTTGTCATCTCTGATCCTAAGGAATCGTGGAAAACGGAGTGAAATCCCTTTCTCTGGATCCACCTGATGGCCAGGGAGAGAATTGCACCATTAGCACCCACACTCAATAATTGCACAATGAACCAAGAATAGATTAACTAAAGATTGCAGTGCTACCAACTTAAACATTTTCAGTAACGTTACAGTAGCTCAGCAGTTTTTAAGATAGGGTAGTAACAAGCTAGTTTTCCAATAACATAACAAGTTTGGCTCTAAACAGTGAAATCAACAGTCAACAAAAATCACTGATTCAGCATCATGTTGGAAATGTGTGTGGGGTACTGACCAATCCCATCGCTGCCTTGTAGACCGGTGACAATGAAAGGTCAGCACATTTCACCTCCCACACTTGTACCGCATCCAGCCAGACGTCTGGCTCCGCTGATTGGTCCACACGGTAATATGGGCGTGGTTTAGGTAAAATGTGCTCCTGAGGTGGATTACATTAAAAGAGATAAATACACACCCATATCTTCCAAATGCACGGACACAAAACACAAATTGCACAAACACTGATGTACCTTCAAGAAGTTGTAATGTTGCTCCAGGTCTTCATCTTTGAAGCCTGTTCCAATCTGACCCAAAAAACAAACAAAACGGTTGATTCTTTCCTCGTGATGCACGCGCACACACACACACTCTCACATACATACACTTTAAACCGGCAGTTTAATTATTTTGAAAAGTGTAAGGCATGTGTATACATTCCCTGTTTTTTTTTTATAGACACCCACCCACCCACACACACACACACCTTGCAGACAGACTGGAACTCTTCGTTCTCCTCATCGTAACAGGCCAGTAAAAATCCTCCATAGCTGCCTGCTCTCTTTCCCTTTCCCAGATAAGCACCAATCACACACAGATCCATGGTGTCACCGACACCCTCCAGATAGTCCTTCTTCAGCTGCACAGACACATATACAAAAACAGACCATTAGACACAATATAACTGACTAGGGAATGACAGTCTTGACAGTAGAATAAATATGAAAACAATTACCATAATACACTGCTAAACCTCATATTCTTTTCTGTCTCTTTGGCTTGTTATTCAGAGTAAAATAGATATTCATATCCTTAAAACAGGATAAATTCACTTGGTTCACAAATAAACTAAATTTACTTCATTTTTGTATATCTTATGTTAGCTGGGATATTACATTCTGTAAAATATATTTTTTTTATTCAATTCTAAGCAAGTAAGATCATAAAAATATTTTCAATAATTTTGAGTTAAGCTATTTTTTTTGCTTAAACATCAGGCCAAGCTACCTGTCATGACTTCCTGTGAGCTATGGAGATGTTAGAGCCAGAGGATGTGGACACAGAGCTTAATGGAGTGGAAATGACACTTTAATGACTGGCACTTTCCTGCTAAAGTCAAACATTTCCTGGAAATTTTTATCCACTCACTAATTTCATCAAGGTTAGACTACTGTAACTCATTGTACATTGGCCTCCCTCAAACTGCATTATTCCACCTACAGCTGGTTCAAAATGCAGTAGCTAGACTTTTGACAGGGTCAAGAAGAGGCATCACATTACCCCTGTATTAGTGTCTCTACACTGGCTTCCCTTTAAATTCAGGGTCGATTAGAAAATTCTGCTTTGTTTACAAGGCACTATCTGGTCTCGTGCCCAAATACATCAGTGATCTTCTCGTCCCTTACTCCCCAACCAGAGCACTCAGGTCTTCTCATCAACTTCTTTTGAGGGTTCCTCATTGTCACTACAGATCTAAGGGTGATCGTGCCTTCTCTGTGGTAAGTCCTAAATTCTGGAATAGTCTCCCTTAAAATGTGAGGTCAGCTTCTTCGAAAACATTTATATTCTTTAGCATTTGAATAGGACATTTTAATGTTCAATTAGGTAAATACTTGCAGTTTTCAATTGTATCTATCCATTTTTTATTTTTTTGTATGTATATAATTCATTGTATATTTATTTGACTGATTGATTTGTGAAGCACTTTGGGTCATTTTCTGTTGTTTTTAAATGTGCTCTATAAATAAAAGTTGACTTGACTGCTGAAATTGAATAATTGTCCATTATTTTCACCAGGTCAGGACAAGTGTTTCTTTCTGAGGCAGGAGCAACTTTAGTTCCTGCAGTCTGATTTTATAAAATAGATCGCTAAAATTCTACCTATACCTACAAAAACACTTTCTATTGCTTAATACAGTTATAGACAAAATATAATAATAATAATAATTATTATTATTATGGATGCACCGATGTATATCATCTGCCAATTTTTCTCGGCCAATTATTGACCAAATTAAAGCCATCTGCATATCGGTTATAAGCATGAAAAGGCAGATATGAAAAAACGTTAACTAGTAACACTCAATTTAAATGTACAATCCAGAAATAATAATAGTTACAATATCTAGAAGGGTTGGCACTCCTAAGAACATGCTCTCATTCTCATGTTAATGCAGAAAACACAGTATGAACGGACATGACAGTTGTAAAGCGGCACTTACCAATAGGCTACACGAAGTGCAAAATAAAACAAATTCATATCAATCATCATGTTATTTGGCCATTTTTTTAGAACTTATTTGTATTTTCACAGTGGCTCTCTTTAAAATGTTGGCCTGTCATGTGTTCAATAGACCCAGTGTACAATGCAAATTATTTATTGTTAGAACAGTTAAAAATCTTTTGCACTTTGTTAATTGTTTTAAGCATTCCCAAGTAAAACAGAGACACAATTGATACAAGGCATACAATTCTTTGTTAAAATCGGAATTGTGTAGGCCCAAAATGTTCATATTGGTGCATCCCTAATAATAATAAAAAAGAAAAGAAAACAACAACAAAAAGTCCAGTCCAGGTTTGGGTGTGCCATACCTTGAGCCAGTTGTGGGAGCGTTTGGCAATCTCGTATGTTGCGTGTTTTTCCAGAGTTTTCACCATTAAGCCCTCACAAGAATCTGTCAAAGACAATATTGCACGTTTAAAACTCCTTAAACATAAATAATTAATAATATAAGCTTTTTAGTAATTATTATTACTTTAATTATTATTATTTTAAAAGCTCAGTTTTCGCTGGACAAAAAGGCCATCTCAGTGTAGACCAGGGATTGGGAGCCTTTTTGACATGGAGTGCCATTTTTTATTTTCCCGGTCAACGGCTGTGCCCGATGCCCACATAGAATGTAGGCTATCATCCGCGCAGCCTGACTGAAGCAAAGCGGGCGCATTTACTAGCACAATGAACTGAAAGTGAAGGGCTGCCAGCTCGCGATGTGCGAATATCACTTTAATAGTGTTTAGCCTCCCATTCAGCTGATGAAAACGCGCTGCGTAATCATAAGGATTACAACAAGATGTAGATTGGAATGCAGGTGTGGAATTTATATAAAAAAAATAGTCAACTCTCTCGCCATTGCTGGTGTGCCAGTGATTACCCCTGTGCGCCAGCCATAGGTTGCCTACCCCTGGTGTAGACGAAAGGCCAAAATGTAGCTAAATTAATGCGTTTTCATAGGAAAACGTATTAGTGTGGACTTGGCCTAAGGAATTCAGTTCTCTAAACATTTCACACACACACACACACACACACCTCGTACAGACTGCTCCAGGAACTCAGCGATGGTTTCTGTGTTATCAGAGTCTAGAGATCGAGCAAAGACAAACTCTCCTTCTCTCTCCTCAAAACTCTCTTGTAACAGAGCCCTGCGTTTGCAAAGAGGTTCTCGCACCAGAGACTACGAAAGAGACAGATAATTCAAGACAAAAATTAGGCAGACAAATTTTATAAGATACCTACACAAAATACAGCATACAAAAAGTATATTTATGAGGCATACAAAAAGTATATTTATGAGGCATGCAAAATCTCTCAAATGTGATTGGCTAACAGCTGTCATCATCAATATAATTGTCTTACCTCCCCATTCAAGTAGAGCAGGTCAAAGGCGTACACACACACCTGAACCTTGATCTCAGAGGCATCCACATCCTGAAACACATACATTCCTCTTGTCAGTTACACCTCTTTACTTATATTTACCAGGTGCTTATGCATTCAAGCTTTACTTATTTTTCTTTATAAGTACACGCGTTTCCTGGGATTCAAACTCCTTACCTTGGGATTCACTGATAGTACTAGTTGAGCTACAGAATACCCCTCTCAAACACTCTTTATAACCTATTTACAAAATTTCAACCTTCTATCTTCCATTTTTGCTGTTTGTTTGTTCTCTTGCTCCACTCATTCTTCTCACCTTCCTCTTTCGTGTGGTGAGCACTTGAAATGGTTGAATCTGTTTCTTTTCTCTGTCCCAGGCCACTGCCTCTGAATCCAGAACACAGGACCGTACACTGGCTTTCTTCACCTGAGAGAGATAGAATTGATGACATTTATTCAATCTAACATCAGCAACTGAACAAGCTGCATCATCGATGCTGAACAAAGCCCTGCCCCCAGAGAAACCCTTCATAGCAATCACTTGTTTATAAAGTCACTGTAGCTTTAAAAACTACCCCTTCACTTAGCATAATCACACCAGACCCTAAGGCTGTGTGACATTTACACTTCCATTGCTATTCCTGGAATAGAGTTTATACAGCGTGTGTGGCAGCTGCAGCAGAGCAGATGAAATTATATTTTTGTAAACAGGTCTTTAATCTCATTCCCCACATGACGTCATGGCTTTGATTCTCATTTAATAACACATGAATTTGCATTGTATATCAGACGGCTGAGAAAAGGGTAGGAAGAGCAAGATATTGAGGATATGGACAGACTGACAAGCAAAACAACAGAAATGTGTGAGAGCTTTCATTGATTTATCTGTGTGGACTTGTATCATTCATCAAATTCTTTCATTGCTTTAGGGCTGGAATCCATTATTTCTTTTCTTGTGAGGTGAACAGAACCGGGTGACAGAGGACAAATATGGCTTTTGAGAAAGATAGAGAAAGAGACAGATGCACCAAAGACTCTCAAATGGAAAAATGAAGAGAGAGAGAGAGTCTCTGAGAAAGTGAAAGTGAGTGATAGAGAAAGATAGGAGTCTAACACGGTGTACTAATCAGGTGTGTTGCATTTAAACGTCAAGCAATACATCTCTTGCATGTTAAATAAATAAAGTCTTTCTCCCAATGAGTGCGATAAGCAATGTGCAACAAGACATTATCGATTGCTTGGTTTCTATCTTTTGTCACGTCATGCTAGGTAGCTCCGCCCACCATAAAATCTCATTGGACTGAAAACCTGCTCCATGAACCTGTAAATTAAATGTGTTCTAATTGGCTGTAGTGATTTTGCCTCTGTGTAGCTACATTGAAATCTGAAAAGACCAAAAGCTGTATATTAAATGTTCTGATGCCATGCCAGCTTCAATCACTATTTTCATGCTGAGAAACAAGTTAAAATATATTAAAAGGTAGAGATCTGAACATTATTGTAAAAAAAAAAAAAAAAAACAAACAAACAAAAAAAAAACTTAGGATTGTCGGTGGATGATTTTTCGGACTCTGTATGAATAGTGGCACCAGAATCCATTGTTACCGTAAAAAATCTTGTTCAGAACAAACATTCGTAATGAAAAAATTGGTTTGCGGTGAACAGGCCTTAAGGCGGTTCTCACACATCCAAGTTCAATTCCACTCCACCTCCCCTCACTGATCTCTTTTCCCCTTGTATATTTGGGTCCCAAATGTGGTACATTTGTGTCATCATTGTTGAGTACTAGTAGCAGCAGCCGTTTACCACTTTATCTAGGTAATGGCACAAGATGCAAGCTTGACTGATTTATTCATGTTTTGGTCACTTTGGATAAACCATTAAAGCTTTACATGCACTGAATGACACTTGTGTTTGTGTCACTTATGCACTGCAAGAGATGCGAAAAATGCAATCTGCTCACTGAGGATAATTTATTCGGAGACAAGCAAATGATATCTGTATTATACTAAAATAAGTGCGACAGGGAGCATGCAAAGATAAATTATACACCATCAGTAGAAATTTAGGATGGACTGCGATTCGAGTTTGGAAAATTGCTTTCACACCAACCAAAACAAACTGAGCTCTGACATCAAATGGAATCTGCTTTTTGATTCAATCGCAGACCCTGTTTACAGCCAATTTTAAAACGCGTTTCCAGAGAGGCATCTCAATACCAGGTGTAACAGGGGTCTTAAATCCACTGCTGCCCTACTTATAAAGTTTGAGTATGTCCTAACATGTCACCTGTGGGATCCGCGAGATGATATCAGGGTACTTGCTTGTGTTGTCCTCTTGGTTTCGGCTAAAAACGCGCACTTCTCCATTCTCAAGAATATGGATCTGTCAAACAAACAAACAAACACGAAAAATCAGCAACTCAGTGTTTGAGCAAAGATATCACTATGGAAACAGAAACTACAGTTTCCAAAATGTATGACTATGTCTCCACCAAGTGGAATGAGATTAAAATAACACACCTGGGCTCTCTCTCCATCATATTTGTACTCGCAGGTGAAAGACGCCTCATCAAATCGTTTCATTACCTCGCCGACCCCTTTGGTGGGGTGAGCCAACATTGGCCTCAGGGGCACACCTGCAAAACAAAACATAATTTAGTTTGATTATAAATGGAAACTTTCAGCCTATTGGCTGTGGAAGAACAGAGTGAGCTTGTGAGTAATCATTACCTGGGGTGAGCTTGCAATGTTTGGGCAGCTCATCTATGCCCTCTTTTAGCATGACAGGAATGATGGCATCATAATTTGGCATCTCACTGGAAAAATATTAATGAAACGGATAGGGACATTATTTGTGTACTGAAGTAATTTTTGTAATACACAACCAGTTTAGTAAAAACATATTTCCTGTAGGTGTATGGAACAAATTATGCAAATTCTCTTTCAACAAACACTTATGTAGGGGACACCTGTAGTTACAATTGAAATACTGTTTGTAGTATAAGAAGAATACATTATCTCTCACAGCACCTGATGGTGTTTGAGAATGAGATTGTGTTGTTGTGTGTGTTTTTATCAACTAGACTTTTTACTAGCTAATAGAGCAGAGCAAAACAAATTAAATCTCATATACTGAATACTGTCAGCCTCTATTCAGTTTTTCTCTCCAGTATATATTAGTCTTGCTCTGAAGTTTTAACTGATGATTTTCACTAAATGAAAAAGGAAGAACTGTTCATATTGTTTTATATGTAACAATACAATACATGGTAATCCTATTTAACATATTTTAAACCAATATTTTAATGCATAAATGTTAGGCAGACTGTTAGCCTAAGTCACCATTCACTTTCATTGTATGGAAAAAGATGCAATGAAAGTGAATGGTGACTGAAGCTGTCATTCTGCCAAACAGCTCATTTTGTGCTCTAGAGAAGAAAGTCATATGGGTTTGGAACAACATTAAGGGAAGTAAATGATGCCTGAAATTTCATTTTTGGGTGAACTATCTTTACTACTCTCATATTCAGGAGTATATTGTATATGTTTATATTCACCAGTATGTTTGTTTGAGGATCAGTCCTTTCTCCTCCAGCCAAACTTTCCGGTTTTCTGCACTCATTCCTTTCCCAGCATCCAGGACAGCTGGTGGAAACTCTGATCAAACATAAGAAAAACCAATTTGTAACATTACAGCAGCGCTAAACTAACAAACTCTAAATTGACATTCATATTTCAAAATGGTATTAATTTTTTATTCATTAAGGCAGTGTAATCTAATTGTAATTGCCAAATGCCTAAAGGTTCTATCAATGTTATAAGTTGATGCCTGTTTCATTAGCATTAATGATCATTAAATGTAATTGTTTTAAACCTTGGCCTGGGGGTGTCAGACACACAGCTTGATTGAGAGCAGATAGAACGCTCTGCTCTGCTAATCCGATCCTCAGCTTCCCTGCCAGTGACCTGTCAGTCAAATAACCAGCAAATCAAATCAACACATTTTATTCCCCACATTAATATTCATGTAAATCAGTCACAATATAACAGTATCCTAAGCAAGGGCAGCACAGAGATGCAAATTATTCAGATTGAATAAAAAGCATCAGTCTCTCATAAATTACATTATTCATTCAACATTTTTCAGATTTCACACAGTGTTTCTGCACAGGGTATGAACAGAAAATTTAATGCAAATTTTCAAAGGTCAAAATTAAAAAGGCATACCGAACAATGTATCGGGCCTCGGAAAAACGACATGCTACAAATAGGCCTTTAATTATGTCAATCTTCTTATTCATTGCCTGGCAGAGAAAGAGAGAGACAGATTATTTTTTATCGAAATTATAAGATAAATAGATTACTGTCATAGGATATAAATGGGTTGTTGACATGTCCTGCGGTGTGACATTCTATACTGCATCTTAAACAGCATTTTTCAATTTCTTAAATTATAAAATATGCACTTAACTAATGAAGGCAAAATGGTAATTTAAATATGGTTTGATAGAAATTATGACCAGTTACAGTATCTAAAATATACACTTTTCCTTAAACAATCACCATCAAAATATCTCGATGGTGATTAAATAACTGGCATGTTATGAATCAACTACCCATTTATGTGTAATCTATTAAAGGAATACGTCACACAAAAATTATAATGATCTCTTATAATTTACTCACCCTTGTGCCATCTCAAACTCGTATGAGTATCTTACTTCTGCGGAACACAAAGACATTTTGATGGGGATATGATGTGAATATATCCATGCAATGCAAGTCAATGGGGTCCTACACTTTCAAGCTCCAAAAAGGACATAAAATAAGCATAAAGGAAATCCATACAACTCAAGTGGTTTAATCCATGTCATCTGAAGTGATACGATCAATTTTGGGTGAAAAACAGACAAAGGAACGTAACTGCTTTTTCTCTATAAATCTTGACATCTGCAGTGTCCCTGGGCAACCATAATTTGAAGCTTGATTACACTTCCTCCCGCTTGACACATGCGCACCCGTCAAGCGCAAGGAAGTGTAATCAAGCTTTAAATCATGATTGCGCCTAGGTGACCGCAATGTCAAGACTTATAGTGAAGGGGTTATATTTTTGTCCGTTTCTCACTCAAAACTGATAGTATAGCTTAAAGACATGGATTAAACCAGTCGTATGGATTACCTTTATACTGCCTTTATGGAGCTTGAATATTTTGGACCTCATTGACTTGCACTGTACAAATATATTCACATCATATCTCCATAAAATTATCTTTGTTTGTGTTCTGCAGAAGAAAGTCATGAGTTTGAGAAGGCACGAGGGTGAGTACATTCTAAAATAATTGTAATTTTTGTGTTATCTATTCCTTTAAGGCATTTTTTATTTTTATGTACTCACAGAGTTTCCACTCATGTTGGCAATCTCCTTCAGTTTGGTGAACACGCCCCCTGCTGTCAGATTGGCCGGTGTAAACATCATTCTCTGGTTGCTGCGTGAACTTTCAGCGACCAATCCAAGGTCGCCTTTCTCCTGAGCCTCTGCCTTGATTTTGTCTAGCTGTCGCCCTGGCAACAGATGTACAAAGTCCAGGAGTGAGACAGAGACATTGCAAGAATGTTAAAATCACAACAAGGATCACAATAATATTTGTGTACATAAGTTCCACACACCTGTTGCTTGAGCAACAGCTTTCATCAGGATGGTCTCCCCGATGCCCAGCTCTAGACCCTGATACGCAGGGCCAAGCTGGTTCAGGCACAGGTATACACAGCACAACAGATCATCTAAACAAACAACAGACGGACAACAGAGTAAATACTCAGCTGGAAAACATTAATGCTTCAGAGAAGGGGGAGAACATGAATGACAAACAGAAAACACACGTCAACTTCAGCACATAAAAAAGGGTCTTAAATCAATTTTGCCACACCGGTCAATCGTGGGTGAAAAAATACAAATTTCTAACCAGCCATGAAACTGTACATTACATTATAAAAAAATAAAAATAAAAAAAAAAAGGTATACATTTCTTCATGTGATGACAGAATAAAATTGTGTAATATTTTTTGGTGTTTTATTATATGGTTGAGGAAAATTTCACATGTGTAGCAACATGGAGTTCTGGAGAAAAAAAGATTTAGGCACTCTAAATAAATTCAGATGATAACTTTTGTACTGAGGAAAAGGTTGAGGAGCAGCACAGGTCACAAGAGATGTTTTCTTTAGGTGGTGGTATTTATGCCTCTGTGTACCAAATCATCAGTGGTATTAAAGCAGAACACACACACTTACCTGGAGAGAGCAGAATAACAGAGCGCAGAAAGTTGGAGAGCGTTTCGATGTTTTTCAGTCTGGATAAAAAAAGAAAAGGACCAAGACTAAAATGTATTTGCTAGCCACACAAAAATATAAGCATTTTTGACTTCAGTTTTTAACATCCATTTTTAATAAAATCTCTAAAACTGATTTTGGATTAGTAGACTACAGCAAAAACACAAGACAAATATAGAATAATGTTGGGCTTCATACCTGCCTGAATCTTCTTCGATCTTCTCAAATGTGCGAGCGACAGCCAAATAAGGCACTCTAAAAAACAAAAATATCAAACAAGTAACTTGTAAAATGAAAGCGTCAATATGAACTTTTACTGTTTTACTGGATTAATAATGTCCATTGTATGTTCTTGTTCTTCTAACTACAGTATTGAAGAGCAAATAAAAACCAGGGTTTACTTCTCGCCCTTCTGCCAGCAGGCATTGTCAATGGGATGGTAATTCGCTCTCGAGGGTTCGTACTGGCTCTGGACTGCAGACTCCACCCCCTTTTCGCTGTACAGAGGGAAAAAATGCACGATGTCACACACGAAAAAACACACCCCTACCAAAATGATCTCTTTATTTAAAATATTCTAAGTCAGTTTAACCTCATTTGAAATGAAACATTTGAAATCTTTAACCTTTTCTTGTCTTTCTGTTCAGTGATGCCAGCAGTCTCTCCATCCTTCTTTTTCTCTCCTTCATTTCTCTCCTCTTTTTCCAGTTTTACTGCTGCCTTTCTAGGGGCTACAAGAGATTAAGGAAAAAGAATGGTTCAGTCCCATAAATGACCTAATCTCAAGTTGATTAAAACCAGTATGACTTTACTTACTTTCTTCATTAGAACTAAGGTGATTTTTGAAAAGAAAATTCTGATTGCTATTTTCCAGATAATTAAACTGAATGCAGCCTGAGGCCCAAAATCTTGATATGACCTTGTGCGATTATTAAACTACAAAGGGCTGCAATTTAATGGTCTCGGTTCAAAGTTTATGTGCACTGCCCTGCCTGCATTGTTAGAGTGTTTTAATAGCAGTTCTCTGCTCCACAATTCAATCTTCTGCTTAGAGTGGCAGATGTGCTCAAAGTTCGCTACTGTTTGCTAACGTGCGCCGAGTGTATATTTTAAGTGCTCCTGATTCACTTAAATATAACTTTTTTCATATACAAATAATATACTGTGAATTACGCTACACACAGAAACTCGACGGATTAGAACTCTGGTTTAACTGGACTGAGGCCTGTTGTACAAAGCTCAAAGTTTGAGTCCGAGTTCTTGGTTAACCCTGAAGCGTGTGCACATGAATGAGTGATGTTTGCCAAGAACAGCCAATCCATGAAGCTTGGAGAGAGTTGGCGCAATTTCATTCTTGTGAGAAATTCAGCGTTATTTACATTGCTGAAGATCAAGAGATCATTATTGAACTGTGAAGAATTTGAACATTTAAACTTTTCCTCCCAATTTGGAATGGCCAATTCCCAATGCGCTCCAAGTCCTCGTGATGGTGTAGTGTAGTGTAGTGACTCAATCCGGGTGGCGGAGGAAGAATCTCAGTTGCCTCCGTGTCTGAGACTGTCAATCCATCTAATCACTTGTATGGCTTGTTGAGCGCGTTACCGCGGAGACATAGCGCGTGTGGAGGCTTCACTCTATTCTCCGTGGCATCCACACACAACTCACCACACACCCCAACGAGATCGAGAAGCACACATTATTGTGACCAAAAGAAGGTTACCCATGTGACTCTACCCTCCCTAGCAACCGGGCCAATTTGGCTGCTTAGGAGACCTGGCTAGTCACTCAGCACACCCTGGATTCAAACTCATGACTCCAGGGGTATTAGTCAGCGTCAGGTATTAGTCAAGTATCAGTGAGCTACCCAGGCCACACAAAAATGCATCTTTAAAGTGTGAGAATCATCTTATGAACTTTTCGGCAAACAGTATTTAAAAAAAAAAAGCTGTTTAACTCTTAGGAGTACTTAGGAGTAACTCAGGTCTCCTAAGCAACCAATTTGGTCCGGTTGCTAGGGAGGGTAGAGTCACGTGGGGTAATCTCCTCATGGTCACTATAATGTGGCCGGGACCTCTTGGAAATGTAATTGAATACCCCTGGTCTACAATAAAATTTCACTTAGCTACTAGTTTTTTTGTTTATCATATTGCAAATCATAATAACAATGAGTTTTTGTACAAATTGTGCAGCCCTAATAGCTTCTATAATTCTCCAGCCACACTGAGAACTTGGCAGTGCAATAGTGCAGATATAGTTTACTTTTGTAAGACAAATTGCTTGCCATTCTCCTCATTTGTAAGTCGCTTTGGATAAAAGTGTCGACTAAAAGACTAAATGTAAATGTAATATGACTCATGCACTATATTTCAGTGTAATGAAAGTAGTTCCAACAAAACACTTTTGTTTTTGAGCACTTCCAAAATGGACAAGAGCAGCGAGGATACTCCTAAAAAAATGTGCCTTATGTTTTCCACAGAAGAGATTTGGGGTCAAATTATTCCTTTAAATAAAAGACAGAGGAAAAGAGAGAAAATTAATGAAAAAATAATTACCAAAGAAACTGCTGATGGGTTTTTTCTTGGCTGATCCCTCCTTGTCTGAGTCTCTGTCTTTTTTCACCTTTCTTTCAGGACTGCTGTCTTCCTTTTCTTTCTTGCCCTCTATTTTCTCTTTCATCTCACTCTCTCCATTTATCTTTTTCTCTGGACCATCATTGTTGTTACCACTGTCTTCTTCCTTCTCATTGTTTATATCCACAACTACACTAGTTTTCACTTTGTCCTCTTTCTGTTTTTCCACTGCAGTCTTTCCATCTTCACACTTCTCTTCCACCTCCATCTTCTCATTCTCTATATTGAAAAGAGATAGTAAATTTGAGGGTACATACAAGATCAAAGATCAATCAGTGTGAGAGGATTCAAATGTGTACTGAGAACTGCTCATCTCACCTGTCTGGTCAGGGGAGTCCTCCACTCGAGCTCTCTTTTTCTCCTGCACATTTACCTCCTTCTCCTCCTCTTTTGTTCCCTCTCCATCACTCCTGCTTTCCAGCTTCCTCTTAGGGAACTGCTTCCGTGCTAGAGAATGGGAAAAATACTGACAATTCTCACAAAGAAAAATAAATAAATAAATAAATATATATATATATATATAAAGACAAGTCTGCTGGAAAAACTGCTTATCATATTAGCTTATGATTGTCAAGCTAGTTTTTGAAATGTTGCAGCTGGTATTTAGCTGGTCCAAAGTGGCTAACCAGATCCAAAAAGCTTCACAAAGATGGTCAACCTTGAACCTACCAGCACTAACTGAAACTATCCATTCAAGACCAGTTTGGACCATCTAATGGTGACCATAAATTACCATCTTGTAAACTAGAAGCTGGATTAGTCACATTCTCTTAATCTGAGAAAATATTAGAATACAAAAGAAAAATAACCTGATTATAAAATACATTTATAAACCACAGATAAATGAAAGAAAATGAACAAAAAGGGTTAGTAGCTAAAGAATTGTCATGAGAAGAGACTACTGCTGACCCGTGTTACGTTTCGGAATTCCTGACGGCGATGTTGACGTCGGGGTTGCAGGAGTCCCTGGAGTGTTTGAGGAAGCAGGGGTGACCATGGTATCCGGCATGCCAGAAGTGACGGGTGTCGTTGGGGTTTTAATTTTGTTTTGAGATATAGGAGTGGGCGCAGCCTTCTTAAGAACACAAGTGTGTTTGATTGGGACAAATGCATAGAGAGAGAGAGAGAATTGTAAAAAACAATGCAGAGACCGAGTTCACATTCTTTCCAAGGCACAATTATCCAGGACATTTTATATGCCCAACAGGTTTAATATTTAAGCAAAAACACACAAGAGGTCATTATGTGTATTGTGGTTATTGGATGGCTGTTTTTTCTGAATTCCATTTTCAACAGTTTAATTACATTTTATTTTCAAAATGGTGTTATATAAATATAATTATTTTCATACATTTTTCAACATAACATTCCATTATTTATATCAAGTGAAGTGCTTTTTTTCAAATCCTCACAGCACAATCCGAACCAACAGAATTGTTTACAGTCAGGTCCATAAATATTGGGACATCGACACAATTCTAATCTTTTTGGCTCTATACACCACCACAATGGATTTGAAATGAAACGAAGTGCAAGATGTGCTTTAACTGCAGACTTTCAGCTTTAATTTGAGGGTATTTACATCCAAATCAGGTGAACGGTGTAGGAATTACAACAGTTTGTATATGTGCCTCCCACTTTATAAGGGACCAAAAGTAATGGGACAGATTAACAATCATAAATCAAACTTTCACTTTTTAATACTTGGTTGCAAATCCTTTGCAGTCAATTACAGCCTGAAGTCTCGAACGCATAGACATCACCAGACGCTGGGTTTCATCCCTGGTGATGCTCTGCCAGGCCTCTACTACAACTGTCTTCAGTTCCTGCTTGTTCTTGGGGCATTTTCCCTTCAGTTTTATCTTCAGCAAGTGAAATGCATGCTCAATCGGATTCAGGTCAGGTGATTGACTTGGCCATTGCATAACATTCCACTACTTTCCCTTAAAAAAACTCTTTGGTTGCTTTCACAGTATGCTGCGGGTCATTGTCCATCTGTACTGTGAAGCGCCGTCCAATGAGTTCTGAAGCATTTGGCTGAATATGAGCAGATTATATTGCCCGAAACACTTCAGAATTCATCCTGCTGCTTTTGTCAGCAGTCACATCATCAATAAATACAAGAGAACCAGTTCCATTGGCAGCCAGACATGCCCACGCCATGACACTACCACCACCATGCTTCACTGATGAGGTGGGTATGCTTTGGATCATGAGCAGTTCCTTTCCTTCTCCATACTCTTCTCTTCCCATCACTCTGGTACAAGTTGATCTTTGTCTCATCTGTCCATAGGATGTTGTTCCAGAACTGTGAAGGCTTTTTTAGATGTTGTTTGGCAAACTCTAATCTGGCCTTCCTGTTTTTGAGGCTCACCAATGGTTTACATCTTGTGGTGAACCCTCTGTATTCACGCTGGTGAAATCTTCTCTTGATTGTTGACTTTGACACACATACACCTACCTCCTGGAGAGTGTTCTTGATCTGGCCAACTGTTGTGAAGGGTGTTTTCTTCACCAGGGAAAGAATTCTTCTGTCATCCACCACGGTTGTTTTCCGTGGTCTTCCGGGTCTTTTGGTGTTGCTGAGCGCACCTGTGCGTTCTTTCTTTTTAAGAATGTTCCAAACAGTTGATTTGGCCACACCTAATGTTTTTGCTATCTCTCTGATGGGTTTGTTTTGATTTTTCAGCCTAATGATGGCTTGCTTCACTGATAGTGACAGCTCTTTGGATCTCATATTGAGAGTTGACAGCAACAGATTCCAAATGCAAATAGCACACTTGAAATGAACTCTGGACCTTTTATCTGCTCCTTGTAAATGGGATAATGAGGGAATAACACACACCTGGCCATGGAACAGCTGAGCAGCCAATTGTCCTATTACTTTTGGTCCCTTAAAAAGTGGGAGGAACATATACAAACTGTTGTAATTCCTACACCGTTCACCTGATTTGGATGTAAATACCCTCAAATTAAAGCTGAAAGTCTACAGTTAAAGCACATCTTGCACTTCGTTTCATTTCAAATCCATTGTAGTGGTGTATAGAGCCAAAAAGATTAGAATTGTGTCGATGTCCCAATATTTATGGACCTGACTATGTCAAATGTGCTGCACATCACACGTTCAGTTCAATCGAGCATTTATTTTGTCATTTCTGTGTGTTATTGACAGTTTCTAACCTCCATATAAGCAGTTTGCTGAATGGCCTGGTGTGATTATTAAAAGACAAAAAGCTGAGATATAATAAATATATAGTTTGTACTGTATGTTCAAAGCGCTCTGCTCTCTGTCATCTACTACACACACAGGCCTAGCTAGATGCTTATGATTTCAGTGTATATGAGGTCAGCTTCACATTCATTTTGAAGCTCGCAGCACCTGCAGATAGGGTGACCACCCATCCCAATAAATACAGGATCATCCCATATGTAAAGATGACATTTTCCCTGTATTTAATCTGGTCTGATGGCGTTGCGGCATAATTGTACTAGGTAGTTAATTTAACCTTTATGTGTGCTGGAATTTTAATGCGCTGGTCCACACGTTGTGCTAAAACTTAAAAAAAACTGTGGATGGCATAGAAAGTGGCCGCCATCTGAAAACGTCAGATAGTGTACAGTCAAGAACACTACAGATAGTGTACAGTATTTTACGAACATCAAAATTGCCAACCCTACATGCAGATTATATTTATTTACTTAAATCTCAGCCTTATGCAGTTTAATAATAACATTAGGACTTTCAGAAAAATTCTGACATTAGTTGTTTTGAATTATTCAGTCGATGTAGTCCACAAACAGTTTATTAAACTAACATCTTTTCCAGGACATACAATTATTTTCCAGGGCATTTAGGTATTTATCTAATTTTCCAAGACTGGAAAACTAAATTGCAAAATTCCAGGTTTTCCAGGATGCATGGGAACATTTTCATGGTTTATAGCCAGGTTTCATCATGAAGAAAATAACAGTATCCTTACCTTCTCTGGTTGTACTGTTTGAACTTCACTCTGTTTAGGCACCTGCTCTTTTACCACAGGCTGGTCTTCATCATCACTGTCTATGATTGGTCGGATGCGTTTATTAACCTTCTTTACTGGAGAATCACATTCCTGAACGCCATTCTGAATTTTAAGGGGACTTTTAACAGGTCTGATGAGGACAAAAAACATCAACTTTTAATTAATTTTGCTATATATATATATATATATATATATATATATATATATACATACACACAGTGCATTATGTATTTAGACCCCGTAATTTTTTTCACATTTTGTTATGTTGCAGCTTTATGCTAAAATGCTTTAAATATTTTTTTTTCACATCAATCTACACTCCATACCCCATAATGTCAAAGCAAAAACCAGATTTTTGATAACTTTGCAAATGTTTTAAATGGGAAAATCTGAAATATCACATTGACATAAGTATTCAGATCCTTTGCTATGACACTTGAAATTGATCTCAACCACGGCATGATTGTTGGTGCCAGATGGGCTGGTTTGAGTATTTCTAATTGCTGATCTCTTGGGATTTTCACACACAGCAGTCTCGAGTGTAAAGGGAATGGTGCGAAAAACAAAAAACATCCAGCGAGAGGCAGTTCTGTGGGCAAAAACAGCTTGTTAATGATAGAGGTCAGAGGAGAACGGCCAGACTGGTCCAAGCTGACAGGAAGGTGACAGTAACCCAAATAACCACACGTTACAACAGCATTTCTGAACATGCACCACGTCAAACACTGAGGTGGATGGGCTTCAGCAGCAGAAGACCCTTCTGGGTACCACTACTATCAGCTTAGAACAGGAAACTGAGGACGCAGTGGGCAAAGGCTCACCAAAACAGGACAGTAGACGATTGGAAACTCATCACCTGTTCTGACAAATCTGGATTTCTGAAGAGGTACACAAACGGTAGGCCCACTGCAGCCTCAGTTTTATGTTCTTAACTGACAGAAGTGGAACCCAACGTGGTCTTCTGCTGTTGTAGCCCATCCGCCTCAAGGTTCGGCATCTTGTGCACTCTTGAGATGCTATTCTGCTCACTACAATGGTACAGAGGGGTTTATCAGAGTTTCCGTAGCCTTTCTGTCAGTTTGAACCATTCTCCATTGACCTCTCTCATCAACAAGGTGTTTCCGTCCACAGAACTGCTGCTCAATGGCTGTTTTTTGTTTTTCGCACCATTCTCTATGCACTTTAGAGACTGTTGAATATCCCAGGAGATCAGCAGTTACAGAAATAGTCAAACCAGCCCATCTGGCACCAACAATCAAGCCACGGTCCAAATCACTGAGATCACGTTTTTTCCCCATTCTGATGATTGATGTGAACATTAACTGAAGCTCCTGACCCATATCTGCATGATATTATAAATCACACTGCTGCCACACGATTGGCTGATTAGATAATTGCATGAATATGTAGATGTACAGGTCTACCTAATAAAGTGGCCGGTGAGTGTGTATGATGTTTTATATGGTGTATGTGTAAAAAAGAAGGCATACAGAATGGAAAGTCTAAAATTATCAAATTGCTGGGGTTCCATCGAAGAAAATGACTAACCTTATTCCACACGTTTAATCAGGAGGACATAACTAAAGATCACTTACTCAGACTTTACTTTGACCTGTCCATCACTCTTCTCCTTGCCTTTCATTGGCTGAAAGAAGGACCTGTGGGCGGGAAACAATAGTTCAGGTTAAAAAGGAACATTTGTTGGGCTGTTCGATTTCAGATTTTTTTTTTAAATCGACTGCAAGTCCAGGATTTCGGCATCGATTCCAACAGTCGATGCTTGAATAAGCTTTGGCGTCAACTTTTGACTCCCAACGCCTCGGAATCGAAGAATCGATTATTTTTGGGATTAATTTGCAGCCCTAGAAATAAGTCCACTCAAATTACCAATGCAAAATAAATTCTACCAGTGCTTTCAATAAATAAAGTTTCAAATAAAAAATAAAAAAAAATAGACTGTTAATTTGAGTAAAACATGTCATTGTTTCAATAAAGACTACATTTCGTTGCATTCTTTCCTTCGTATCCTGGACAAAATAGGTTAATTGTACTAAAATGAAAGCATAACTCTGTCTACACTCCAGCAAACTTACCAAGCCAAAGAACGCTTAAAATACAATGCTTTGATTCCCAAATGAGCAGCAGATCAACCACTTCAGTACAAACAATTTATTTAAAATGTTCTATTCATCAACAAGGATGGAGAGAAGAGGAAAGCAGTGCACACTCACGCTATACTTCGCTGCATGATGGGCTCCTGAGTAAGTCCTGAACAATATTATTAAAATGTTATTTTACTTTTGTTTTTCTGAAGCAACAATATTTTCTTCCGCGCGCTTTGCTCCGTATGATTCGGCGCCAAACTGACGTCACACCTGCGGAAACGGAAGCAACTGAGTAGGACTGACAAAACAAGCCATTTAGCGCCGCCTGTTGGAGTGGATGTACAGGATGAACTACCTAAGGCAAAGTAAATGATTAAATGTTTAGTTTCTGTCCGCTATTTGTTATGATAAGACCTATCATTGTTTAAATTCCTTTTGAAGAAGAATGAAAAATGAAGAGTGAAAAATGAGTCTTACAATAAAATCACTCCTTTACTGCTGTGTGACTTCAATGTTCTTCAGATAATTATGTTCACCAACAAGTTCCCACAGCACAAGTAACTGTTTGTAGGCTGACAAAGAGTTAAATATTCTGACAGATTAGATTGAAATAGTCAATCTATCCTTAATAAGAAAATGGCAAGAAACTGTCTCTGATGAATGATTTGAGATATTTAACACCATCTTGCAGCCAACAGGAGAGTGGGATGAAAGGCCAGATGTAATCTCAAACTTTTTTTTTTCAGTTGATCTTTCTGCAGCTAAAGACAATTATATTTACATGGATTTGCCCATACGAGTAGTGGTTGGGAAGGTCTGTATGTTGATAATGGTTTGGGTATGTGAGCAGTCAGACAGGTTGACAATTCAGACTGCCTGTGGGAAGAAACTGTCCTTTATGATCCTTGGCATTTGTCCAAAAGATGCCATATGACATGTGAGTGGCATAATTTTTTAGGCAGTGGCCTTCCTTTAAATGTCTTTGATAACAAGAATTTTGGTCTCATGATATTCTGCCCAGTTCACACTACCTGTATCTCCTATAGTGTTGTTATTGTTAATGGAAACTAAAGTAAAAGTATTTTTGTTATATGAATGAAGACTTTAACCGTATGTCCTTTTCTCCATTGTGAAGTCACAGAGAACCAGTTAAATTTGCCAAGAAATGGCAAGTGTTTGTTATCAGACATAGGAGGTCGGAAGTACAATCATGTTACCCTCATTTTAAAATCACTTCACTGGCTGCTGGTTCAAGCTAGATTTGATTTAAAAATGTTATTGTTGGTTTATAAATCATTGCACAACCAAGCTCCCAGTTACTTGTCCGACTTACTACAATCTTGCAACCTACCTAGAAGTCTGAGATCGAGTGATCAATATGTCCTCTGTGTCCCACGGTCTAGGCTAAAGCGTAGAGGAGGGAGAGCCTTTTCGGTTGTGGGTCCTATTTTATGGAATAGTTTACCTATCAGTATCAGATTGTCACCTTCATTATCTGTTTTTAAATCTTCTTTTAAAACTCATCTCTTTTCACTGGCTTTTAATAGAATGTAATGTCCTGGTCTTAAATTGTTGTGTGTTTTTATAATTTTGTATTGTACAGCACTTTGGCCAGCCTTGATGCTGTTTTTAAATGTGCTATATAAATAAAAGAACTTGGACTTGATAAGAGAGAAAAAAAATGTCGATTATAATGGTGTTTTGCGAGGATCTTTGTTTGCGAGGATCTTTCAGTTTTTCTCTGAAGAGCAGTCTTTCTCTAAAGGATATTTAAGCATACCCTAGCAGTTTAAAATAACTTCCCCTCCCCTTATAATGTAAAACACACATCAACACATGCAAACCTCTACTCATAAGGAAAGTGTACACAACCTAAAGCTTCACATGGCAGTAAGATTATACAAAACCATACATGTGTCACATGATGTAAAAGCACATATGCAATAAAGCTTACATAATGCAACCTTGAGACTTACACCAGGCTTTAGACATGCCTTGATTTACACAACATAACAAAGACACAAGTTTAATAATGTAATACAAATTATCAATACTGCTACAAAATGATTATGAATACTGGATGACAATTAATGGTGATTAATAAAACTAATGAGTAATAATACTGCAGTATTACATTTGAGTCTTCAATTAAATAAAATGTAAAACTAATATGGTTTGAAAAACTGAACTAATATACATTTTCATAACTACAAAATTAATTTTCACAAATCAATGTAAGTTGTAAAAGCCTAACCATTAATAGAAACCTTGTTAAATACCTTTACAGCTCAGATTCCAATAGGTAATTTTAAATGTGCAACAGTAAAATACAGTAAAAATGCTTCAGTAATAAAATGTTAATTTATTAAAAAATATTAACTGTAAAATATACAGAAAAATTTTAAAATATATTTTGAAAGACAATACAGTAATTTTTACAGTAAAATTATGTAAAAATTTAATTATTTAAATGTAAAAAGTAAGATTTTCCTGTATAATTAATGGTAAAAAGAACAAGAGAGTACATTTCTACAGTAAATTATTGTTAAAATTACAGTAAAAAACAGTAACAATTCCCACAATTCCCTGAGTGACCCATTACATTTCATGATATTTTATGGGAATAGTTATGTTTCATCATATTTTTAATATCAGTTACGTACACTGGGGTGTTCTGTGTTATATATAATGTAATTTAGTTCATGTTTACTGCATTATTTAAATCTCATATGTGTTACCATGATGGTGTTTAATGTTTGTGTGAGTGATACTGAGCACTGTCTCAGTATGATTAAAGTGAAATTTCACCATGGAACACAAAAGGAGATGTTAAGCAGAATGTTAGCCTCGGTCAACAATTCACTTTTATTGCATGGATATCTGATATCAACTTAGTGGCATTGTACTAAATATGTACTTGATACAGGAGTCATACTCTCGATCAGTGGCGGCCCATGCATTTTAAGTTTATGTCTTCAGTGCGATTCATGCCAGTAAGAAAACACAGTTTCACAATGAATAAGACAACGTATGCCATTCATTACGTGGCTCTACAGCCCCAACTTCATCATACCAAAGAAAGGCGGTAGGTTGCGGTCAATCTTGGACCTGCGAGTACTGAACTGGGCCTTGCATAGACTCCCGTTCAAGATACTAATGCAGTAATGCATTTTAGCAAGCATTTGGCATCAAGATTGGTTGGTGGCGGTAGATCTGAAGGACGCATACTTCCATGTTCGGTTTTACCTTGCCACAGGCCCTTTCTGCGGTTTGATTTCAAGGGCCAGGCGTACCAGTACAAGGTCCTCCCCTTCGGTCTGTCCCTGTCGCCTCACGTGTTCACGAAAGTCACAGAGGCAGCCCTTGCCCCGCTAAGGGAATTGGGCATCCGCATCCTCAACTATCTTGATGACTGGCTGATTCTAGCTCACTCTCGAGACATGTTGTGTGCGCACAGGGACCTGGTGCTCAGGCACCCCAGTCGGTTGGGGCTTCAGGTCAGCTGGGAAAAGAGCAAGCTCTCTGTGGCAGCGGGGGCGTGGTCAAGCGCCCGTCTGAGAGAGAAAAGCGGTAAGGGCGCTTACACCTGAGCTAAATTATGTCTAACACCTGTCTCTAATTTCAGTGAACACAGGGAGAGGGGCATAAAAGGCAGCCAGAGGGCCTCCATGGGGAGAGAGACTGACAGGAGAATTACTGTGTGTGTGTTAACAGTCATTATTCCTGGAAGAGCCACTATTGATGAACTTCATGTCATCATGTGGCTGTCTGTAGTTACTACGGTGATTAACAAATACTTTATAAAGTAAACAACAGATTTTTACAGTTTAAGAAGGCATGTCTATTATTTTTTTTGTACTGTAAATTTAGCAGAATTATTATTATTTTTTTTACAATACCAGCGTGTAAATTATAACCATTTTAAACTGTAAAATGAACAGGTTGTTTTGTAAAGTGGTTTACATTTTAACTGTATTTTTTACATAATTATTCTGGCAACCACAGCTGCCAGATTTATTTTGTAAAAACAACAGGAGTTTTTTTTTATAGTTTTAACTGTCAATAATTAAAAAAATATCTTTATGGTAATCATAGAAACATCAATAGTTTTATAACATGTAAGACAACAAATGTGATCTATATTATTCAATGTCCATGTGAAAAATTGTATGTTGGAGTAGGTCGCTCCCAAAAGGAGCAGATGACAGAACATAGAAGTGCAATAAAAAAAGGATATAAACATTCCCATTGCAAGATATTTTATTAAATTCAATCATCCATTGTCAACATTTTTATTCTCAGGTATTGATCATATGAAACCAAGAATAAGTGGTGGGAAGATGTTTGGCAGAATGACTCTTTTTCTGTGAATGCGTTGTAAATGAACACACAGATATTTATGCTCTTGAAACATGACAATATATGATTTAATGTAATATATTGATAGTTTGACATAGATCTGGCCATCATTAAGTGCTGAAATCAGTATGATTTGGGTTTGTAAAATGGGAATAACAGGCATGTATTGTATGTTGTATGAGGTCTCAATCCCAAATGTCCAGTGTGAAGTCTGTCCACATCAGCACTTTCACACTGAAGACATGATACTACAGTACCTGATTGATTTCCATTTCCCGCACACACACACCAACAATATTTGATGCGTTTTGTCAATATGTTTGTGTACTAAAAAGACCATTATACCACAATTGTAACGACACACGAACACAGGAGCTGAGATGAACACAGATGCTGGCGTTTATTGCAGAGGACACAGAGGAGTTTTCAAGGTCACTTATCTTGCAAATCCAGAGGAGATTGTTGACACACAAGTAAGTCACACACTGATAAGTAATTCTCTACTACAGCAGAGCGAAAGGAACCTTCAACAAGGCTAGATGCTAACTGAGTGTGAGTGTGAGGTTTAAGTGCAGGTCCAAATGAGGTGACGATGAGCTGAGGTGTGCGTGATTAAGGTGAGTGAGAGCGGGATGGTGAGGGAGGGGGAGCAGATTGTGGCATGAGAGGGTAGTTCTCCTGAAACCCTTCTTCGCGTGAATGTTTTGTATTGTTTCAGATGGACCAGACACCTGATTGGCAGCCGGATGAATTGTTTCACCATGCACCGCCCATTCTTTCCTTGGCTTATTGGACGGCCGACTAAATGTTTCAGGGGCGCGCGTCTCTCCCATTGGCCGAGAGGACAAGCATCTCTCTCAATGGCCGAGAGGGCTCCTCGCCTGCCATTGGCTTGAGGTCTCGCCGGCTCAATCCCCAGAAACAACCATGACCCGAGACACAATTAGCTGTTTTTGCTGTTCAAATTAGTAAAAAAAAAAAAAAAAAAAACAACGACAACAAACCGTTTTTTTAAAAACGAACAAAAGAAAAATAATTGCATTTTTGCAATTCAATTCTGCATTTTTGCTACTCTGATTTTTTTTTCGTTTGCTCTTTAGCGGATCATGTAAGTAAACATATTTCATCCCTTTCTGTCTTGTCTTTTAAAGTTGCATAAAATAAACATTTCAGATATGTGTAATGCATGTAGAGGGGGCGGGAGAAATAATGGGGGTAATACTGAGCCGTTCGTAAAGTTGTGAGGACGTTTGACCCGCCTAAAACAGATTTCAGTATTAAAAGTTTCATTCATGATTTTTATGGACGCCAGTAAATTCACTTACATTTTTTTATTTTTTATTATTTCTCTTTAAAATATGTGTTATGCATGGAGAATGCTGATCCGTTTGTTTGACCCTTTACTCACTTTATGTCCGTTTTCTGCCGCGAATAATCAACAAACTATTAAAAGAAAATTTAATTTGTTTAAAAACTATTTTAACAACTACAAAATAATCCTTACTTGAGTTGAGAAAATCTGATGGATCTGCTAAATGTTTAATTTGTGTATGCCAATTAATAATGTACATTTTCCATAAATATATTTTGTGTCTGGGTTTTTCAGTGCATTGTTTATCATAACATCAGGTGCATTGCTTTACTGTTGCAGAATGGAAAGCAAACCCAACCTGCGTTTGGAGGCTGGAGAGCTGGTGCTGAGGGCATCTCAGGGGGCACTCACTGTGGAGAAAGTCCATCTTTCTCAGGTGTCCCAAGGAGTGCCCTTTGTGCCTAAAGACCTTGAGGCTGTGCTGGGAGAGGCCAAGGTCAGGGTTATCCAAGGTGGAGGGGATCCCTTTGATGATCTGCTGCTGGCAAGACAAAGCGCCATGCACTTTGGTCAATACAGGGGGAAAAACTTCAAATGGATGCTTGAAAACAACCTTGGTTACTCTTTCATGGTCCTGTCTGGGCATCAGCGGGAGTGCGAGGCTGGCAGACAGGACAGAAGTGCCCTCATGGGTATGCCTGCACATTCGAGAAGCTTGCAGAAGCCATCAAAGTGCGGAGGCAGAGAGAGGGCACCTTACCGGGCTGTGAGTGTGACTGTCTGGTGGGCTTTGGGGTCCACAAGAACAGCACCTACAAGGAGCTCTATGAGGCTACGGACAGGGATAGGAAAAGGTAATATATGTTTATGCTTGCTTGTTAATTGTATGCTGTTTTGTATTATTTTATTCTCATCATTATTCTCATTTGTATTATTTCATTGTATACGTTTCCTACGCAGCTACGTGAGCTTCATCAGGAGCCAGGACACCAAAGCAGGCAGCGAGATGACAATCACAACAATCACTCCTCATTCCATCAACCCTCACTCAAACATTTTAAAAGAAATTTTAGAAATGATACGTCTTTATCCCCTAATAAAATTACCATAGCGTCCATAGTTTCTGCCAAAATAAACTATTTGCCACAATTACTGTTTCTACATTTAAACTGTAAACAAAATATATTAAACAACATGAGAGAAAGCTTCTGAAAGATCTGTAGGCCTACTATGGATGTGCCAGGATGGTTGTACTGTACTAACTATGGTATTTTGGCCTAAAAGTATAGTTACCATATTTTTGTGAGGATAGACTACATCTGAAATACTGCAAGTAGGTTCTGTAATCAAGAAACATTTGAACCCTAGAACTCTGTAACACGCAGAGCTCAGGTTGATCTTAGCTTTGTTGTTTACTTCTTTCACTTTTGGTTTCTATATTAGACTCCCATGTGATTCTAATGTGTTTGTTATTGCAGCATTCTTAACGATTTTTTGAATTACAGTTACTACATGGTGCCCTAAGTGAGATCATGCCTTCATTTCAGGAGGCATGATCTCACTTCGCGGAACACGATACTGTTTCACGATACTCTGTCACGTTTGAGCAAGAAGAATGTAGTGCCTTTCATTTTATGTGGGGCAGTGTTGGGGAAGCTTCTTTGAAATTGTCACTACCTTGCAAGCTATTCATATTCACCACTTACAGTAAAGCACTAAACTATATTCAAGCTTATTTACATTACAAGTGTTCCATCCCAGGACGTATTTCTTTATTTATTCCCTTGTTACATCTGTAGATGCAACAGTTGATTGTATATTAATTATACAGTGTTTGTATGTTTTCTGTTGTCTTCCTTGTTTTTCCTTGTGTTCTCTCTCTGTCATTTCCCCCAACCACATTAACCGACATCAGCTGCCAATGATTAAGGTCAAGTGCTTAGCAGCTCTGATTGGTGGACTTCATGGTGAACATGTGGATAAAGCTGAGGTGGAAAGTCAGCTAGTAGTGACTCTTTTCTTCTTCTCCAGCATGTGTACATTTGATGTTTAGTGATGCTGTTGTTAAGAAGAGCTTCAAGTTGCGTTCTATGTTAAACAGTTACCTTTCCTTTAAACCTTTGTGCGTGCTTATTTCCACCATTAACGTTTCTGGAAGCAGTAGTGAGTTGGGTGCAATTTGTTGTTCAACCTGTTTTCTTCTGTTTATGGCTAGATAGGTAGTGAGAATAGACTTGTTGTTAATTTTCAATTTCTTTATTTGTAAGGTTAAGTAGTTTGTGCCTCCATCAGCTACACTGTTGTATTATTTTTGGCCTGGTCCCTCATTGAAGACTTAATGCATGCTTTTGTCTTTTTATAGACTAAAATAAACTTGTAACATGATGTGGTTGTTATAGGCTGGGACAAAAGTGAAGACCTACATGCACATTGATTTTGTTCCTTATCACTTGTTAGTTTTCTTCCTGACCCCTAGTCAGTGAGAACCTAACAAGATACTTATAAAGTAAGCTCAATTGATGCTATTAAAGCAAAAATATTTGCATAAAAAGGACTTAAGCATTGATATGTTTCTCACCCACACCTATCATATTGCTTCTGAAGACATGGATTTAACCACTGGAGTCATTTGGATTACTTTTATGCTGCATTTATGTGCTTTTTGGAGCTTCAACGTTTTGGACCATATTGACTTGCATTGTATGGACCTACAGAACTGAGGATTCATCTAAAAATCTTTTTGTGTGCTCCCCAGAAGAAAGTCATGCACTTCTGGGATGGCATGAGGATGAATAATTGATAAGAGATTTTCATTTTTGGGTACACTATCCCTTAATGACCCCCAATGAAGGTGACTGAATTACTGGTGACTTTTGGTTTCATTTACTCATTCTGACTATGAGGGCGTTAGGTATTTTGATTATGTCTGAAATGTTGAGCAAATAAATACTGAGATGTCAATCTCAGAGACCTTGGTAGGATGAGATGTTTTTGGTTGTGAAATGCTCTAAAAGAACTGGATGGATTAGTTCTCACAGATTTTTGGAAAAACTCAGACCCGTTTCAAATAACTCTTAATGACATACTTCAATAAGAAAACAATTAAAGGATTAAATGTATTTCATTTTTTTTTTTATTAGCCTCAGAAACATGTGCGCGCACACACTCTATATAAATAACTAATTGAAAAATGTAATTCAATGTAAGTAAAACTGCTATATGCCCATGGTGCATATAGTAACAACACCAAGACTGAAACTGAAAAATATTGCTTAAAGTTTTTTGATTGTCCTCCCAAATTAATTTATAACTCAATTTTGACAATTTGTAACTGTATATATTTTTTTGCAGTTCAGATTTGAATGGGTCTGCTTGTATCTAATTAAGATCTGCTTTGTAATTTTTAGGTCTTTTAATGAACTGGGATTAGGTTGCATATATAAAAGATTTTAAAGCAGGTAAGGACACTATGCCAATAATAAAGACCATTACAACTTTAAAACAGCTGGTACATAAATCGACATATATCATTTGATTTAGGTTGTGATGACCTTGAAGAATGATTATGATTGTACTCTTTGCTAATGTGTCAACTTTCACAGTGTGCTGACTATGATAAACAAAAACTTGGGTTCTTGTATACAATTAGTTACTACCAAGTACATACAATGGTATTTTGTCATAGATCTTGTCATAAATGCTTGTTTCAAAGCAGCTTTGCAGGAAATCATGCATTAACAAAAACAAAAAATTAAACCATAATATCTATAAAGTCTTGGTAATCATTGTGTAGTTTGATTTAATTTGATTGTAAAAATGTGTTTAGAAGTTTAAGTGAGCAAGCCAAAGGCGACTGTGGCAAGGAACACAAAACTCCATAAAATGTTGGTTAATGGAGAAAAATAAACTTGGGGGAACCAGACTCACTGTGGGGTGCCAGTTCCCCTCTGGCTAACATCATGAATACAATGCCAATATTAGTTATTTGTGTGCAGTGCAAGTCATGGTTGTAAATTAAGTGTTAAGGTCCAGTGTTTTATAAATAGAAAAGGTTTTGTATGAACTGTAAGATTAATGACTAATGTCTTTGAAGTCCATCCTGGATTAACTGCAGAAGTTCACATAGATGCATTGTCCATTGTTAGTTGGCTGATGAAAGCTTTTGTTGGCAATTAAATGTATTCCATTTCAAGAGTGTCGTCCATCAATTGACAATGGTGATGCAGGCAGAGATAAATGATGAGGTGCATCGCGGTTCAACCTGCAGGTCATTTCGGTGAGGTTCAGTGTGGTCCATCCTAAATTCAAGGTTCAGGCAGTGGCATATGAAGTATCTCGATGTCTTACAGTTGGAGTTGTCATCAGTTCATCCTCTGAAGTCAAAAGACTGCAGTGATGTCTGCCTAGAACTGGCTGTAGATTGTCGTCATCACTCAGTGACAAGTAGCAGTGGAGTCCGACACAAACAGGGTCTGAGCTGGATCTGGCAGGCTCAGGTAACCTCAGGCAGGATTAGGGTGTAACAGAATACATGTAATGGGATTATATTTTTAAAATACAAAATGTAAGTAACTGCATTCCACTACAATTACAATTTAAATAATTGGTATTTTAGTATATTGGTATTTTAGTATTTTGATTACTGAAGAGGTTACGTGGCATTTTATTGACATTTGTTTCATTTAATATTTAATCCTTTTATATGTATAAATGTTTTCCATCTGAATGATGTGGTCCAAAGTGCATTTGAACAGAAGTGAAACACTTCTGATGTTTTACATTCATACGTGCAGACAGAGAAGTAGGTTTGGAGCAGAAAAACCTTGTGTGAATTGTCAGCTTTATTCTAAGCTAAAATGATTTTTCTAGCCATTTTACATGCACATGTTATCAGACACGATCATATTTGTTATCAAGAAAATTCACGTTGGAATGAAATTTCTGGCCATCCAATCTTTGATTTCATTCACTCTGGTAATTTGGAGAATTGTGAATTTTCATTGGGTTAGAAGAAATATAATGTTGGGTATCATCGACATAACAGTGGAAACTTATTCCATGATTCCTGATAATATGTCCAAGGGGAAGCATGTATAAGGAGAAAAACAGAGGCACTAAAACTGATCCCTGTGACACTCCATACTTAACTTTGATTTGACAATTCCTCGTTTGCACATACAAAGTGGTAGTGGTATGATTAAATGGGACCTAAACCATGCTAATGCAAGTCCACTAATGCCAACATAATTCTCCAACCTATTCAAGAGAATGCCATGATCTATCGTTCACTGCACTAAGACATAAAGGCAGCACTAAGACATAAATGCACTAGAAGAGTAATAATGCAGCAGCGATCAGAAGTCATTTGTAACTCTGATAAGTGCAGTCTCTGTACTGTGATGGGACCTAAATACTGAATGATAAGTGCAGTCTCTGTACGGTGATGGGACCTAAATACTGAATGATAAGTGCAGTCTCTGTACGGTGATGGGACCTAAATACTGAATGAAACTCTTCATATATACCATTTCTCTGTTGAAATGAACACAGTTTGGAAGACACTACCTTTTCTAGTCCATAATTAGCAAGTTATCCAGGATCAAGTTGTGGCTTCTTAATAAGCAGTTTGATAACTGCCATTTTTAAATTTCTTGAGACATGTCATAAGGATAGTGAGGAGTTAATAATATTAAGAAGAGGTTCCGAGATTACTGGGAATAACTCTTTTAAGAGCTTAGTTGGTATTGGATCTAACATACATGTTGTGGCTTTTGATTTTTTGAAAGTTTTGTTAGCTCTTTAAACCTATGACATGGAAGGATTGAAATTGCACGTGAAGAAAAAAACGTGAGGTGCTATGACAGATGATTGCATAATTCCAATTTTATTTCAGATTATTTAAATTTTATCAGTATATAAATTCATTAAGTCATTACTATTGTGCTGTGACAGAATATCTGGTTCAGTCAATGCTTTATTCCTGACCAATTTAGCCACAGTACTGAATAAACACCTAGGATTGTTGTGGTTATTTTCTATGAATTAGTTTTACTTTTGTTTTTTGAGCAGAATGGAAATCACCGTCAAATATGGGTGGAGACAGATGAATTTGTGTGTATATAAGAATATGCAGAAATGGTCTATGCTCCACTAGTTTACTTTGAATTTTACATATACACAACATTTTCTGTTTTTAACATTTTGAAGATATGATAATGGGTAGAAAGGAACTGTCATTATATGTGGTGTGTTTTTGTTTCATCTGTACTACAGGGCATGAATTCTTCTCATCAACAGGTAATGTTTTTTCCATAAAAAAGAAACATTAAATGGGAAATCTTAAGCTTATTTGAAGTATAGTAAAGGTGAAAAGAGGGGAAGAGGTGAGGAATAGGAATTGGACATGACCAAGGCTGGATTCAAACTCAGCCAACAGCTGCAATACAGCTCTGACAAATTAATTTACACTGTTGTCATGACAATATATTATTTCTGTTTTTGTTCATTTGAGATACTCTTTAGACCAAAGAACATCACAGTGAAAATTTACAGTATGTACTATATGGGTTGCCATCCACTCTGAACCATATACCGAACCAATACATGACACTTAAGTCTGCATTCATGCTGACACACTTACATGCTGCACAATGCTATACAATCAAATGATTGTGCCTGAATAAACAAATATTTGCTCATTTAAATTTTTGTTCTTAGTTACTGATTTCTTTCAACTCTCTCTTTGGTGCATTACCTATTATATAAACCTTTTCAGTTAATCATCTTACAGTTTCTTATGCATATTGACAAAAATGGTTTCTTGACCGTTATGTCCTGGTGTAATTATTTTATAGATCAAATTGTACAGCTTGTGGAGAAGGAGAAAGAACTTATGGATGCTTTCAGTCTGTACATTGTTAATGAAGAAGAGAATTTAAAGACACATAAACGGTCAGTTATTCAATTTCTTCTTAAGAACATCACAACCCCAGATAAAAGTACTTTATTATGAAGCATTGTATTTATTTATTTAGAAATTTAAAAAAAATCCTTGCTTTCCATGTTAATAATCCAGCTAAGGAACCAGTTGTAGAGGTTTGACCATCTTATATGTTGTTTGAAATAAAGGATTTTGTCATTTATTACATGTATTAAAGACAACAACTTTATGTGAAACTCTATCTTCAATACAGGGCTCTTCTGATTTTTCAGCTGCTTTCTGTGTTGTCTGGGGACCCCGAGAGTGACCCTATGGCTGCTTTCAAACTCATTAGACGACTGAGATCTGAATGGAAGACTATGGTGCAATACACTCAAAGAAGTCTTTATCAGGGTGAGATCTTTTTTTAATGAATAAAATCATTTAAAAGTTTTCTATGATTAACATAACATTTATTTGATAGAAAGCTTTACATGATTCTGCTCTCATGGGCACTGTGCTTTGGTGACATTTAAGTGACAAATTCTTTCAAACTGCATGCTTCAAATTTTTTGGGTTAAAAATGTTGCAGTTAAATACTGATGTTTATCATGATGTTTTATATCTGATTTAACTAGGGGGTTTAAATGAATGTGTTACAGTTTTGTTTGTAACTTCCCCCATAGTAGTAATCGTTTTTGTCCTATCAGACATCACTATACTGTTGTCCTAATATGTCAAGACCTCAAAGATTTATACTGAATTCAGCCACTGCTAAACAATTTGACATTTAGATCAAACAGCATTAAACCAGAGTCTGTTTTATTTGAAAACAGAAAAATTTAAGGAACTGTTGGACTTAGCATTTCTACAAATCCCACATCAGAACGATTTGGATGGTGCTGCTTCTGGGCTGATCAGATTGCAAGAAATCTACAAATTCTACCCACATAACATCACAAAAGGTGAACTGTTTGCAATTATGCACCTTTCCAAATTAATAATTGTTATCATTACTATTGTTTTTATTTTAAATATTATAGATGTGTTTGTTTTGGCAAATACTATTTCTCGTAAGTTTGGATAAGGGAGTTTTTTTAAATCCCTAAACATGATATTAATCCTCCAGAGAAAATGTCAGTGCATACTGTATTTAATTCCACAGTGTTTGTGCCATGGAGATTGAATGATACCTCAAATTATGATGCTTATTGGGGAGAGGAATCATATTTCCGAATCAGAATATCATAGAGTGTGGGCTCTTTTGGCAAGCAGACATTCAGTAATACCATAGCAATTTCTTAGCCATACCCTAGCAACCATAAATGCCCCAGTAACTGACTCTTTTCACTTAGAGCAGTATACAATGGAAAATTCTAACATCCTGGCATTGTTTTACACCGTCAAAAACTGCTCATATATTCTTAAGAAAATGTATATGAATTAAATTTTTATTTTTTAATTAGCTGAAAATCTGATTGCTGCTTTGATTTCACAGGAATGTATGTAAGCATGGATGAAGCTTTTGATATAGGGCTGGTTGCATTTAAGGAGGAAAAATACCAGCATGCCTTTCTCTGGTTTATGTACTGTCTGAACAAGTCAAGCGAGACAGAATTCACATTGGTTGAGACGAAAGAGTTGCTACTTTTCCTTGGCTCTTCAGCCTATTATTTTGGCAGTGTACCTTTGGCGATCTACTTCACCCAGCAGCTTCTAAATCTGGGTAAGCGTTAGCTGATATTTTAAAGTTTAATACAGATACTGTATTTATAGCTAAATATCATGGGATTTTGAATACTAAAATACTTTCTCCTATACCTCCTTAAATATTAAGGTTTCTTCTTAATATACTATAAACATACAGTATATTAACTGTAAGTAGCCATTCATAGGTTGATTTCCCCACAAAGAACAAATGTGGCACTGTGAAACACATTCTGGTCAGCCTAAAAATCTGTTTACAGTAGCTGACCAATAGAGATATGGGGAGTGTTTGGAAACTCAGTCATTATTTTTGCAATTCCATTTAGTAGTGGCACAGAAAATACACACTTCACATTTAAGGTTGCCAGATTGTCACGAGACATATTCATGTCATAAACTTCAGATCCAACTAATGAGGATGCCAGACTTAACTTGGCCTATTACAGAGAACTTCGCTTCCAAAGAACTTCAAACCCTGATATATTCACACTGAAACAAGAGTCAAGTAACTCCTATGAGGCACTGTGCAGAGGAGAGATTGACCAGAGGGCAAGTTCATTGTCTCAAATTCAAATCACTATTTCACATGAAATTACAGCAAAATTGCAAACTACAAAAAGCTTCTATTAGAATTGTTTTTACTTTTTGGAAGTAATTTTTTTTTTTTTTGTTACTTTTTAAAAATCAGACCTCCAAGAAGCAGCAGGCGCTGTCCTGCAGGTACAGCACAGGTGGAGGGAACCCCAGGCTGATTTATGCACCAGTGAAAGAGGAAGAGGAGTGGGATGAACCTCGAATAATCAGATATCATGATATATTATCAGACAAAGAGATCGAGATCCTGAAGAATGTTTCCAGATCTCATGTAAACGTTTAACACTATGCATACACTTTGTTATTGTTGTTCATATAATTGTTTACATTTTATTGTGCCATTTACCGTTTGAGATTTAAATATTTCATATTTGATGGTCTTCACTAATTTTTTATCTAGCTTTCTAGGTCTCAAGTTGGACTGGGGCAAGGTCAAATTTCAGATATCCGTGTGTCTCAAAGGTAATATTGTCATTATTAATGCAAGAATTATTAGTATTTTTCATTATTCTACAGCTTATAGATTTGATTGCATACTCTTATGAGATAAAAAAATCATCTGTTTGTTTTCAGTATTCGTTTATCAGAAAATTACTCAGTGGTTACTCGTGTAAATCAGAGGATTGCTGACATTACAGGACTCAGCATGGAAACAGCCGAAACACTAGAAGTACGCTCACAGTAAAGTGATACAGTATGTCTGTCAGGCACGTGCACACATAGACATCAAAAGGGGCTTGAGCACCTGCCTTTTTTATTCCTGGAGAGAAAGTGCCCTTTTTTCCGGGGTGCTTTTTTTAAAAAATTTTATAATATATATTCCTGTTTGCGCACAGCTTCCCTGTCAAACAAATATATTTATTGAATAGTGTATCTAAATATCAGGTCAGGAGTTCTGAAGCGGTCAGTAAAGTTAATCAAAGAACAAAGGGAACAGAGAAAATTACTCACTGCTCTTGACTAAAGACCTTGTAGCTTTAATAAGGATTAGTCTATATATAATTCATAATTTATGCAGTGCAGACTGTCTGATAACTTTATTCAATTCTGTATATGTCCTACCTGTTAGACAGGAAGGGCACAGGTAAATATGACATTTATTATGGGTTTATGTGAGGATTGTTTGAAGTTCACTTAAATTAAAAGCTGTTTTATTTTTTGAAGCCTAATAAATGTTTTTTAAAAATTGAATACTAAGGAGACCATGGTTTCTGTGTGAACTGATTATTTTGTAGACATCTTTTGAAAATGAAACAATTGCGTGAGTTTGAGGAAGATAAAATTAACTTTTTAAAAAAATTTTTTAAAAAGGAAGTCAGAGTTGTGTTAATATATACTTTTTTGTTTAAAAAAAGTAAAAAAATACGTAATTATGAGAAGTGCCCTTTTTTTCACTTGAGCCCCTGCCCCTCAAAATGTCTGTGCACGTCCCTGATGTCTGTAGTCAAAGTCAAAGATGAGTTGAATGTAATTCTGTATCTAAACAGTGGTTGCTTGCAAGTCATTCCTCAAACATCCTGGTTAGGTATATTATTACTTATATTACTACGTAAGTATTAAACTTCTGCCTATTAATTCAAAAAGTTTGAAAACCTGCCAATTGGCTTTAATATTTATTTTAAATGTATGGGTGGCGGAGGACAAATCTCATTTGCCTCTGCTTCTGAGACCCTCAATCCACGCATCTTAACATGTGGCTCGTTGTGTATGACACCGCGGAGACTCACAGCATGTGGAGGCTCCTTCTACTCTTCGTGATCCATGCACAACTTACCACTCGTCCCATTGAGAGCGAGAACCACAAATCGTGACCGCTGAGGAGGTTACACCATGTGACACTACCCTCCTAGCAACCGGCCAATTTGGTTGCTTAGGAGACCAGGCTGGAGTCACTCAGCACACCCTGGATTCGAACTCACGACTCCAGGGGTGGTAGTGTCAATACTTGCTGAGCTACCCAGGACACAATTGGTTTTAATATTGATGGAACATTCAGCATTTAAAATGTTATTCACAGTGATGACGTCATCGTAATATATGCATACTGAATTGTAATTCGTGTTGTATTCTTCACACACAGTATGCTTAATCATTTATTGCTGCCCTTATATAGCACAGTGATTATGTGTTGATTCTCATACCCAGCTGACAGAAAACAAGACTCATGCTGAGTGTCATGACAATACTGAATTTAATACAGATTTACATTTACACAGAAGCCTAAAACCTATCCCCAACCACTGCCATTTCCTTCAGAAAATACAAATCTAGTATTTACACACCCTGTTATATATATATATATATATATATATATATATATATATATATATATATATATATATATATATATATATATATATATATATATATAGCCTAAAATATTCAATTTATATTTACCTTATTTAAAGAACTTAAATTATTTTATCAATTCAACATTTTCCCCATGAACTGTTTGGTGTTAACATTATAATTTTATATTAAATACCTGCAGTCTATGAGCAATGTAATATTTTTCCAGGTTCAGAATTATGGAATTGGGGGCAGATATGAACCACATTATGACGCATGGGTAAGATCACTATGTTGAAATTTTGTTCCAATGACAGCTTACAAGCTTAGGCAAATGTTGACAATCAAATCACTGCAAGCTAACATCTGAAAATTATTACATCACACAGGATGAAGAGAATGACAGGATCGGCACATTCTTAATTTATGTAAGTCGACTCAAACGGTGCTGATAAATTTGCTGCCCACTTAATGCATAATGTATTGAAGCTTCCAATTCCTATTTATATTTCCTGTAATTCACAATCCTGAAAATTATATTATATTTCACTCTGTAAGTGTAAAGTATTATGCTATTGCTGTAGATGAGTGATGTGGAGACAGGTGGCGCCACTGTGTTCCCCCTGATTGGAGTTAAAGTGCAACCTAAAAAGGTAAACCTCTTGACTTTTACATGTATTCTTTTACCCAAAGTGTCTTACAAATGGTGGAGCAATATAAGTAATTCATCTTAGACAGTAACATAAGTGTTGGAATACAATGTTCCAAAATTGGTTTGAGAAGTATGAGCTAGTACAGATGAGTACGGAAGCCCATTTTGTCCATGGTTTATCCCTTTTTCTGTCTTGTTTTCTCATAATTCACGCCTTAATTTTCTCTTTTTTTCTCTCTCTCTCTCGCTCTCGTGATTTCGACATGAGTTCCCGCCAGAAAACACATTTTGGCGCCTGGAGCACAACGCTTTGAAGAAATAACATTTATTATCATCACTTCTGTCGTTTTCGGGTTTTTTTTGTTTTTGTTTTTTAACTAGAGTAAGTGTATATAAATAAATACTTAATAACCAAGTCAAGTCTTAAAGGCTTCATATATGAGTCGAGAAGTTGCTGTGTTTGTGTTATAAAAATAAAAGCAATGTCTGAGAAAATTAATTACTGATTATTATTATTAGAAAATAAATCATGCTGAAATGCTTAAGATGCTTGTGGGATAGGCTGTTGCATTTTATTAAAATGGTAGTGAATTGTGCTTATGTGACTTTACCGAGTTCAAAAATATACTGAAATTTTCTTTTATTTTGAAACCGATACCAAAGTCACGTGGTTTTAGAGTCACAGATTACATATTTAAATTTATTTTTATTTTGTATTTTTTTTTTGCAGTAATTCAATGTCACAAATTTATTTCAGTTGACGTCAGGACTTGATTAATGAGGCATGCTAGTTTTCTGAAGTGATTTACTCAAGTCATGATCTCAAGAAAAAAGTATTTGATATGATATAGAAAATTTAGTAGTGATCACAAGCAAGCAACTTTTGTTATGTTGGGATCATGAGAAAAAAAGACAACAAAAAGAAAAAGGAACAACCATAGACAAAATGGGCTTCCAGAGATATGTAGATGTGATAAAACAAAAGCAAAAAAGTACAAATTATTTTAGCTTAGTTTACTTTTCTTTTATTATTAGAGTTTAGTCGGGCGTATAATAACAACATGACTGTTTGTGCATCAGGTGTTCTTAGAGTTGTATGTTTAGACAAACTATGGTCACACAAATAAAACTGATTACAGTAAAATGTCCATGTCCTTTGTCATGCAGGGTTCAGCTGTATTTTGGTACAACCTTCTACAGAATGGCAGCCTGGATCTAAAAACATGGCATGCAGGATGCCCTGTCTTAGTGGGTAATAAATGGGGTAGGTAATTGAATAAATTTAATTGATCAATCTAAAGTTTCTTAAGAATTCAAATCTGCCTTCACTTATTTATTTACTTTCCTGTTTTATTGCATTCAGTGACACATACTGTATGTAAAGATGTCTAAATTCCATTTTATTGTATTACAATAAAAAATTAAGGATCTATTAGGGTAGTTGACTAGTTGATGTATAATATGTTCATGGACTATGTCAACACCAAGATATTACAGTAAGTCCTGTAACTGGTCACCATTGAAAAGAGCTTCACTATTTTAAACACTTTGCCATCACAAGTTCACTTCATATGGTCCTAAGTTTGAGAAAGGCTTTTTAAAAAATGCAAATATTCCATGTGGTCTCAATTTATTATGAGGTCATAAATACTGCATAATAAATAAACAAATTAGCACAGTTCTGTTTAAAATAAATTTTAAAGCAGGACCTCACATTTTCAAACTGTTAGTTATTAATGTCAAGTACCTATATAGCTTCCTATATCAAAATATGAATGATTTTTAAGTGGTTCATGGAAAACAACATTGCTATTTGTTAGTGACATTTGTGAGCACACACACACACACACACACACACACACACAAAAGTTTCCTCTTCTTTGTCCCGAATAATTTCCTGTCTCTCTCTTCAATGACCTCTCTAATAAAACAAATCCACAAACACATTTTATAAGAAAAAATACATGTATTTGTTTAACTGTGTAAGGTGAAACCCTTTGTGGCATTTATTAAGCCTAAATGTGTATATATTTTTTATAACTAATATATAAAAACATACTTGCAAAATTATTATATATATATAATTTTCTATAAACTGTACTAATATTTGTAAGGTGATCTTGAGCTCTGAAAAGGTGCTATATAAATTATTATTATTATTATTACTAAATTGTTAGATGCACTGAAGATTAAAAGTTGAACATGTATGGTAAATTTAACTTCTTCCTTTTTTTGTTTACTTTTATTTTTATCAATCTTTTTTCAGTGGCTAACAAATGGATCCATGAGTTTGGACAGGAGTTCAAGAGACCCTGTTCTTTGTCAGAGTGGGACTAAAAAGATATTCTTGGACCTGTAAACATATTACATATATAAATAATATGACTTTTATATATGTACTTTAGACATGTATTATTAACTTATGCAGCACACACGATTTATAAATTCACATTAACTTAAACTGTATACAGGATCATGTGGGAGGATACATATTGATTTTATCCACAGTCAAACCTGTTAGAACTGTCTTTTACTAATGTATTATTTATCTTTTTTGTATGTTATCTAGAGGAACAGACTCAAACCTTTTTGAGTCGCTTCAATGTGATCATTGCATTTTCGTGATAATACTATAAATCTGGAGAAACACATTGGAGTTAAGCACAAAATATGTCATTGTGAAAAATTGTGTAAAAACTAAAGTGCAAAATTTTTTTTCAAAATGTGAAGTACTTCAATTGAAATAAATCTTTATTTAACAATGTGTTTGCAGAGAGACATCTATGATGCCCCTTTTCACAAGATGCACTTTAAATCGTTTGTGTCCCCAGAATGTGTGTATGAAGTTTCAGCTCAAAATACCCTACAGATAATTTATTATACCATGTTGAAAATGCCCATTTTGCCCATTCTCTGCTTCGGATAACTAGACATCATATGCAATATGACTGACAGTGAAAATAGTGATGTTCATCCCTGTATGTGTGAACCGGAGTCAGACACTGATGAGGGAGAGACTCCGTCAGAAGTAACAACTTTGAGAATGAACCAGGAAGTTTCCAAATGGTTATTTGATTTATTTATCTGTTGTAGAGTTTCAGTTTTGCAACGATGGATGATCGACACACACACTCTTACACACACACACACACACACACACACACACAATTAACGTTACAATGTTTGCCATGCGCTATAATGAAACAACACACACAAACTAACATGTCCATTGGCAGTGTCCGTCAACAGTCGTGGGCAGTTCCTGAACTGTGATGTCACTTTGTACAGAATCTGCAAATGGCTTGTTATGAGACCGTGCTTATTATTAATGTTTCCAGATCTCATGTCAATGTTTAACACTATGCATACACAATTTGTTATTGTTCATGTTTTCTGTATAATTGTTGACATTTTATTGTGCCATTTACCTTTTGAGATATAAATATTTATTCTACAGCTTATAGATTTGATTGCATACTCTTATGAGATGAAAAATCATCTGTTTGTTTTCAGTGTTGGTTTAACAGTAAAAAACTCTGTGGTTGCTTGTGTAAATCAGAGGATTGCTGACATTACAGGACTCGGCGACGAAACAGCAGAATGACTACTGGCACGCTCACAGTTAAATATGTTTCATAAGTCACAGTTAGAGATTAGAGATGAGTTGAAGGTAGTAATGAGGTACCTAAACAGCAATTTCTTGCAAGACATTCCTCAAACATCCTGTTTAGGAATATTATTATTTAATTCTACAAGTATTAAACTTCAGCTATTAATTCAGCCAACCTTAGGTGTGCTATTGGTTTGTGGGTTTTGTAAACTTTATACTTATAAGAAATTAAAAAAATTGCAAATTGACTTTCAAAATGTTACCAATTGTGATGATACTGAATTGCAAACTTACCCTGTAAACGTAATCACTTTTCTTTTACTGACTTGCAAACACTGACATTTTCTTCGGTAAATGTAAATCTACAGTAATACTAACACACACTATTATTGAATTATATATATATATATATATATATATATAAATACAGTTTCGAAGTGTATCACATCACAAACTTTGTTTTGAATAAAAAAAATATTTTTAAAATCGGACATTAAGACAAAGGTACAAGGCTGTGTACTTACTGTTGTTCATGAGGGCACAAACTACAATCCCACGAAGCATTGCGAATTATGTCGTTGACTGAAAAACTATGTGAATACATAAAACTATTGACGGTAGGTTGTTGATTATAAGTATAACAACAATATATTTTGTGTTTATTGCATAATATTCCAATATGTACTACAAATATATAGTTTAAGGGTGAATGGAGACCGACTTGATTATGTCATTCACAGTGCGTCATGAGAGGACGTGGTCATCCTTGGCATTTCACAGGAACTTAAAGTCAGCATCAAATGAAGTCTCACCCAATCTATTCTCTAAATGCATGTTATTGATCGTATCGTGAATGATTCATCCATGCATATGTTTTATTAGATTTTTTTACTTGTTATCTTTAATCAAAATGTCATAACACAATTCCGGTGAAACGACAGACTTCTCTCTGGTGACGTATGCAGGACTTCTCCAATCATTTAGTCCGCTTAAACCCTGCCCCTTTCTTATAAATACCACAACCTTGTGTAGAGTTGAACGAAGCGTCAATCGCATGTTGCTGAAGATGGCAAGGTGTATTTTTGTCAAAACTATCATTCCTTAAACCAAACTTCCTTGGTTATGGGTCAGCTGGCTTGAATTTATATTTCGAATGAGGAGGAATAACAGCGAGTTTGTGTTTGTGTTTGAGACATTTCAGGCCTGAATTGTTGAGGTGGTCACTAATGAATACAACGCTTCGGATGCGCCAGGAGTTTATTTATATTTTTGAATACAGTTATCTTTTTTCTTAGTAATACAAAGGAACAGACTTTTTTTTTTTTTTTCAAAATGTGAAATACTAAACTAAATCTTTATTTAATAATGTTTATCAGACTCAGTTAAATGTTTTGCAGATCAATTATTTTTCAAATGTAGTCATACACAAGATCTTGTTTCTTTATGTTAAACAGTGTCAAATATATACTGTACTCAATGAAAAACAAAAGTAGTATCCATAATTTTAATAAGCGATTAATAAATATTCTGACAAATGGACTTATGCACTTATATAGCGCTTTTTCAACCTTAGCGGTTTTCAAAGCACTTTACACTGTGACTCATTCACACACACACATTCGCACACCAATGACGGCAGAGCTGCCATGCAAGGCGCTAGCCTGCCATTGGGAGCAACTTGGTTTTCAGTGTCTTGCCCAAGAACGCTTCGGCATGTGGAGTCATGCGGACCAGGAATCGAACTGCCAACACTGCGATAAGTGGCCAACCCGCTCTACCACCTGAGCCACAGCCGCCCAATGAGGGTTTAGGATATACATTTTTTGTCTTCTTCTTTGTCACAGTTTTGGTCTAGTCCTTCACCTTCAACCCTCTCTCGTGATCCAGTGACTGTGTTGAGAGATCTCTCTGAGCTACTTTTAACTGGACATTTGTTCAAATTTGGGGCGAATTGTAGGGTGGAGTTGAATGGTGACAGGCAGGACAGGTTATTCCCTGTGGGAGCGGGCGGGCAAGAAAAGAGGGGAAACTGCCTTTGGATTGGATATGCCTTAGGAAAAGGGAGGGGTTTGGGAAAGCAGGGGGGTAGCAGAAGGGGATGAGAAATTGACTGCATAGCTGTCAAAAGACAATGCACAAAGAAAAGAAAAATATTAATGTTAAAAGCTGGTAACAATTTAAAGTTAAACAGAAGTTACATCTCAGTGTTATTTACTCAAAATAGTGACAGTCCTTTTTTGTCATGTTCAGAAGTCAAGACACTTACCCCTGTCAAAAGAAGAGTTGTAGAACGACAGCTGTGAAGAAAAGAGGGAGAAAGGGAGAGATGCTGTAGGCTAGAAAGAGAGATAGAGATTATTATTTGCATAACTCCTGTTCGCAGTTTAATTCAATAATGAATAAAGTACTTTAAAACACTCTCACTCACCTGTGGGCAGGTTGGAAGACTTGGGTAATTCACTAAAATTAGTTTGCTGAAGTTGAACTTGTAGGTAAAACGTTTCCCTTTGATCTTGTGCAAGATTCTCTTATTATAGTAATACCTGAGAATAAAACATCAAACGAGGGATCAGTCACTTTACACAACCTGAGAACAAATAGTCTGGTACTTTGCATTTTTGTGGGTGTGTTTCTGTGTGGATTGATGTGTGTGTTCATATACCTTAAAGCTCTGCTGAGTTTGTCGTAATTCATGTGTGGTTTGCCCTTCCTCTCGCCCCAGAGTTTAGCCAATCTCTCAGGGTCTCTGATCACAAACTCTCCCCATTCACTGCCCCATGTGATAGCTCCGCTCTCACCTTGCCCCAGAAGCTCTAATAGGAAATGCCATAACTGCACCTGCCGTGAGCCTGGAGACCAAGCTGGCTTATACGCCCAATCAGGGAACAACACTGCTGAGGAAAGAAAAAACACAAAGTTATATAGCCATTCACAAATCCGCACTGCTTAAAAGACTGAAAAACTGAAATTTTTCAGGCCTAAGTAAAACAATACAGAAAAAAGATTGGTGGATGTATATAATACAGGGGTTAGGATTCAGATTGAAAAAAAATTAAGTCCCAGTTCATTAAAGGGTGATGTTTGGATAAACATCTGCTAAGTAAAAAAAAAAACCCAATGCATGGCAGGTTTTGAACACATTTATAAAAACAGACTTACATCAGCATTATTGGGTGTTAGGTTTGAGAAGGAAGCAGAGAGCGGGTCAGAAACTGGATCTGATTACTGATATAACACAAGGATACAATAATTCTCTTGATGATTTAAAATAAAGCCTACATTTGCAATTTTCACATATTTGTTTGAGATAATTTCAAGGATGGGGTAAAAGCGAATGTTCTAGCTTCGGTACTGCAAATTGTATATGAAAATAAGTCATCATTATTTTACCAAATAAATCATGTAATTGTTCCCTAGCAATATTTCTTGATAGAAGAAACATTGAACAAAATGTCAGCAGATGCTGATCACATGGTGTGAAATAATGTTTAAAGTTCTCTCAAACTGAATGAAATGAATGTCGAATTTTAGAGGGTTTTCTATATTAATGATGTATTGATATGTTCAAAAACAGCAGCTGAAGTGAACTGCCCATCAACACACACACTTTTTCTATCATGGTGAGGACTTTCCATTGACTGTTTATACACTGAAATAATGATATTTTCTATCCCTTAAAAATCTCTTAAACTCTCCGTGGGGAGGCGCTATATGGTAAGCCGTTTTAACACAAAACACACTGAAGTCACTGTATGCATATGTGCTATCATATGAATGCTTAGAATCTGTACTTTTCAATGAACCCCATCACTTTTGCATTTATTTACATTAAATAACAAAATAAGGCCTGAAAATATTTGTCATAAATTGGCCCCACCTAGAGGTTAATTTGTAGAAATTTAAAAAATGCATATATAAGTCCTTAACATAGCATTTAAATAGACAATATATGCACATCATATATCAAATGAAAGTTCTCATTGTCAGGAAGGTGACTGTATGATATTTATTTATTTTATTTTGTTTGCCATAATACCACAGTTTGAATTATTTTAAATAATAAATTAATTAATAAAATGCAAAGGTCTCTTTTCTTTGCTGATCACTGATCTGTAAGCCCCAAATAGCCTCAAACTTTAAATCAAATCTTACCTTGGGTTGTTAGCTTTAAATTGAGTGAAATACAAAATACTAAAAATAGGATATAAAGACAGGTTCTCATCTATAGAAGATGAAATGTTGCACATCATTGTAAAGCTGGGATTCCCTATTTTCCAATGACACCTAGATTGGTATAGACAACTCAGAAGCCAATATATTCAACAAAACAGCTTGGAAGGACTAAGCACTTCAAAAAAATACTTGTTGTCTATAGGTGTGTGCTAAAATTAGATATAGCACCACCTACATTTCAGATCAGTATAATGTGATTTTTGTTTTTCTAGTACTTTCTGCAATCCAGTGGAATAAAATTCCAGGGACTTTTACTTGAAAATTGAGGACACTAAACTTAAGACATTAAAAAAGTAATACAAAATAAATCTATCATAAAATTTTAAAAATATAAAATTTTATTTTGTAATTATTTCAATAATTTCTTAAAATTTAGAGGGTTATCTGTAAAATTAGAAAAACCCCTGCAGAGATAAAAATGTTGTATGTTTATTGAGCCTCTCACATTTCTGGTTTTACTGTCATTGTGGGGATATTGGTCCCCAAAATGAAGACAAAGCCTGACCCCCCACACACACAGACACACACACTCACTTCTGCTCCAGTAAGTCGATGGAAAAGGACCCAGAGAGGAATTACAATTCCACTCCATCTGTAAGATATTACAAATCAATCATCGTCATCTCAATTCTCTCAGATATATTAAATCAATGTACAAAATAAGAACCATTTAGAGAGGTTGGAATTATTTAGTGGAGTAGATCGAGTGGATCCAATACAGAGTTTATAGACACTGCAGGACAATTCACTGGGGAATATTACCAAAAATTACATGAATTGTTTACTTTTTTATTGTACGCTTCCTATAAGTTTAGTATTTTACTAATATTTTACATTACTTTTACAGTATTTTACAAGTTTACTATCAAAGGTTATCTATTTCTTTGTGTATTACAAGAGAAATGAGAACTAATGTATATTCATACAAATAAATACTATATCACGTTAACTTTCTGTGCAACAATGAACTATCAACAATAGTGAATTATCAGTATTTTATATGTGTATTAAATAATATACATGTTATTTCTTACTCAAGGTGGCACTGATGTTTCAGTGATTGACTTGATTTTCATTTGACATTGCTATTTGATAAAGAAACAACTTAAAGTAAACATATAGCAAGTGCAACACATGAAAAGTATGTGATTGTTGTCATTTGGATGTACTACTGAAATAAAGTTGTGCATCTATTTAGACTCAACAAGTGCCTGAGAAAATACGCATTAGAGACACATAAGTTACACATACATTAAACATGTGTAGATTAAGTTTTATGTGTAGCTCAATATGTGTTTGACAGCCAGTTGCATCTCATGAAATATTAAATCCTGTTCTTGATTCCTCCTGATTTGAAGTATTATCTCTTTCATTTCTGAAAAATAAAACATCAGTATGTATAAAAATATATTTTATTTTATTGTTTTCTAATTGTCTTGAAAATATTTGGAAAATGTTAAACTTTTTGGGCAAATTGTACACCCATTTTTATAGATATAAGTGCCGGGTATCAAAAGACCCGAATATGTAAGAGTGTTTGGGAAAATTACCATGCATTTAAGGGTTAAAGCAGCTGTGAATTGTTTAAATTGTCTTTCGAATTATAGTAATTAGCGTATATATATATATACTGTGTGTATATATATATATATATATATATATATATATATATATATATATATATATATATATATATATAGAAAGGAGAGAGAGAAACTTTGTAACGGCATCAAAAATAAAATGAAACGCCTCTGCTTGTCTAAATATTAACGGCAATCAACATCAAAACTTCGATAAAATTTGCTGTTATGTCCTCATCTATTCCGATAAAATGTTTTAAAATCTGGCCTAATTATTCACATAAAATTCTAAGTGTGACATTCGTTTGAGAATGCAACTGATTATTAATCTATCTTTGTAAGGAACTTTATAGTGTTGTGTTTCTATAATTTTAACAGTTAGCCTACAATCATATTAAATACACAATCATATTTTACACAAAGCATTTTTTCCACATACAGAAAAACACAATCATATTTTCTATGAATGCCTGATTTTTTAAGTAAAGTTGTTACAGTACCTGTTCAGTGAAGATGCTCTTTTCAAAAAGAATGTCCTGAAGAAAGACACCTGTAACCCCTCCCTCAGTATCTTACCTTTATCCCTCTCTTTCATTTAAAGCAATTCCTTTAATCCTGGATTCACTCCCTCCCTCTTTCTTTCTCTCTATCTCCAGGTTCAAACTGATATACGTGATATCCAAGTTTTCCTTTTTGACGTTTTGTATTGGATGTGGATTTTTCAGTTTTAACAGGGGGGAGAGAGAGAGAGTGAGTGAGAGAGAGAGAGAGAGAGAGAGAGGAGAGAGAGAGAGAGAGAGAGAGAGAGAGAGAGAGAAATCTTGGAATTGAATAATTTGTTACATTTTAGAGGGGAAAATTATTTTAATAATAATAATTTTAAACAAATAATTTACAATGCACATTATGACAATATAAAATACACATTTGTAAAACAAACAAGCAATATATTTGTATTCATATAAACATATTTTACTTGTTTCATTGTTATGTTGCTCATTCTCATATAAATAAACGAAATATGCATATATTTATGTACTTTCTTTAAGCTATACCTTACATAAATAGGCTTCAAAAAGATTTTAGAGAAAGATAATATATTTATATAAAACGTTCTTCTCACATCAAGATAAACACACATTATAATTACTTGTAATGAATACAATTAATCACACCTTATAATGAATCATAATGAACATACATCATAATCGTGTTCTTGGCATTTAATTCATCTTCACTAAAGGTGAAATAAACAATGAGAATTACAGTAACTGATTATTTCAGAGTGATTTTATCTCCATCTGTCTGTCTGCGCGCACACACACACACACACACACACACACACACACACACACACACACACACACACACACACACATGTTGTGTTTCCATGTTTTATGGGGACTTTCCATAGACTTAATGGTTTTTATACTGTACAAACTTTATATTCTATCCCCTAAACCTAACACAACCCCTAAACCTAACCCTCACAGAAAACTTTCTGCATTTTTACATTTTCAAAAAACATAATTTAGTATGATTTATAAGCTGTTTTCCTCATGGGGACCGACAAAATGTCCCCACAAGGTCAAAAATTTCGGGTTTTACTATCCTTATGGGGACATTTGGTCCCCACAAAGTGATAAATACACGCTCACACACACACACACACACACACACACACACACACACACACACTGCATTGTGACAGGTGACACCGGAGGCTTTTCATTCCTGTGTACACACAAATTCTGCTCCAGACAGACATCAATAATTCATGCTGTTAATTGAGTTGAATGTTATGCTTTTAGTCGTGGGACTGTCACTCTCCTCTTTCTCTCTGTGAGAACTCTGACTTTATTACCAGTTAACATATAACATAGTTCTATAATATCGTTAAATAAAACGTTTTACTCTGATGAATTTGTCAGAGCTTAATTCTGTGCGTGTATGTGTGTAAATTAACACATACTATAGTTTCTAAATCTAAGAAAGAAAATTTCACCAAAACTTTTTTATATAGTATAAAGCAAATATAGTTTTTTTTTTTTATTAAGTTTTTATTATTCTAAAAATGCAAACATTTTATTTTATAGGGTAGGGTTTAGTCTATAGTACTTACAATTAGCTTTATATAAAAACAATATAATTCTAATTTATGTCCACATTTATGAAACATGGTAAAGATTTGTGTTTCAACATTGTGTGTGTGTGTGTGTGTGTGTGTGTGTATGTGTGGATTAGGTTGTCTTAAAGAATTGTTTGTTTTAAAGTGGATAGTGTAAAAGCTCCTTACACCCCTTCCTCATCAATTTATCTTATCCCTATGTTCTCATCTCCCTTCCCTCCTCATCCTTTCTTCCCAGATCTCTCTCCCTCTATCCGTCTTACATCTGTTTATTCCTCTTCACGCTGGGAGCAGAGAGGAGCAGATTTTCAGCTTTGAGAGTGTGAGTGTATGTGTTTAACAGGCGTGACATAGAGAAGACTGTGTGTGCGTGTAAGGTCACAGGGCTCATCTTTAAGAATGAATCCTGTTATACATTAGGAGGATAAAAGGCTCTGGTGTGTTTGTGCAAGCTCAGTAATCTCAGACCGCAATGATTCCAATGGGAACTCACTCTCTCCCCTGAGACACCATGACAGAGAGAGAGAGAGAGAGAGAGAGAGAGAGAGAGAGAGAGAGAGAGAGAGAGAGAGAGAGAGAGAGAGAGAGAGAGAGAAAGAGAGAGATTATGCTTTACCTCTGTGTCTTTCTCATTATTATTGCTTGGATGTTAAGTTATATTTATCATCTTTATTCTGCTTAATTACTTGTTATTAACTTTAATTTTCAGTCTATAATATATATATATATATATATTCCTTTTAATACTTAAATTAGTAGATAATTATTTTCTTATTATTCTGCAATGATATTTTATTTAAATTCATTTGTTAATAGAACTTGATTTCTGCCTTCAAATTGGTATTTTCCTTCATATTAATCATGCACTATTTCTCACAGTTAACCTGCAAATTATTTGGCAATAAGAATACACTTTTTATGTCATGAAATTGAAAAAGATGGCTCTTACTTATTGTTTTTTTTTTATTATTAGAAATATTTTATTTTTCCTTTATGTGTAACTATTTACCATTATCCTCTTTACCTTTAGCCTATTTCAAGTACATATATTGTATATTAAGCCCCCCCTCTTATTATGTACATTGTTTTGCAGTTTTTGTTGATTAGTATGCAGATGTAGACACTGGCATATAAAAATTTGTCATGCCAATAAAGCATCTTAAAAGTGAAACTGAAAGAGAGTATCATTAAAAAACAATGAACAGTATATTGCTCAACATCATTTAAAAATATTGGTTGATGTTATTTTAGGAAAATGCAATTGTTTGTTATAAATCCATAATGCATTAGGTAACTAAGTTAATAATAATAATAATGATAATAAAATGTATTAGTATACACTCACTGAGCACTTTATTAGGAACACTATGGTGCTAATAAAGTGGCAGACATGGTCTTCTACTGTTGTAGCCCATACGCCTCAAGGTGCAACATTTTGTGCATTCTGAGATGCTATTCTGCTCACTACAATTGTACAGAGGGGTTTTCTGGGTTACCATAGCCTTTCTATCAGCTAAAAACAGTCTGGCCATTCTCTCATCAACAAGGAGTTTCCGTCTGCAGGACTGCCACTCACTTTTTCATTTTTGGGAACATTCAGAGTAAACTTTGTAGGCTCAGGTGTTGACTGGCTTTCTGGACTAATAGGCCGTATACATATTTAGCACCATTTTACATTGTACACAACTATGCTGCAAATGCTTTGGCTAATCAAATATGTATTTTTTTTTCATGGCTATAAAATTACTGAAATTTCCAAAATCAAATATTGGAATTTAGAGAGAAGAGGACAAATGACAACCTTGCTTTGTGTGAATTTGTGCACAAGTGCAATTATTAATAGGTGTATATTAAGAATAACAATCAGGTTGACTCTTCCACAGAGGTCTCATTCTATGGCCTTTAGTGTCACAATTCGACTCACCTCTAAAAGACTGAAACCTTTCTCTCTCTCGCTTCATCTCTGCTCTTTCATTAATGCTGACAAATCTCTCTCTCTCTCTGACTGGCTCAAGGGAGTTGTGGTTTCTAAAAGGTTTCTGTATGTTTCCCATGCCTCTATCTGTCTTTGTCGAGGAAAATAATATATCCACCTGAAACAAGAGACAAATGGCCAGAGACTTTGAGGAAGAGTGCCAAAACAACTGCAGTGCCCAAAGAAAGCGAGTGGGAACTTAAGACATACAGCCATAAGAATGAGACACAAGAAACAGTTCTGTTTTCACTTTTTCAGTTTTATAGCTTCATCATTATAATCCACATTTTAATCATTTGTAATCATAATCTCACGTGTAAACAAATTCAGAGAAGACCTCCATCATTGGCCATCTGCTCTTTATAAATAACATCCAGACCCCTTGTTTAGTATTCCAGACATCCAGATCCAGTTTTTCTTATGGACAAAATAAAGATTCAGAAGTCCTGGTTTAAAGTTGGGAATTTATATTGAATATTCTTTTAGAAAAATGCACCTGTAACACAAGTGATCAGCGATAGTATAATTATTTGTTCATATTCAAAACATTATCTCAATCTGTATGGACTTGTAGGCCTGTCACAGAATCCCGCCAGAGAGAAAAAGGATCCTGAAGTCTAGAATCCAAATCTATCAGCTGTTTAATCTCATTTAATCAGAGTTCAAACATAATTAAACTCACAGATCATGAAATATGACAAATAACTGCACATGAACATGAGTGGGAGGGTAAATAACCCATAAAACATCTCTGACCTTCAACAGAGCAGATATTTGACCTTCTATGCTCACTGAAGGTTTGTATATGTTGGTGCTCATTGGTTATCTTCACATTTTCCTGGTCATTACATTATCCGTAGTGATTGTCAAATTAAATAAAAACACAAAAAGACAGAGGAATCACAGCGTGTTAGAGCTACAGTGTAACTGTTTAGTCATTCATGAAGCAAACAACAAATATTTACAAACAAAATTCACAATTATATATATATATATAAAATACTGTTTTCAAGATTCACAACTAAAGATAAACAGGGAAAGTGTTGATGAGAAATGTCTGGTCCTCTTGTTTTGGAGCAAATGTGTGTTTTGTACCGAGATACAGGCATCATTGTTTACAGTAGAGTGGGACAGTACTTCAGTGTGTATTTTAAAAAAATTACACCCTCTAGTGGAGCTCAACATGTACTGTCTGTCTTTGTAAGGCTTTTGAGCTTATTAGGACATAGAAGATTGTGTTTGTGTGCATTGTGTTTACAGTAAGTGTAGGTGCGATCAGATAAAACTAGGGGAGCTTTTGGAATAAGCTTCGTAATGTAACTGTATGTTTGCATGAAATTGAGTAACATGTCAGTTCATATTCAAGGATGAGAACACATCCAGAGAAAACTTCAGAATAAAAATATCTTTAAAACGCTAATCTTCTTTGCAGTAGTAGCATTTTTTCACTTGTTTCTCAACCCCGGATTTAACTTCATTACTGCCTTTACAATCGACCTTGACCATGATTTTCTCCTCCTCTCTCTCTTTTCCTGTGGCCTATATTTTTTTTTCCACCAACCCTAATCTCTCTTTCATCACACCCCTTGTGCTCTCTATGTGAGGTTGTGGAGAGGCTGGCTGACCCTCATGCAGCTCCAGTAAAGCGCCCTGGCCAGTGTCAACACCACCAGCAACAACACAGCTGCCCACGATGCATAAATAGCCCCATACACATGCGCCTGGGACCATGTCCCTGCCTAAAGACACACAGACAGAGCAAGACAAAAGACATTTCTGTTAATAACAAGTTATGTTGATGCAATGTCATTCTGACAGGTGTCGCTATTGTTCTTGGGTAATGGAGATTTTATACCACAATAATAAGTGAATAGAAATGGCAAACAAAATTAGTTATGTATAATAATAATAATAATCGTAATCTATAAATGTGTGGCTCATTTTATGCTTGGAAATAAATTGATAATGCACAATAAGTGACGTGTTAATTATATACTGTATTCCAGGAAAATATCAAATTATATTTTTGTTGATTTGGCACGCACTCTGCTTTGTGTGGTGAATGGGTACATTTCACAAAGTCTGTCAAGAACACATTTGGGTTATTTTTCTATATTTCGAACATCACACCTGCGGGACGGGTACAGGATGTTACAGTTACACCAGGAACGCACAATCCCTCAATCAGTGCTCAGACTGTCCGCAATAGGCTGAGAGAGGCTGGACTGAGGACTTGTAGGCCTGTTGTAAGACAGGTCTTTACCAGATATCACAGGCAACAATGTTGCCTATGGGCGCAAACCCACCGTCGCTGGCCAGACAGTACTGGCAAAAAGTGCTCTTTACCGACGAGTCGCGGTTTTGTCTCACCAGGGGTGATGGTTGGACTCATCTTGACATGACCCTCCAGCATGACAATGGGACCAGCCATACTGCTTGTTTTCCTGCAAGACAGGAATGTCTACCATAGCCAGCAAAGAGCCCGGATCTCAAGTGCCTTGGTGGAAGAGTTGGGGTAACATCTCACAGTCAAATCTGGTGCAGTCCATGAGGAGATGCACCCCCCATAACGCAGAACTAAGCACAAGCATGAAACACACTTGTTTATTTCAGATCTCTTATTTTGAAATGATGGAGACTTGGCTCTGTTGCAATACTCTATATTTAACCATTACCAAATTGTGCTTTTATAGTTTATATATTCACCAGATTAAGGACTGGAATTTTGCCAATAGCCAATAGTTCCAAAAAGCAACTATCGGCACCGATTAATCGGTAAAATCGATATATCGGTCTACCTCTAATATATCATTACTTTTACATTTCTGAAATGAATTTAAATATATTCTAATAAAATAATATCAAATTAAATATACATACAAACTCAAAAGTAAAACTTCCAGACACACTACAAAATGGCAGGGTGCCAATGCAAAAATTCATAATGGTCCTCATATAAGCTTTATTTTCTCTTTTTTTCTTTTGATTTTTAGGATGAAGTATGACCCAGACATGTTCTTGACAAGCTTCATGAGAATCAGCCGAATACACTTTGACTGTTTACACCTGGCATTAAGATGTGGCTTGGGTGATTCGATCACATGTGCTTAGGTGAAGCACATCGCTGTTTACACTTGACTTTACACTTGTTGACTTGCAGTCAATGTGTCTCCTGTGACCACGTGTTTTTGGATTTTGACGGAAGGGTCTCTGATTTCATGATGACATCAATCACTCTGTCAGTGTGCTACGACATGATAATAAACCGCAAAAAAAGTCATAAAAGACATCGAAAGTGTGAATAAAACTGCCATACTGCTTTTTCTAGATGTAGTTGCAATTCAATCCAAGCAGCACATATGCAACATTTTGAGCAGAATTATCTGATGTTTTTAGTGGGTTAAGTGCACACTCACAATCAGTCCAGCCGCTGAGATGCTAAACAGCAAGCACAGCAGGTAACACCACAGACTTCGCCTCCTTGGGTACCTCTGACCAATCGAAGATCTGGTGAAGATAAATAATGGGAAGAGACCAATCAGAGTAGGGTGAATTGTATTACATATGCAACACTACTTTAGAGACAATAATAAATATTAATATTATTTATTAGTAATAAGGCTAATAGGCTACAGTCTAACAAAGACAAAATACATTCAAACAAAACTTGTATGAAGTTGTAAAGAGTGAGAAATACATGAATTGTTGATTCATTACCGAATAAAGTAAAGTATGATTTATGGATTAATTTAAAACAAAATTTGTCCAGAAATTTTGGATATGAAATACTCACACTTTTCTGCAGTGGGGGCATCGAGCCAGTGTCCTGTCAGTAAACTCTGTCCACTGAAATAAAAAAACCTTTAAGCAGCTAATTTAAGGCAGTGACTTAAATAAAACAAGAGTACATAGCAATCTGATATTTCATTTTAAGTCTACATTGAACTTGAGCAGTTCTGTGATGATGTAACTACAGTGTGTAATAATACTTTGTGTGTCAATAAGATGTTGTTTTTGTGTGTCACTTTATCAGGACAGTATTGAGGTTATGTGCAAGTTGTGTGTACCAGGAAGGTGTTGCTACAGTGTCCGCAGGAAACTCTAGCTCCAGCAGGTTGTGGTTCCGGACTGGCTGGGCCTGGGTGAACTGGCCCTAAGTTAATGATCCTCTTACTGGTCCATAAGAACACACAGAGACACACAATTCATTCTTCACACACACAATCTTTGCAGTGCACCTCCTTAAAGGGATACTTCACCCAAAAATTATCATTCCCTCATAATTTACTCACCCCTCACCCTTATGGCATCCCAGTGTATGACTTTCTTCTGCAGGAAACAAATGTAAGTGAATAGTGGCCAGAAATTTGGAAGCCCAAAAAGCAAATAAAGGCAGCATAAAAGTAATCCATAAGACTCCAGTGGTTAAATTCATATTCAGAAGTGATATGATAGGTGTGGGTGAGAAATAAATCAATATTTAAGTCCATTTATCAATCTCCACTTTTACTTTCACATTCTTCTTTTGTTTTTTGATGATTCACATTCTTCATGCATTTCAGCACCAACTGGGCTTCTGTGGGTTTCTCTTCCACATTAATCATATCGCTTCTAAAGATACAGATTTAATTACTCGTTGTATGGATTACTTTTATGCTGCCTTTATATGCTTTTTGGACTTCCAAAGTTCTGGCCACCTTTCACTTGCATTGTATGGACCTACAGAGCTGAGATATTCTTCGAAAATTCTGTTCAGCAGAAGAAATATAGTCATATATATCTGGGATGGCATGAGGGTGAGTAAATGATGAGAGAATGTTTAATTTTGGGTGAACTATCCCTTTAATTAAACAAATCACTTAACCTAATACATAATGCGGTTTACGAGTGTCAAAATAAATATTATTTTGCCATTTTTGGTCTCTCTCTCTGTACTCCCTCACTATTTTTGTCTCTCTCACCAGTATGGTCGTGGGCAGGCGATCCTTTGAGATGTGACCTTGCAAATGAGGAGACAGTTACAGGGACACCGCACATATTTCTTTCCTGCAGGTGCATTCTTTATGGGCTGATGAGAGTGAAGGTTAAAGAAAGCGAGAAATAGACAGATATCCAGACAGAGAGAAAGAGAGAGAGAAACAGAGAGACAATTAATAACTGCAGCAATAAAATGATTGAAAAACAAACACATTTTAAGCCAAAACATAGTAGCGATGGGTTCGAGTCCACCTTAGTCAAGTCCGAGTCTTTTAAACAATCGAGTCAGAGTTGAGTCCGAATCCAAAAGGGGCTGTGTCGGACTCAAGACCGAGTCCATAACAGGGTGATTCGAGTCCGAATGAATCGGTTCATGAATCTGAATTAAAATTGTCAATATTTTAAGCTTATTTTAAACTTCACAGCTAAGAAAAACTGTTTGACAATATAAATGTAACAAAAACACCTCTGTTGCATTTCATATATTCATATTTTCAGAATGAAAGCATATGCTTTAGGTGTATGAAGACAAAACTGTCCTTCAACACATTTCTTATGCGTTCTGTTGACTTTTTCTATTATTTGTTGCTTTTTCCCCTCCCCTCAAACATGGATTAAAGAAAGTAAAAGCTGCATTAGTCATTACAAAAAAGGTTATTATGTTTAGAATTTTTATTTAGATTTTATTTCTAATTCATTTTCAATTTGTTAGTTCAATTTAATTTAGTTTTATTTAAAATTATCCCTATCTAAAGAAATAATAGTCTATACAGAGATTTATTTCTGAATCTTTTTCCTCTATCTGCTGACTGATTTGGGAAAATAGAGTACATAAAACGAGTCAACACAGTAGTAATTAGCATTCACTGAGAAGTTACCTCTCACGATTTGACTGCAAATGTTACATCCAAAACACTGGAAAAGCCCACTGCTAATATTATGATATTATTAAATTAACATGATTTTTATGGAATTATATATAGATATAGTTAATTAAAAGTGAAACAATCTGTCTGTAAACAATTGTTGGAATAATTACTCATGTCATGCACAAAGTAGTATAGTTTGCTAATATGAAATCTGTGGAGTGGTTAAAAAAAATTTGTGACTTCAACCTAAGTGTATGTAAACTTCTGACTTTAACTGTATGCTAAAACTCAGAAATGTTTAGTAAAAGTTGTCTTGGACTTTACAGCAGAGTGGATGCCGAATCACGCTAAAACAATAGTTTTCAGTTGAGATGCCAATATAGAAGTGTGCTATTTGCAGTCGGCCATGATTTATTCAAAATTGTCCAATAAATAGGGGGTTATCTAGATTTATAATACGGCTCTCTGGACTACTCAATTCTGATTGGTCAGTGGCACCATCTAGTGGTCTGATTTGTCTGAGTAACAACCACACTTCCGGGATTAAGTCATATCAGCCCAGCTATCCAGGTATTGCGAGTCATCTTTCCCACTTCTCTTAATACTCTGCAATCCCTACAAGTAAACTAATAAAATGATTTCAATGCAAATCAGTATTTCATGTCTATTTACTTATTTTATTGATTTTGCAAGTAGTGTTGTAATTAGCTGGATAATGAGGAGTCCGATGGTCATTTTCACAAAATAAACACCAATAGAACTCCAATGCAAACCAGAGGAGGAATTCAGCTGTTCAGCTATTTCCTTCTCACATAATAACATAATTTGAATGCAAATCAATAATTCATGTCCATTTTATTTCTTTTTTTGCATTTAGTTTCATGTCATATGCGGGATAATTCAGCCTGTTGTTATTGCAATATAAACCCCTTCAGGGTGATACAAGACCCCTCCACTTTGCTTCGGGGTCCTGATCACAAACGACTGCCTGTATATTATCCCTTAAAAAGCTCCATGTAAAACAAAACAGCTTTTATTAGGCTACTGATATGACTGGAGTTGTTATCTTTTGTAAGTGAACATTATTTTAAAAATCTTTTTCAAAAGTTCTAATTATTTTTATGTGTAAAACTTTTTTTTTAATGTGGAAAAATGACTAAGTGCACCTTTAATGAGATTATTAATTATTCCAGAGTTTGTGTGTATGAGTTCCATCCCAACTTACTGTAGCTTCGTTGCAGACTCCGCACTTGACCACATGTTGGTGGATTTTCCCCTCGACGCTGATGAGCGATTGGCAAACCCTGCAGCTGATGACCGGGGCACTGCCACTTTCAGGAGATGTCAGGGGGGAATAGGGTGGAGGATTATCGCCCAGCAACACAGGGGGCTGAGACGAACTTGGAAATGGAGGAAAACCTACAAAGAGAGAAAGATTGTCAATCGATGTTATCAATAATGTTTAGTCTGAATTTTCGTCCAATGTTTGAGGAGTTTTGTTCACATATCTGCCATTGTTGATTAACAGCCTCACTAAAGTATCAGAATTGTTTCGGTAGCTGAACTGGTAGAGCAAGGCACTAGAAATGCCAAGGTCCTGGGTTCAATTCCCAGGGAACACACATACTAATAAAAAGTATACCTGTAAATCTCTTGGATAAGAGCGTCTACTAAATGGACAAAGGTAAATGTCACTCCAGTTCAGCACAGATATGGAAATACTGGCTTGTAAAAAAAAAAAAAAAAAGAGTAAACACAGACTTTAATTTATGTAATAAAGTTTATACCACAGTCAAACAGGTTTCTGTTACCCAGGGCATTCATTTAACCTTCAGAATTAGGATTAACAAGAAAATCAGATTTGGTCTCGAGATCAGCTGAAAGGAGTTAAAGCCACTGCTGGAATGCACGTGATTACTAAAGAAATTTTTTTGTGCATTTATGCCTGTGTGTTGACAAAGACTTTGGATATAACTCCAGACAAAAGCCGCCCAAAAATAATACACTGCTATTTGAGCTCAGTTTAAAAATCGTTAACAACACGCCTTTTAGTAATTTTTGATTAACCCCGCCCACACTGTACAATGATTGGTTGTAGTCTCCTCATCCAATCCTTTAAGGCTTTCTGATTGGGCCAAGGGCGTGCCAATCATGTCTGTTTGGGTGTTGCTGGGGTTAGCAGATTACTGCAAATGTGTGTGCAGAGACGCCGATTTGCCGGTAAATGCAGACAATACAAGATTTAGAAAATATTAGGCTCCTATTTAGTATCACGAAAAGCCAAGAACACAAAACAGTGAACAGAATTGAACAGCCAGCAACTACATTCGTAGTTACTGTAGTTCGCTACAGTAATGAGACTTGTCATCTTTTCTGATGAATGACAGAAAAAACTATTATTAACATTAAATTCAGTTAAAAATGAAAGCACAAATAACCGCACAAACCTGGATTGAATCTGAAATAAATGCACAGTCGTGAGTGTATGTGTGTGCGCGGGCCAGTGGCCGTGACAGCGCAGAAACACGCCGAGCAGTATACTCACTCAGCGGTTTGTTCGGTACACCGTGCGGGGCCGCTGCTGGAGACACCCCACCGTTACCACTGACGAGAGCTCCATCACCGAGATCCGAAAGCAACGGGGACCGCTCGCCGTCCGCCATACCAAGAGCGAGGCTTAGGGAGGGGGAACGGCGAGGGAGGAACGGAGAGCGCGTATTGTTGTCGTACCGGAGAGTGTGCGAATGTGTGTGGAGCCTGGATTGTTGCGTCACACGGGTATGTTTCGCTGCTGTGGCAACGCGGTGCGCAGCCGTGCGCTCGGGGGTTGTATTGCATTATACCCCCGATCAATCACGAATAACAGTGCTATTCATTCTGTCATTTTACTGGCATTTAAAAGGAACCAAGAGATTTGTATGGAGGCCCGTTTCCGCCACATTGGGGATGCATTAGTGGACCTGCATTTGCATAGTTTATGTCCTATTTAGCAGACTGCTATGTGAATGTGTAGGAATTGCCCAAACAAAAGTTAAGTATGGAGTGCTGCAGGGTTCAGTTTTTGGGCTTAGTGCTTTTATCTTAATATATGCTTCCCCTGAGAGATATAAGGAATCGTGAAACAAAGTTTCGAGTATACCCAACTTTATATTTCTTCGAAACCCAACGAAATGTCACAATCCTCCAAATTAGCAGTGTATCAATGAAATCTTCTACTCAATTCGGACAAAACAGAGGTACTAATTAATGGACCAAAAACCTCTAAAATATAATTTGACACTCGATGGATGTACTTTTACATCGTCTTTGACCGTGAAGAACTTGGGTGTTATATTTGATACCAATCTGTCATTTGAAAATCAAATTTCCAATGTTTGTAGAACAGCATTCTTCCACCTCAGAAATATTGCTAAGTTACAACATATGCTCTCTGTTTGCTGATGCCAAACAACTAATTCATGCATTCAAGACCTCAAGACTAGATTATTGTAATGCATTACTGGGAGGATGTCCAGCAAGTTCAATAAATAAACTTCAATTGGTCCAAAATTCAGCAGCCAGATGGCTGCAGTTTCTGCAGTTAGTCCAGGATGAATTTCAAAGACATTAGTCATAGATCTTAAAATTCATAAAAAAAAATCTTTATTTAAACACTGACCCTAAGCACTTAATTAGTTTACTAATTTTAAACCATGAATTGCACTTCACAAAAATAACTAATATTGGCATTGTATTCTTTATGTTAGTCAGAGGGGAACTGGCCCCCACAGTGAGTCTGGTTCCCCCCCAAGGTTATTTTTCTCCATTAACCTGCATTTTATGGAGTTTTGTGTTCCTTGCCACAGTCGACTTCGGCTTGATCACTGGGGTACTAAATACAATTATCAAACTACACAATGATGACTCTAAGATCAACTTTATAGATATTAGTTTCATTTGTGTTAATGGATGATTTTCTGTAAAGCTGCTTTGAAACGATGTATCATATATTTTATTTAGATAAAAATTAATAATTATTAGATTCAGAATGAACATTGTGAGGTAAAAAGTCAAAATTATGATCTCAAATGTCATAACTATGAGATTAAGTCATAATTATTATGTTCAAAATCATATTTTTGACAAATCATAATTAGGAGCTAAAAGTCACAATTGTCTAAGTCCTGAGATTGTCATAACTATGAGATCAAAAGTCACAATTATCAGAGTCATAAATATGAGATACAAAGTCAACATTATTATATCAGTATTTCATAATTGACTTTTTGTTACATAATTGTATCTCATAGTTTGGATTTTAATATTGTAGTTGTGCTTTCCTATCCCATAATTTTGACTATTTATCCCATAATCCTGAATTGCTGTTTTAATATTTGACTTCTCATAATTTGACTTTTTGATATAACAATTATGACTTTGTATCTCATAAATATAACTTACCAAAACACAATGTTTATATTAATGTAAAATATATTCACAATCATATCAAGAATGATTAAAACAAGTTTTCAATAATTTGTGTTCTAAGGTAAAACAACGAAGAATCCAGAACAATTTAATCAGGGACCATTTCAGGTTTCAAGCTGTCTCTAAAAAGAGTATTTTATCACTGTAGTTTACAGTTTTGGAAATTTCCAACACTTTTCAAAAAAACTTTTTTTTATCTTTAATCTTTTTAAACAGCTAAGCCAGTTTCAAGGCACTTTGTCATTCTTACCCAGTTTGTGTTAAAATCAAGAATAAAAAGGACTAACTATTTTCTTATGCTTTCCACTTTTTTATAAAATAGTAAATAACAGGACATGATACAGGGATTTCTTAAATAGGCACCTTCCTTTTTTCAGACTTACTTGTCAGATGTAGATGTGGAAATATCTCAATAAAACTTACTTTCCAGGTAAACTAATACAATTGATGATTAATAAGGTAGTTTAATCAAAGGCAATTTTCAGGGATATATTTAAAAAACTGTCTAACCAATGTAAGATTGCAGCTTCATTCATAATTGCTAATACTTAGCGGGATTTCTATACTTTCATTTTTTTTTTACAGGACTAAGATGATGCAGCTCATAGTTCATTCTCTCTTGTGGTCTCTCTCTGTCTCTCAGGTCAGGTTGATGCAGTCCATTGGCAGTGTGATCTCAAGTTCTTCCCTTTCAGTGATAAATCTGGCATTTCCTTCCTGTTTGTGAACTGGATGAGGCAGGTGAAGGCCTAACTTACCGCCTACACAAACAGGGAACATGCAACATAATTTACAAATAACCTACAGTATGTTAACGTAGTGAATAAAAGATAAACAGATGCTATGTTTAAGCTATGCATGGATGATGTAGACTCACTAGTTTGTCTCTCTCACATTCAGCACCAAATCACAAGCTTTTATCTGGTAGTTTAACTCTCCCCATAAGTTCACATCGTTACTAAGATACCAGCAACTGATTATCGCCATCTGGTGTCCACTAAAGGTAACGTGTCTGCTTTATTGTGGTTTGGTTGGACTGAATATGATCTAGAACAAAATCAAGAGCGCTTTGGTGATAACCAAGCTTATATTTAATAACTACAATACTATTTTCTCACAAGAAATGGAATCAAATGTTGGAAAAGGTGAATAAAAACATACATTTATACACAAATTGTCTGTCAACTGCCTCTTCAGCTGCCATTTTTTCTTTAGCTTAACTGCTGTGGATCCTTGATATAGGATAAATATAAAGGCCTTCTGAAGCGAATTGATGCGTTTTTGTAAAAACAAATATATCCATATTTATATCTTTATAAACTATAATCACTGGCTTCCGGTAACAGCATCCGCTCGTTCACAAGAGAGTCGAGATCCAGCGTATGATGTAGGCCAGAGCCATGTAGAGAGAGAGTTGGGACAACTCCATTGACTCTAATGGAACGTTTTTTTTTACAGCAATGGCGGCTCGTGGAGCCTCTCAATAGTTCCCGGAAGTAGCAGCAAACACATGCCGCGCCGTAGAGATGCAGCAGAACAAACCGTTTGCGACGCACTTTTAAAAGGTGAGACGTTTAAAGAATACTATTATCTTATTCTGTATATTATCAGTACATCTAAATAAAAATAACTTGTAAATTAAAACCTTATAGTTGAGTATTACTCATTAAATTAGGAGATAAGGGATGTTATCGGATAACTAACAGATTAGGCAATTAGGATTGGAGCTGGATAAAGTATTGTATTTTAAAATGTAATTTACTCCTGTGATGCCAAGCTGAATTTTCAGCCTCATTACTTTTGAACGGCAGTTTATATACGAGTATGCTTAAGTTGTTTTAATCTGAATATATTGTGTATATGAATAAGTATTGTAAGAATTATACATTAGATATATAATATTTATAATACATAAATAATTATATTACTATATATAGAATTGTAAGAATTGTAAACAATAAGCTTCATTTCACTAAATTTTACATTTACGTAACTGCTGCTAATAGTTCATTGACCCATTGTGCGGTGCGAGCTGGAAATCACCTGTCACCAGCCTGTCTCTGTACTATCTGAAAAGTCATAAATATGACATTAGTTACCATGAGATTAGTGAAAACAATGAACATGAGGTAACATAAAAAGGCAACAGAAACCCTAGCCTGAAATAAGTTGAGGCAAATAACGGTAAGCGAACACTAATCCTCAAATATTGGCTGATTTGATCTTTAAAAAAAACAACATCGCTGTAACAACATACTCATGCTACATACATATGTCGGTGTGTTACATAAATATATAAAATAATTGCATTTATTGACTACTAATTACCAGAAATCGCAGTTCTGTCACTCTACTCTAACAGTTTGAAATGCCCGCCAAAGCACTTCCTGGAACTATCTGAAGTCTATGTGAATCACGTGACGATCAAGCATTTAGAACTTCCGTTGTCGCAACTCTCTCTCTATATGGCTCTGATGTAGGCGTAGCGTAAGCTCCAGTGAGAAGTGATTACACCCAGGATGGCACAAGGGTGAATACATTATGTTTTCATAATGTACAACAAAATTCATTTTTGGGTGAACTAACCTTTAAATCCTTTTTTTTCTTTGAATTTTTTGGATTACTTTAAATTTAGTCATTGTTTACTCACCCCTGTGTTGTTATAACCCCCATATTTATTTATTTTCATTTATTTTCATTTTCTTAACACAAAGGGAGAAATCTGCTGTCAGCTTGTAGTCCAAAAACCCGGAAGAGAATTCACCATGGGTTCCCTCTGAATTTTCCTATGGGTTTTTATAATGGGCTTTTTGAGCTTATGAGTAAAATAAGGCCTGTGATTACATGATGAAACATGGACATTTTGATCTGTAACATAAATTACACACAGTCATCAAACAAGCTCAAACGTGAATTTTGAAACCAGCATCTGATTTTGTCATTAACAATTTGTACTGATCCAAAAATGTAAATTAACATTTTGATCTATAACATAAATTACACACAGTCATACCTCAAACGTGAATTTTGAAGCAGCATCTGTTTTTGTCATTAACAATTTGGACAATACGTGGACATTTTGATCTATAACATAAATTACACACAGTCATACCTCAAACATGAATTTTGAAGCCAGCATCTGTTTTTGTCATTAACAATTTGTACTGATCCAAAAATTTTAATGAACACAAAAAACACATGAGGACACAGAATTAACTTTTATCAATATATTCCCCACAGAGATGTTAAAACCCCATCCCCTAGACTCTAAATTAGCCAAACATATTATGCTGAAGCTTCATGTCCTTTTCTAAAAGCAGGAAGCACCATCTCAAGAGTGTGTGCTGCTTTAGGGGGCTGCGTACTACACCTAAATGTGGTACAGAGTAGATGGCGCAGCTGTAAGTACCTGAAGAATTGAGATCTGGGAATCCCAAACCACTGTATCATATTTTCAAAGGATCTCATCGCTCCATTTTCATACAGGTCACCCAGCATAGTAACACCCTTCCCAATCCATTCTGTCCAGCAGAAAAGGGACTTGTTAATGCACAATTTCGGGTTTTACCAAATACTTGTGACAACGTTCAGATAAATGTCCGAATTGAACACACGAGAAACTTTTGTCAAAACTTTTGTAAATGCAAGTGCGATATAACGGGATGTGTCTTTACTTCTCTGGGCAGCTTGGTAGAAATATTTTGCAATGGCAAGATAGGGGCAAGGTATTTTTACGTCTAGCTGGATCAGCGAAATTGGATGGTAACTCTTACACTTGCTTGGATCTTTGTCCTTTTTAAGAATCAGACTGATCAGGATGTGTCATGGTTGGCGGAAGCTTTCCATTCTTTAATGATTCCGTATAAACTTCTAACAAAAGTGGAGCCTGTTCTGTAGCATAAGATCTAAAAATTTCAACAGCAAAGCTGTCCGGCCCAGAAGCCTTGCCTGTAGGCAAGGCCTTAATTACCTTGCCAAGCTCCTCCAAGTTTATCTCCGAATCAAGGAAATTTTTTGCTCAGATGTCAGTTTAGGGAGTTCTAATGGTTCCACAAAGTTTCTAATACCTTCATCAGTGGACAAAGATGTGGAACTATAAAGATCAAGATGGAATTTTTAAAAAGCATTATTAATTTTAATTGCTGAGGTAAATATTTCACCACCAGCAGATTTCACTGAGAGAAAGGTAGAAAAAGATTCTCACTGCTTTATATATCTAGCCAAAAGCTTCCATGCTTTGTCCCCCAACTCAAAGTATGACTGTCTTGCCCTGAATAGCCAAAACTCCATCTTCTGCGACAAAATAGTATTATATCTGTATTTCAATGGGGTCAATTCTCTGAGGCCATCAGACAACATTCAGAGCTTCAGCTCTGCCTCGGCAATTTTAATATTTCCTTGCATCTCCAAGAGTTCTTGTGCTTTGGATTTTTTGATGAATGAGGCATACTGTATGATCCGACCCCTAAGAACTGCCTTAAGTGCCTCCCAAGCCATGCCACAGATGATACTGAGGACCACTTGGTCTCCATATAAACATTGATTTCAGCCTTTTGCATTTGTTGGAAATCAGGATTTTGCAAAATTGATACATTGAAGCACCAACTACATGATTTATTTTTCTCTGTATGTGGCAACACCTCTAAACTTACCAGGGCATGATCGGTGACTAAAATGTTTCCAATTGAGCAATCAACAATAGATGAAATGATGGACTTAGATATAAAAAAAAAAAAAAAATCTATTCTAGAATAGATCTTATGGACTGATGAAAAATGTGTAGTTCCTACCAGATGGGTTCAAATGTCTCCAGAAATCTGTAAGACCAAGATGTTTACACATCCTGTGAAGCATCAATGTTGCTCAAAGGGGCTTTAACACATTTGCTTCACAATGATCAAAGACTTGAGTCCATCAAAATATTAAAGTCTCCTCCCAATATTATATCATGAGGGGTGCCAGTGGTTTGCAACATGTTTCAAGATCTATAAAAAACCCTGATCATCAGCGTTAGGCACGAAAATATTAGCCCACAAAACAAACTCTAGCCCACAATCGGAATAAACAAAAAAAAAACATGTAGATTCATCCACCCAACTGTCCCGAAGGTGTGTGCCTCTACAAAAAAAGCCCCAGCCTCCAGCGGAACAGCACAAAATTTTCTTTTTTAAAAATGGGCCGTTCAGTTCTTTGGGCAGTCAAACTCACTCCAGTGCCCTGCAAGAAATATTCCACAAAACCAACTCCAGACAACAGGAGGCATAAGCACCCAAGACGAGCAGTTCATCCACAAGCTGTCTTGAAGAAATTATATTACACAAAATAAACTCCAGCCGCAAGGCAGAACCAGCACATAGAGAAACAAAAAAGGCGCGCAGCTTCCTCGGACAGTCGAGTATATGTTTAATGTGATGGGTCCACTAGACTGCAACATGAAAATCGCCAAAAGGCTTAAAACTCCAATGTTTTATGAAAGACAATGCTTGCTGTGGACATGTAAATACTTTGCGGCCATCTTTAGTATCTATTCTCAGTTTGGCCGGAAACATCAAACATCATTGGCCAGAATGAAACATTCATTCCTTAAATCAATCACATTTCTCTCTTCTCGAATTTGCAAAGTCTGGGAACAGCAAAATCCTCCAAATCTGCAATGACTTTTGTCAGCATTTCCGACACAGAGGATTTCTTTCAGTTCACCGTCCAAATTGAGTCCAGGGTTTTAGGCCTGTTTTTCAGGGGAATCAGCCTGAGCATGTAAGTGTCTTTTATTATCTCCAGACAGGATTTAGAATTTTTTTACTTATTTTCTTCCTAGAACTGTTAAGAATCACGGTGTATTAATTATTATTAATTTGATAATTATTAATTTGAAAAAAAAAAATGCTCATAACTTCTTAAACTACTTCAAAGAGTTTGCATAATAAAATCCTCCACATGCAGCAATGACAGCTTTGCAGTCCTTGGCATTCCAACTCTCAGTTTGTCCAGATACTCTTCCTGTAGCACTTGCCATAGAAGTGGCTGTCTTGTCCGGCAAAGTTAAGATCCATAACACTTTTTTCCAATTATCTGTCCAATGTCTGTGTTCTTTGCTCACTCTAACCTTTTCAGTCTTCTATTTACTGTTGTACATGAAACTGGTGTTGAGCGGGTAGAATTCAATGAAGCAGTCAGCTGAGGACATGTGAGGCATCTATTTCTCAAACTAGAGACTCTTCACAAACTTCCACATCTCTTTCTGTCCTTGCTAGAGCCAGTTGTCCTTTGTCTTTGAAGACTGTAGTGTACACGTTTGTATGAAATCCAAATTTTTGGGGCAATTTCAAGCTCTGTATAGCCTTCATTCCTCAAAACAATGATAGAATGATGTGTTTTTTGCCATTTCTTTTTTACCTAATATTGAACTTAAGACATGCCAGTCTATTGGATAATGTGGCAATTCAAAAACAAAAGTAACAGTCAGTATCTGGTGTGACCACCAGCTGCATTAGTATTGCAGTGTATCTCCTCCTCATGGACTGCACCAGATTTGCCAGTTCTTGCTGTGAGTTGTTACCCCAATCTTCCACCAAGGCACTTGGAAGTTTTTGGACATTTCTGGGGGGAATGACCCTAGCCCTCACCCTTCGATCCAACAGGTCCCAGATGTGATCAATGGGATTGAGATTATGGCTCTTTGCTGGCTGCAGGAAATCACCCACAAAATGAGCAGTATGGCTGGTGGCATTATCATGCTGGAGGGTCATGTCAAGATGAGCCTGCAGGAAGGGTACCACATGACGGAGGAGGATGTCTTCCCTGTAACGCACAGCGTTGAGATTGCCTACGATGACAAGCTCAGTCCGATGATGCTGTGACACACCGCCCCAGACCATGACGGTCCCTCCGCCTTCAAATCGATCACACTCCAGAGTACAGGCCTCTGTGTAACACTCATTCCTTCGAAGATAAACACGAGTCCATCACCCCTAGTGAGAGCACTTTTTGCCAGTCCTGTCTGGTTCAGCGAAGGTGGGATTGTGCCCATAGGCAACGTTGTTGCCGATGATGTCTGGTAAGGACCAGTCTTACAACAGGCCTACAAATCCTCAGTCCTCACTTAGCCTATTGTGGACAGTCTGAGCACTGATAGAGGGATTGTGCTTTCCTGGTGTAACTCAGGCAGTTGTTGTTGGCATCATGTACCTGTCCCGCAGGTGTGATATTCGGATGTACCGATCCTGTGCAGGTGTTGTTACATGTGGTCTGCCACTGCGAGGATGATCAGCTGTCCTTCGTGTCTCCCTCTAGTGCTGTCTTAGGTGTCTCACAGTACGGACATTGCAATTTATTGCCCTGGCCACATCTGCAGATATTTACAAAATGATCTTTAATATACTGTGTCATGAAAAGGAATGTTTCTTTTTTGCTGAGTTTATTTAATAAATGCATTCATATTATTTATATAATATATATTATATAATATATTAGTAATTTGAATATATTTAATTATTGTATGTTGATTAGACCAGGGGTTTTCAAACTTTGTGATGCCAAGAATCCCCAAATATAATGATCCCCTTGCAAGCTTTTATTCTGTATTTATACAAAAGCAAAAATAAATAATAAAAATATAATTTTGAATTTTTTTAAACAAATCTATTGTTCAGCCATATTAGAACTAATCTAACAGAACAAAAACGTGGCAAGCATGGATGAATGAAAAGTGCTATGTGTGATTAAAATGTACATTTATTTTTACTTTTTGATCAACAACTGGCTGTAAAGAACAGAAAGGATATTAAAAGACAAATTATTCAATGAAAGTGGATGGCATGGATCTTTGATGGACAGTCCAGTTCATGTGCTTCCGGTGTTCTGAAAAAGTGTGTAGTCTGAGTTGAAATGTGCTACAATAAAAATATATTTTCACATGTCAAATGGTCTTCGTTTATTATTTTATTATCCACAAAATGTTAGGCTGAACCCTTTTTGTACACTCGGTTACAGTTGTATATACCATTATATAAATATGGTTTGTCTGTTATGTTTGTATATCCAAAAAACAACAGAGCTATACATACAGTAACCTCAAGACTGGACTGGGACTGGAATGTCTCCCTCCTCATATGTTTGCACTGTACATGTAAATCCAGCCACTAGAGGGCAGAATCGGCTTGATATGTCAAGAAGATTTTATTTTACTTGTAACACAACGTCATGAATACAGTGACGCCTCTGTCTGGAAATAAGTAAAGATGCTCTGAGGAGAGTATTGGATTAAAACCTCTTGTGAATGTCAAGCAAATACAAGTGATTTAATAGTTCAGGGTATTTAACAATGCACATTTATTCTTCTCCATTTAATGAATAGAATGTCAGTTTCTAATTTAAAAAAAAAACATTTGGCCTACTGCCTACCAGCAATCCATCAAAAAATGTGCAATACCTATTTTCAAGAAGATAAGATGCTTTTGGACTTCATATTATAAAATACACAGGTAATCAAAAAGTCCTTTTGTTAGACCTATGAGAAACATGTCTAGCCCACACACTATAAGCAACACTGATGGTGTGTGTGTGTGTGTGTGTGTGTGTGTGTGTGTGTGTGTGTGTGTGTGTGTGTGTGTGTGTGTGTGTGTGTGTGTGTGTGTTTAGTGTGCCATTGTCACAGCTGAATTTGGAGCCTGCAGCAGTAATGGGGGAATCCGTCAAGCTGGTTATCAGTATTCCACTCATGTTGTCACTCTGTCCCTCTTCTCTCTCTCTCTATGGCATTCTTTGTATGGTCATAGATTTCTCTCTCTCTCTCTCTCTCTCTCTCTCTCTCTCTCTCTCTCTCTCTCTCATTTTTTTACACTCTCACACATTCAGGGTCTATTTTGTCTTTCCTCTGTCTTTCAGTCTTTTATCTTGCCCTCTTCTTTTCATCTCTGTACCTTCAGTGCTGACTCTTCTTGAAAGTAATCCTCTCCTCTTCCCTATTCGGCCTGTCTGCTATTCTTAGGATTTCAAGTCTGAAATATAGTTGTATTTTAGTGAGTATGAGTAGAAATCTTTTCAAGTGACCCTGAATTTGAGAACAAAGCTTTTTAAGTGAGTCCAATTCCACATAAGGTGCTTTTAAAACTGTTCTGAGACCAGTCTCCTGAAGAGGTCCATTCATTCAAAAACGCTGTTAGTTAAACAATTAACTGATTAGGCAGCAAGTTAGCTTTTTATGACACAGACATTTATCCGTTTCCCACCCACATGTATCATATCACCCCTGAAGACATCGATGGAGTCAATTGGATTACTTTAATGCTGCCTTTACATGCTTTTGGAACTTTAAAGTTCTGGCCACTATTTACTTGCATTGTATGGACCTACATAGCTGAAAATCTTTTTTTTTTTTTTTTATGTTCAGCAGAAGAAAGTCATACACATCTGGGATGGCATGAGGGTGAGTAAATGATGAAAGAATGTTCCAGCCTGGTCCCATGATATTTACATGAGCATTGACTTTTGTTTCCAAAACTGCAATCACATGCTTCATAAGACGTTTGGCTGCACTTTTCAATGGTAATGTCCAGCAGAGTGTGCCAAAACAGAGCGAAAGTAGGTTGTATTAAGACAAGGTTTTTCAGGTGAATTTTAGCCTCTCTAACCTTAAACTTGACCCTAAATGAAAAGAGAAATGAGAGTTTAACAAAACGGACATCCTTACCCTTAACCAACACCTAACCTTAACCAATAGTGTTTTAAAAGGCAGAAGTAAAATGAAAAGCACATTTTCTGAAGCAACTACATCAGTTTGTGTCACTTCTATGTCTCTGTCATGTCACGTGTCAGCTTGAGTTCTTTGCTGGTTTTGAACCGCGGTTCTCCAAGTTCACAGTCCAACGCTCTATGAGTTGCACTGCCGCATAAGCTAATCATATTGGAATAACTATATAAACTCAGCAAAAAAGAAACATCCTCTCAATTTCAACTGCATTTATTTTCAGCAAACTTAACATGTGTAAATATTTGTATCAACATAAAAAGATTCAACAACTAAGACATAAACTGAACAAGTTTCACAGATATGTGACTAACAGAAATAGAATTATGTGTCCCTGAACAAAGGGGGCTCAAAAGTAACAGTCAGTATCTGGTGTGGCTACCAGCTGCATTAAGTACTGCAGTGCATCATCTCCTCATGGACTGCACTAGATTTGCCCGTTCTTGCTGTGAGATGTTACCCCACTCTTGCAAGGCACTTGCAAGTTCCCAGACATTTCTGGGGGGAATGGCCCTAGTCCTCACCCGCCGATTCAAAAGGTCCCAGGCGTGCTCAATGGGATTGAGAGAGCAGAACACTGACATTCCTGTCTTGCTGGAAATCATGCACAGAACAAGCAGTATGGCTGGTGGCATTGTCATGCTGGAGGATCATATCAGGATGAGCCTGCAGAAAGGGTACCACCATGATGGACCCTCCACCTCCACATTGATCCCGCTCCAGAGTACAGGCCTCAGTGTAACGTTCAGTCCTTCAACGATAAATGCGAGTCCAACCATCACCCCTGGTGAGACAATCCGTGACCCGTCAGAGAAGAGCACTTTTGCCAGTCCTGTCTGGTCCAGCGAAGGTGGGTTTGTGCCCATAGGCAACATTGTTTTCGGTGATATCTGGTAAGAACCTGCCTTACAACAGGCCTACAAGCCCTCAGTCCAACCTCTCTCTGCTTATTCACAGTCTGAGCACTGATGGAGTGATTGTGCTTTTCTGGTGTATGGCAAAACTCAGGCAGTTGTTGTTGCCATCCTGTACCTGTCCCGCAGGTGTGATATTCAGATGTACCGATCCTGTGTAGGTGTTGTTACATGTGGTCTGCCACTGCGGGGACGATCAGCTGTCCTTCCTGTCTCCCTATAGTGCTAGCTATCTCACAGTACAGACATTGCAATTTATTGCCCTGGACACATCTGCAGTCCTCATGCCTCCATGCAGCATGCCTAAGGCACGTTCATGTAGATGAGCAGGGACCCTGGTTATTTTTCAGCGTAAGTAGAAAGGTCCCTTTAGGGTCTTGGGGTCTTTCTTAAGAGCCTTGCGCATCTCTGAACTTAAGAAAAGGCCAATGAGAAATTGTGTTGTATTCCGGCACTCTTTACCTCCCCCCAGCCTGGGCAGGTGGTGGTCTCCACGGGGTCTTTTCCCTGAAAGAATAGGAATTTGAAAAGAATGCTTTCTCTGATCCGTGTGATAGTGTTAAGATGGCTCCAGCTGCTTTGACTCTTATGCAAGAAACATAGAGAGAGAAAAGGTGCGTTTTTTGTTGTAACCTCCGTTCCCTGATGGAGGGATCAAGACGTTGTGTTCTCCCGGTTCTCACCTCATTCTTGGCTCCTCAGTGCAAAACCTGAATGGACAGATGCATGATTCCCTCCCTTTATACCCATATGGTCGGGGGAGGGACATGCAAATTCTGTCTGCCAATTTCTCATTGGCCTTTTCCCAAGTTCAGAGATGCGCGAGGCTCTCAAGAGAGACCCCTAGACACAACGTCGAAGTGAACAACAGACAGGGAACCTGTAATGTCATTATATAAACAAACTTTAAAAGTAATGGATCTGAAACCAATGAAATGTCATCATTGTCAAATTGTTCAAAAGTATGATTTGTTAAGTTTTGATAATTTTTTTAAGTTCTCATTTATAAAAACAGTATTTAAGTGTTTATATGGCCATGCCCCTGATGTAATCTGTCTAAAAATCTAAAAATACTGTAGTGATTGGGCAAAGACCAGAGGGGCAGTAAGAGGTAATTATAGAGTTCGGAGATGCAGAACTGCTGTGGGTCAATCATCCTTTTCAGTGAAAGGTTCACATCTATGGAACACTATGCCTATAGATTTGAAGTTGCTATCAGAACTCACAGTTTTCTCTACAAAGCTGAAACAATCGCTGAAATCTTTTCAGCGATGTGAACATAGAGTACCATAGGTTTATTCAGGTTGGTTAAGTTTACATTTTCTTTCTGTATGTAGGATAATTTACATTTTATGTTTTGTGACTTTATATAAAGTTACATATGTACTTAGATATGTCAATATGCCATTGTTTGAATTGTTTAGGTACAACATATATAAAACAAGGTGATTTTTCAGGTATTCCAGTAATTACATTTCTAAACCTAAATTAAGCACTTCATAGACCTTGTGCGAACCCTGTTAACAGTGTAGAAATAAGCGACAGAGAGATTTTGATGTTTGATGGGTAATTTAATTTATGATCACATGGATAAAAAACAATGTTGCAATTTTCGAAATATCGAGTTTTGTCTCTATTTGGTTTGTCTTTTTTTTTTTTTCAAGATATTTCGAAATTCAATATACTGTCATATCCCTAAACTGTAGTATAGACATCTTCTTGACTGAGCAAACCAACTAACTTTGTCGTCTAGTAGTTGTGTAAAAGACTTATTGTTGTATAAAAGACTAGATTGTTTATGCCTATGGTATGTTTTCACTCGGGGCTTGCTGTTGGCAGGTGGTCAGTTCATGTGCTTCCGGTGTTCTGAAAAATTGTGTAGTGAAAACCTTTAACCTAGTAAAACCTTTAACAGACCAAAATGAATATGAATTTTGGTCTGTTAAAGGTTTTGTGATTCTGTATCAGAGGTTCTTTAAATGAGTCTGACTTTTCTGGGATGGGCTTTATGGGAGTTACATTTTTGGAGGAGCACACACACACAAACACACACACAAACTGGAATACTATATTTTTTCAGTGGGACATCGCAGGAAGGTTACAGTAGCTATGCTGCTCCATTTCATATTTGTATTTGCTGCAATTCAGTTCATACCATTCCATTGATCTGATCTGATATCAGAAATATGGCCGAAGCTTTTCCCAGTTTACTGCACCAAATGATCTAGCAGCCTGTACTGATGCCAGACAGCAGCAGAGCCCCAGCAAGAGTTGCAGTTGTTTTCTGATTAGCAAAATATCAGTCATCATACTGTGTATCATTACCTGGTGCCTTTGAAAGCTATCTGTGTTTAGTCAAGTCAAGTTATTTTTATTTGTATAGCACCTTTCACAACACACGTCGTTTCCAAACAGCTTTACAGAAGATCAGGCATTAACAGAAGATAAAACTGTAATGTCTATAATGTCGATGAGTCATAATTGTGTAATTAGATCAAATACAATTGTGCATTAAGCATTATTAGTTCATTTATATCCTATCCTCTAAGAAACACCAAAAACTTCACTGTAAATTGTAGCAACACCTCCTCCTCGACCATTCAGACGAGGCTCATGTTTATAACAATAACCTGGGGGAGTTGATTCATTTAAACTAATATATTCATCCGGTTTAAGCCAGGTTTCAGTCAAACAGATTGCATCCAATCTATGATCTGTAATCATTTCATTAACAATTAGTGCTTTGGTAGAAAGAGATCTAATGTTTAGTAGCCCTATTTTTATATGATATTTATCTTACGTTTACATTAAATTTATCCAAATTTATCCAAAGCGACTTACAGAGCCCTTACAAGGGACAATCCTCCTGGAGCAACCTGGCCTTGGGGCTCGAACCAGTTTCCTTCTGATTACCAGTTATGTGCTTAGACCACTACACCACCACCACTCCACACACCACACAATTTGTATGTTTTGTTCAACTTTGACCTTAATCAAATTTTTTCTAAATTATTTAGTGAGGGTTTTATGTTTGGTAGTTCTGGGAAAAGACACAGTCTCTATATGATATCTAGGCGATACAGTCTCTATGTGTTGTAGTTTATGTGACCTGTGTGACGTCTCAAGGCAGCTAGCAGAGGTTCGGATTAACCAGTTTGTCTGCTTCCTGACCTGGAATTACTAGAGAGGAGAGCGGTACCTTCCCTGGAGTGATGGAGTCCATCTCTCTTTAGCAGGTCAGGTCTACCCCAAAAACTTTTCCAGTTGTCTATAAATTCTATTCTATTCTCCAGACACCATTCAGACATCCAGCCATTCAGTAACACTAATCTACTATAAACCTTGTCTCCACAACGAGCAGGGAGGGGCCAGAACATATTACAGTGTCTGACATCATTTTTGAAAATTCACACACCTCTTTAACATTATCTTTAGTGAATTCCGACTGGAGAAGCAGGATATAGTTAGTGCCGACATGAATAAAAGTTTTAGAAAATCTAAGTTTAGCATTAGCCAGCACTTGTAAATTTGATTTGATGTCAGACGCTCTGGCACTCGAAATGCAATTAACAATAGTGGCTGGAGTCTTTATTTCCACTTTCCTTACAATAGAATCACCAATAACAAGGGCTCTTTCAATATTATTCTCAGTGGGTGCATCACTGAATGGGGAGAATCGATTGGAAGCCCTAACAGGAACGGAAGAGTGGAGTCTCTTTGCTGAGCGAGTATGTCGCCGAGACGTCACCCAAACGCCCTGCTGCGGGGGCTCTGCAGCCGGAACCAAAGTGTGTGTGTTGATCTCTGTACTACTCACATCCGAAACATTATCTACCAGCTTCTCTTTCTCACTGACCTCCACTAGCGTTCGGAAGCGTGTCTCTAACCCATTAACTTTCTCCTTCATCCTGACTAATTCCTTACATTTATTACATGTGAATCCCTCACTGCTGATGGAGGAGGCTATTGTAAACATGTGACATGCAATGCAGGAAGAAATATCATGAGCAGATGCCATGACTTACCGCAGTTGTTTGTTGATGTTGATTGTTCCTGAGCAGTGAGGGTTTGAGATTGATGTGAATCCCTCACGCAATTGTTGTTGTTTCTTGTTCTTGATAAGCGGGGCTTTGAGATCGATGCAATAATCCGTTTAACACAGAGGAGAAAAACGGGTGCGCACTGAAAAATTTTTGCGTGATAAAAATAGAATGCAGATCCATGTGGAAAATACACGCAGTTTAATCGCGATAAGAGAATAATGCAAGGAAAACCCGATGTGTGCTGAAAAATGGCAGATGTTAAGGCTTTAAGGCTGAAAACAGATATATTGGTGATGCTAAAAAAAACTAGAAGGCTTACAAACACAGACTCGAGCTAGGTGCCAGCAGCAACAGGTAAACTACATGCAGATGAAACAGTAGAAAAGAAGAAAAACCTGAAACGCACGTTAAAATTACAAAGGAGAAAACGATGAACTTATGAGAATAAGAATAAGCAATGCTAAGCAGGCTAAGTAGCTTAAGCAGGCTACAAAAACTTGTGCAGCATGCCGTCAGCAACAGGAAGTCCAGTGACGTTTATCAGTTCATGCTTCGAATTAGGAATGTAATGAATTGTAGACCCAGTTGCAAAATGTGTGTCTGTGTTTAAGTTTATGTGGATTTTGGATGTATCTGGATAATAGAAGATTTAAAAATCTATCTACTATTGTTTACTGGAATGCCATGAAGTCAGAATGCCCATGACTGGATTCTACCAGAGGATAACAATTCCGAAACATAATGTCCTGTATTTTAATTGGTTTTGGTTAGGATTAGAGTTATGTTGACATGAGCTCTGTGTTTCCCCAGAAACCATAAGCAAATATAAAAACAGCTGAGTTAGAAAAGTTCTCACAGTATTGCACATTTGTGTACTGTGGACAAAGTGAACTGGCTTTAATGGTTAGACTGCATTGCAAACAAAATGTACCTGCACAAGGCAGCTTGCAGTGAGATTCCTGTGCCCAGAGAAGTGTTCAGCGTACTGAGAGAATCCCAGCTCGCTTCCTCTAGAGACAGTGGTCAAGGCTGGGTTTCTACCCAGGGTGTTACAGGGTGTCCCCACTGGGCAGGCAGATCTAGCTCTGCCCTGGAGCTTCAACAGCTTAAGGATTTTGTGCAGATCCATGTGTACTCTTTGAAAGACACTGCTGGTACAAACACCAAAATGATCTACATGTATATATGACTGGATTACAAAGTGCCTAGAAGCATTTTATAAGTATAACTGGCTCCATAGAAAATGTGTGTCTAAATGTAAAGACACTAAAGTAAATGCACACCTTCACTTTCGAGGTTCACGTTATGGCATAAATATATACAGAAAAATATATAACTGCAGAACTCAAAATACAAGTTTATTTATTAAATTACATTTGGTATTTCGTTTTATTTATTATAAACCAACTCAATACAGATAGATGTTATATGAGAATCAGCAACCCTTTTAGAGAGATTGACTAAATAAAATTCTTACTTAATTTAAAGTAATTTAATGACTATAAATGAATAATTGGTTGAATTTACTGTGATGTTTTTGAACTGTTATCAGCATAAGAAGCTGTGTTTTTATTTGTATTTACTTCTGCACTCTGTATTCATTATACAGAATTAATTGCATGACCCATAATGGCTTACACAAGCAAATTATCAAATTAAATGAGCCATGGATTCAGTTTCTGTTTGACTAAATTTGAATTTACAGTAGTAGAGTTCACAAAGGAAAACCAGTCATAGTGTTTAGATGGGATTAAAGATGTAGGCTAAAGGAAGATTGTAACTGCATCTAAAGCATATTTGCTAGTTTTCCGTGACATTCTTAACATGTTTGACACACTTGTTGACACTTTACAATTTTAGATCATGTCTTAACGGGTTTGTGGAATATATTCCTATATGATCAGTGTGTGAAAGCAATGTAATACTAACAATTGTATTTCAGATCAAAGATTTGGGTTGATTATGAGTTGAAACACAGTATGAGTCAGTTGTTTTATACTATTAATTTGCCAAAACCAGAAGGAGGGACTTCCGCTGGGTAAAATAAAGCTATTAGCTCTGATTAGCAGCCGAGTTGATCTACTTTGACTCAAACTGGGTCTGTATGCTAATGACGAGCAATGCAGCTAATCCCAAATGACAGCTGAGATTATTCTGAGCAGAGAAAGAAAGAGAGAGAAACTGAGATGAATTTAAAAGTGCTTGAAATATGCAACTAGTGAGTTGTGGATCTGAAAGCGAAAATTCACCCAAAAATGAAAATTGAAAGATGGGTATGACTTTCTTTCTTCTGTTGAAGTAAGTAAGATTTTTAGAAGAATATCTCACCTCTGTAGGTCCTCACAATGCAAGTGAATCGTGGCCACTTGAAAGCAGCATAAAAGTAATCCATACAACTCCAGTGGTTAAATACATGTCTTCAGAAGCGATATATGTGTGGGTAAAAACAGATCAATGTTTAATTATATATGTTTTTACTATCTCTGCCTAGTAGGTGGCAATATGAACAAATAATGCACAAGTAATGCAAATTGCCTAAAACAAAAGAAGAAAAATGTGAAAGTGAATGTGGAGATCGATAGTAAAAATGGACTTAAATATTGATCTGTTTCTTACCCACAGGTCTTCTAAGGTAGCAGTTCTCGACAGGTTTTGCTTCAGGACCCAGATTTAACAGAACATTTATTTAATATCAAACTTTGAAATTCTTATTACCGTGAACTACATAAGCTCAATAATATGCAAAATATTGTTCCCATTCTGTCACTCACTTGACGTTGTGGTAGCCCCTTGTGTCACTACAATCGACACAACATCTTGTTCCCTCCATCAGAACGGGGGTTATACTAGTAACCTAGACGTTTTCCAAAACAATTAATTTGGTGTTCTGTTTAACTAATTTCCATGGCCAGTTCTTTTGATAGATTTAAACTCCCTGCTCTATATAATTTGTCTCTGCACACTTACAGGAAACCATGTCAGAAAGTGAGTTTGATTTATGCATTGATAATTGTTCATCTTGTTTGTGACATGATGCATAATGCACTGCTGCTATTCATATACAGACTCATTCCTCTCTTGAATATTAATTTTTAGCAGAAAGAAAATTTATTTGTTCTAATTATTAATGACTACACACCCCATTTGTGATCAGATTTTTTAAAGCCATTGCCATTTGTACAGCGCACCAATACATTTAGGGCAACCAGCAGTAAGAGTGCCCACTAAACAAAAAAACAGCCACTTGGCAATGTCCAGCGAAAAGATTATTGTCATTGTGAACATACCTTTATCGTGCTGCCCACACAAGATTTTCATATTTAGTTCTAAATCAGTCACTTTCTAGGCTTTTCTTTGACAGGAGAAACTTCCTAGCTAACACTAATGTATCAGATAAACCAAGATGCTTTAAATGAGGCAGCAAGGGTCCTCAGAGAGCTCTTTCAAAACCATGTTTGACTAAACTAATTTCCTGTACAAGCTCTTTATTTGGATGTGAGCTTAAAAAAGTGGGTGATCTCTGACTGAGTCTCATTATCAGGGGGACATTTAGAGAGATCTTGGTCTCGGGATGCCAGAATAGTTTTCCATCCGGGACGCCAAAGTGTGACAGCATCAGATTAAGTTTACTTTAATGACATACTTACACTCAGTTAAGACTGTCAGATGAAGGGAGTCCTGGGTAGGCACACACACAAAAAACTGAGATCACATTTTAGCCCCATTCTGATGGTTGGTGTGAACATTAACTGAAGCTCCTGACTCGTATCTGCATAATTTTATGCATTGCACTGCTGCCATAGGATTTGCTGATTAGATAATCACATAAATAAATAGGTAGGTACAGGTGTTCCTAATAAAGTGCTTAGGTGTACATAGATACTATAAACATAGACATAACACAGTTTTGGTTGTTGCCAGATAGGATGTTCCAAGCTTCTTGGAGAATTTGCCATGGTTCTTCTATCTATTTAGGCTGTCTCAATTGCTTCTGTCTCTTCTTGTAATCCCAGACTGACTCAATGTTCATTATTGGGGAGCTCTGTGGGGGCCATAGAGTCTGTTGCAGGGCTCCCTGTTCTTCTATTCTATTTACAACAGGAATGTTGTGATGAGTCAAATGTTTTTATTTCCTATTGACACACTAAAGCTGAAGATATAAATAACCCTCAGACAAACGTTTTTGTGAAACATCTTAACTGCCTAAAATATTTGCACAGTACTGTATATATTAAAACCCACCTAACTTTTACATATACATACACAGACACACCCACTCAAATGCACAGATTGGCTTTTCGCACTTCAAATCATTAATCTAGGTATATTTTTCACCATTAATACTTTAACCTGTGCTAGTAACTAATCTTGGGTAGTCAGATTTCAAGATTTCACACTGCACTTTTCACACAGGTTATCTTACTTATTTACATATTTATGAGGTCAATAACATTAATTGGATAGCAACAAGCATGCAACCTCAACATTTCTCCCTCAGACGTTAAAACCAAACTCTTTGTTAATGTCAATGATTAACTGTTGCATCATACACTGTTCAGTTTTAGGACTGTGGCACAGTGACATCCACATTATAAGATTTGTCCATGCATATCACACACACACACACACACACACACACACACAAACACACACAGAGTCCCATCCAAATGGATTGTCTTCACTCTCGCTGTGCACTGTGAGAGACTGCAGTTATTTCAGTCCACATGCAGTTTCTCTCATTCTCCCCCAGTCTCTCTCTCTCTTTCTCTTTTCCTCTGCCTCTCTCTCACTCTCCTCCCTCCTTAACATATTTGATTGAACATAATTCTCCACACTACACTTTCATGCCTCTTCTTTCACACTCACTCTCTTCATCTCTCTTTGCTTTTTCTCCACTTCAGGAGCAGTGATCATGCTGCATCCTCTCTCTTCCTCTCCATCTCTGTCCTCTCCTCCGCCTGTCTGCTTTCGTTAACATATTTCCTCTTCAAATTGATTGTTTTCAGCATCAGCAGAATCGCATTCGCCTGGTAAGAGGACATTTAGATGCGGGACGCTGCGTGGTGACCTTACAGCTCAGTAACTCACGGGGTGGACCGGATTTTGGGTCCTGCTCTATCCTGGGGTTTCAGGGGTCTATCAATCATCCGGTTTGCTGCCTGCTGTGTGTTTTCCCACAGTCCTCCTGCGCTGCATGCTGACTTTTAGTCTCACCGTGAAGCGGAACCTGAAGAAAACGAAAGAATCCCCCCTATGCCCTTCATCGCTCCTCTCTGCCCAGGGAAGTTTAGCTAAGATCACTGGAGGGGAAAGAGTGACAAAAAGGAAGATAGGAGTGAAGGGCAAAACGGTATCTCACAGGGTGAAGAGCTCATTATAGTTAAACGGCAGAGACGAGATTCAGAGCTGCATGAGGCAGGAAAGATTGAGCTTTGATTTATGAACTCCACTCTTGAATCTCACTTGAAGGTGAATCTAAATCTTCCACCTTTGGGATTTGATTTCTGCTCTTCAGAACTGCACACTTGTTCTTAAGAACTTCTAGGACAAGCCGTGTTATATCCCCTGCTGATCCGAGCCGGATCTTTTACAGTTGATAGCCATGCAGGTGTCCTTTGCATGTACGGATCACGGGCTGAAGGCTCCACGCAACAGTGAACCAAACAAACAGAACACGTCAAGTCCAAGCACGGCCAGCGCTGCACGGGCTCGGTTCCGAACAGTGGCGCTGATCGCCCGTAGTCTGGGTTCTTTCTCGCACAGACACCATGTTTCTCTAAAGGAGTCCACCGGAAAACTCACTGGCATGAAATACAGGTACGGACATCTTGTTGAAATCACAGGACACTACTCAGAGGACATTTTTATTGCACAGTGGCTGCTCTTTCATAGCTTTATGGAGTTCTTAGTTATGTTTCTTAGATGTTTATACTGAACTTCCTCAGAAATAAAATTAAAGTAATTGGAATTAATATATATATATATATATGTATATATGTATGTACATATATAGATGTATATATATATATATATATATATATATATATATATATATATATATATATATACTCTCCTATATATACCTATATACTGTATATATATCTTAAATGAAAGCTTTTATACTGGTACAAATTAGCAGAATAAAAGCAAAAAAACTTAAAAAATAAATAAAATACAGATAGCTCAGATAGTTTGTTCTTGGAAGAATTTGATGAGAAATGTTTGTTAAAATCTTGAAATCTGACTTTTGATTGCAAACATTGGTGTTTTGTGCATTTTATGATCTCTTCTGAAACTCTTGAGGAAACACGTGAAATTACAGGGACTTATTCCCAAGAGCAAATTCAGAGAAGCATGATACTTAAGCAAAAATCTCCATTTGCTCTCCATTTTTCTTCAGAAGATCTTTCAGAAACAGTTCAGATATTAAAGAGATTTGTGATTTTTCTTTCCTATGAATAAGCATCCACAAACATCTAATGACTTGTGATATTGTTTTATTGTCTCTATTCATGACTACTACATATTATTCAACACTGGCAGCTAAAACTTTAGTCTTTAGTTTGATAACGATCTCAGATCTGTGCTATTGGTTTTATTCCCCCTTAGACATGGAATAGGCTTCTTTAAAATAATGTTATATTTAATTATAGTTATGTAACCCATTCTAGTAAATTCTGACTTTCATTAAGGAAACTGATGAAAGTGCTAAAGTTACTGGTGATTGATGGAGTGATTGATAAAGTGGAAAGATTTATTTTTTTATGACACATTGAAAATAAACATTAGTTACAGAAATCTTTGGTGTGAATTAGTGAATTAGAGAAAAGACAGTAAGAAACAACTGAGAACATGTCTGTGTGTGTGGCATGAGTGGAGGTGTGAACTAATAGTTTTTGTGCTGGAAATAATTAATTGCATCTGAGGTACTAGTATACCACAAGCATGCAACAGATATCACATATCTGCTAGTTTCCATAACGACAGAGAACGTCTTGGTTACGTACGTAATCTCAGTTACCTGAGATGAAGGGAACGAGAGATTGTGTTTATTAATGCATAAGGGAGTGCCTTCATAAACAACCTATTTGAAACCTCTCTACAATAACGCCAATATTGTAATATTGAATATGGTGTTTGAGCCCTGCCTATTTTGGCATGAAACTGACCGCTATAAAAACAGGTGCACAGTCTGACCCTGCAACTCATAAGCCAGGTTAATTGCATCGACAATCCAGTGAGAAAGTCTTTACTTGGAGACGGATATTCCTTTTGTGTGTCCTCCATAGCATATGAGCTGATCAGACAGTCTGAACTGGCGTATGCGTGTAGCGCCTGCACAGGTCATAACAAATGCAATGATTGTTCCTCATCTGAATTAAATGGAGGAGGGAAGAAGGCCTGAAGGTGAACCACCGGTGCTTTGAAGGGTGTGGTTAGACCTTGGGTACATATCCTTTCCTGGGTTTGACAGTGGCTCTTGAAAGACCAGGGCCAAACTCCAGATATTAATTGTTTAGTCAGTCCTGGGACTTCGAATACCAAAGGGAACAGTGGGTATTCTACACTGAGGCAAATAGATCGATTTCTGCTTTGCTGAATAGTTCCCAAATCCTCAGTATAGTTTGAGGATGAAGTCTCCATTCACCTGGTATCACACCTTGGCATTACAGTAGGTCCGCACCGTATTTCAGGCACCCTGGGACATATGACGCTCGCTCCATAGGAGCATGATTCATCACTCAACAGTCACGGTGAAGGAATTCCACCTTTGTGGTTTATATATGCCACAACTGTCATGTTGCCTTAGCAAACCAGGACATGGCAGTTCATTATTTCTGACTGAAAAGCCTTTAAGGCTAGAATTACAGCTGATAGCTCAAGGCGGTTGATATGCCACGCCATCCTTGCACCTGTCCAGGTGCCGAAAGTCGGGCGTCCATCACACACCTCCCCCCAACCTGTTTTGGAAGCTGCTGTAATCACCACTTTCCACTTGACAACTAGTCTCAGCATGACACCTCGCTGGTAGAACACAGGAGCTGTCTAAAGCAGCTATACAGCTGTGGGATATAGTGATGCGCATGCGCCCTTGGCGCCAAGCATGTTGTGGTACGCGGTGCTTCAGCCAGCACTGCAGAGGTCTCATGTGTAAGAGACCTAATGGGATGACAGCTGATGCTGCCACCATAAATCCCAATGCTTTCTGAAACAGCTTCAAAGGAAGTGTTCTCCCCAGTTTGAACTGAGACAGACACTGTTGAATGGCCTGAACGTACACGCTTGTGAGGTGCACGTGTCCACTCGTGGAGTCAAGGCGGACTCCCAAAAAGGAGATTTTTTTAGCTGGGAGAGAGCGTGCTCTTTGCCCAGTTTACATTGAAGCCCAAGATCTGATTGTGCCAGTAACAGCCAATCATCGAGGTAGTTCAATATGTGTACGGCGCTCGGTCTCAGAGGGGCGAGAACACATTGATGCATGTTGTGAATGTGCAAGGAGAAAGAGACAGTCTGAAGGGCAGGACTTAGAATTGATACACTGTTCCCTTGAACGCAAATTTAAAAAACATCCTGTGATGTCGTAAAATTTGGATATGAATGTACGCATTCTTCAGATCTATCAATGCAAACCAATCGTGTGGGCGTACACGCAATAAAATCCGTTTCTGAGTAAGCATTTTGAATGGGCGTTTTTTTAGTGTGCATTTAAATGTCACAGATCTAGGATAGGCCGAAGTCTGCCATCTTTCTTTTGGACAAGAAAATAACGGCTGTAAAACTCCTTTTGTGGTTGACAATTTGGCAAAATCTCTATCGCGTTTTTTACGATGAGATTTTGATGAGAATATACGATGTGTATTTCGTCTCGTAACAATGGCGCGTCTTCGGATAAAACCGTGGAAGCATGGTTCGAATTACGTGGGAGCCAGTGGGAGCTGAGCTCCCATAGAGAGAGGATGAGCTCCCATGAAAGCAGTAAAATCATACACCTGTGGGGGTCTCTAAAAATCATCAGCACCATTATTTTAAATTACAAATAAAGCATTTTTTCCTTCAATATATTCCTTCAATGTTTATGTTAACCCTTTTGCACGTATGATCGATCAACACCGGTGTGATTAGAACGGTCAGTGCATCACGTGATCAACTGCTAAATTCAAACGTGCTTACGCTTTGGCTGGCGCTGAGCCAGAGACAGACGCGCTCCGTGCTGCTGTCATGTATCACAACCATAGACAGATCAACTGTTCTGTGTTTTCAACCACATAATGTTTATTTTAGGTTTCAGACATTTAAATACACATAAGTACTAGCAAAAAATATTTTGAGTTTGTAAAATACACACTGATGTCTAGGGAAGCGGCAATAATAATCCTTTCCATTAACGTTACGTTACAATAAGACACGTTTTCATATCAGATACACATTGTGTAAGTAGCTTTACATTTTACTCTATTCTTCTCCCAGTTCACCGCCACTTACTTTCATGTATTTCGTGAGAAGTTGAGGAATTGATGTGTTGTAAAATAACATGGCGCTGCCCATCGCACATACAGCTCAACTAACTTAACGCGATCGTTATAAAGGCGTTTAAACAACAAAACACATCCACTTGCACATATTTGACAATCGGAATATCAGTGTTTCATGTTATAGCTAATACATTTGTGAATATTTTGTATAAAAAAGGAAAAATGAGCGCTGTGTTGTGGTTGCGCTGTGTAACGTGACAAGCAATGATGCGTCACCATGGAAACATTAAAGTGACAGGTTCTAAATAACGGTCACCTAGAATAACTCACGCTGGGGGATCAGTTAGAATATTTTAGAAATAGTGTAAAGTTCAGAACCAGCAACCATGCCACCAAAAATAAAAAGACTGCTACCAACATCAGGTACAACTTTGGCAAAATTCGGGTTTATTTCAAAAAAACAAAAAACATCATCAGAGGACAGTCTACTCGTTTCTCTACTCCTGTATTAATAAACATTGAAATCAAAAGAATCAAGTGCAGTGTTAAGCAATTATTTATCACACACACCACGCCTGCTTATAGGCTACTTTTTTTTTTTTTAAGAGACCCCCACAAAGATGAAATCATAATTCGAACCCTGCGTGGAAGACAGAACACCGTTAAAACAGGGTGGTCAGCATGCAAATTGGATCGTATAACCATGTTCAATCATAATTTTCACCCATTCTGAAATGCCTGTTAGGGCTTGCCACGCGTCCGCGTAATGGGAAAGAGGGCAATTTGTTTTGCTCACCATATGATATAATGTGTCGCTCACCATAGGGAAGCAGTTTCGCATAATGTGTGTGCTTTGAATTGGAAAAGGGCTCTTTATTGAGAATGTATGAGCATCTCCTGCATTTGCAACAAATGCTGTATTCTTTATTGCATTCGTGTGAACCCTCAGATGTTACAGGAGATGCGGGTGGGAGGGCACGAGAGGCTGAATCATTCCTCAAAACGAGGGCGATTGGTGAGGAAGCGACTTGAGACTCATGACCTCACAGTGAGGACAGTCTGTCTCCATGAGAGCTGACTCTGCGTGGGCACAGCCCAGACAGAAAACGCAGCTCTCATGATTTTCTGATGGCGGGATGTGTCTTTCGCACAAGGAACACTTATGGAACGATATCCTGAAAAAGACGTGAACATGTAAGTGACTCTTTTAGATATGACATAAATATATATATTTATATCATTTATATTTATATCACACAAATACAATTACTTTTTAAAAGGATACTCTACACGCTGCGGAAAATCAGAATGCTGAGGTCCGTTCACCAGCAAAGCGTCAAGTGGTGAGTCAGAGAGATGTTCACCGGAGCACTGCAGGAGAGCAAAAAGTATTTTCGCTGCCGTGAAGATTCCGTCCGCTGACTCGTGTGTATCGACCACGAATGGTAGAGGACATCGAGACAAGAGATGATCGCTGTCTTGAAGGAAGAAATTCAGAAGATGAGGAAATTGCACCTGTTTTTATAGCGATCAACAGGTGGCGATCAACAAAACAGGCAGGGCTCAAACACCATAGCCGATATTAGAATATTGGCGTTATTGTAGAGAGGTTTCAAATAGGTTGTGTATGAAGCACTCCCCATATGCGTTAATAAACACAATGTCAAGTGTACTGAGTCGTAAGGTTACTGACAGTTTGCCTGCGCATTACTCTAATTGGACACATTAGCTGTCGGACAGAGGTCATAATTGGGTTGTAGGGTAAACCTGAACACAGAACAGCTGACGTCCAGCTTTACCCACTCATGTTTGACTTTTTTACGCTATTGTACCCTTTCAATGTATTAATCAAATTATTAAAAGAAAACTATTTTTCTTATGTAGTTTGATGTACTATGAAAACATGCTGCAAATTTGAGAACTCAAAACTCCCTCCCCAGTTTAATAAGACCATTTATTCACACTAAGCTAAAAAAAGTAGTTTCTGACTCCATTTAGATAAATAAATTAACACATTTAGATGTCAGTTACTCCAATTTAAAGACAGTTGTCACAGGGAATTAATAATGAGGAAGTTGCATAGATACTGTTATTCCTGAACAGCAGAAGAACTAAGTATAAGCAACTGAGACCCGAGCATGACTGCTCTGTGCATTTTCCATGTCCCTTTTTGAATAACCTCATAAATAAGCAAAAAAAAAAAAAGAAAACCGTTTTCCTAAAAATGTATGTCCACATATGTGGACATACATTTGTGAAATGGAGTAGAAGTTGTGAAATGTTAAATAATACCAAACTAAAGAAAGTCAGATTCTTTATGTTTCCAGGAGAGCTGGTTATTCATGTTTTTGAAACATTTCAGACAATACAACAGAAATTAGCATAACTAATTCCTGCAATCACTGCCAACCATGTTAAAATATTCATTATAAAGTCACAGTAAATATAGGAATGCATTAACTAATGTTAATGAATAGAACCATATTGTACAGTGATAAAAAATAAAATAATGCTGCAAAATCAAAATGTGGACATCATACTTATCAGAGCAATGACACATGAAAAATCAATGCATTTTTAAAGAGGCTCATCAAACAAAACTAGCTATACTCTTTACACCCAAACAGATTTCAATGAAAAGACTTAGAGGTTTCATACTGTAATGATGCTGGCATAGACAATGATGAAGACTTTGACGATGGAGTGACAAACCCAAGTGCAGTTTATTAAACAAAACTTGAATTCCAAAAACCCTAACAATAAAAGAGAACTAAACATGAACTTGACTTGACTTGACTTGACTTGACTTGACTAGAACAAAACAACAACGTACATTCAATTCATGACAAGAGACAATGGAAAACATGAGGGCTTAAATACACAGACATGGATTACAAGACAACCAATGAACAGACAGAACAATAAACAAGATAACAAGACTAATAAACTAAAACCAATGACAAACTAGAACTGATATTGAGTAACAAGACAATAAACCAATGAAAACAAGATACATGAACATGGAGGGAAACAGGAAATCACATGACTAGGGATACAGGAACTAACATTTTCAAAATAAAAGACATGAAATATATGAACACATTAAACATTACACATACCAGAGGCAGTTTTGTTGGATCTACACCTGTAGAAGTGCCTCACAGAAATCAACATCATGTAGTTGTGTCATTTGACTCTGTGCCCCAGAATTTTAACCCTTAAATGACAGTCTAGATTGTTGTGAACAGTATTCAGTCAGCTTAAATTAATTACAAATTTTAAGTTGTGTATAGAGAAGCTAAAATACGACATCCACACATGTGGATGCAGGGTTACACAATGTTAAAGTAAAATGTGGGAAAGTTTGCCAATCCTTTTGCTGTTTCTGCCTGTGTGTAGCACATGCAACTCTGCATTCCATTCAGAAGGATCCCAATGCTTGGAGAGAGGCAATGAAGTTAATTTTAACATGGTTTCTGAAAAGTGAATGGACTATATTTTTACAGTCGGGGGCTTTTACCATTTCCATTGATCGACTCAGCACATTAGCGTATAAATAGCGCCCTCTGACCGTGGGTGCGATCACATTAGGGATAATTAGCTGAGCCAGGAGAAATTGTACATCACATTGTTTCATACAGATTACATTGCAGGAGAATATGTTTTAAATTAGAATGTTTTTATTTAAAAGTAGACATTTTAAGCTTTCTTGAGACATTTGTTTCGTGTTTGTGTGATAAGTATTCGCAGAGTTTCAGTTCATTTTTGTGACGTGTTTCAGATATATGCTCGTGAACACAGAGACTGCTGAAAGCTCACTCTTTTTTTTAAATTTATTTTACAAAAGCACAAGGTTTTGTTGTTATTGTGAGTGTACACAAATACACTCTTACACTTATCTGTATGCCCCAAAATGATGGAGAATTATATGTTGTTTCCGCTGTAATGACAAAAGCATCCAGTAGGACGCGCCGCAGCGTCTGTCGACCCCAAAGGGTTAACAGGAAGACTCCATGTTTTCATGTGAAAAGTTTATGCTGTGAACAAGCAAGAACTCACTCTGTGGTACGAATGGGTTGAGCACGGAGGTGAGAGTGTATGGTAGGCTATTTTCAAATTAAATTGATTGAAGCAGTGATGCAGACTTATGGCGAACTGTTTAGGGAAGACCTGAAACAGCCTGATTGCTGTCAGTTGCTATGTGGGTCATGGTTCATTTGGTATGAGTGGCATAATGTGGGTTACGGAGGCTGAGAGACATGGTCTGCAAGATGTACCATGGTTGTGCCACGTGAAAAGTTGCGGCACGTGTAGTGCGAATTTGTTGTATGGCACTAAATACGGCACAGTTACAGCATTTGTACAGTGCATTGCACTGTTTGCGGTGTAGTGGGAGGTTTGATCGCACAGCCCAAAAGACACCACAGTTGCAACACTTGGACAGCATGTTAGCTGTTTGCAGTGTAATGGGAGTTTCTCGCTTACTGAAGTACATTCTTATCAATAAATTTTGTGCTCAAGACAGTGCTGAAAACATACAAAGCAGATAAGCAAGCATCTGCATAAAAAGGTCACATTGTTTCATCTGAGGCATATTTCTCACACCAGAGCAGTGCCCATTCATGGAGGCAGGCTTACGCGATGGACAGCTCCAAGTGGAAAGATAAGAACATATGAGCAGTCGTAGAGAGCTGTTTGACATGTATACAGAGTTGAAGCAGCCAGTTTGAGGAAGCAGCTTCATGCTATAAACTGCTTCAGCGAATGGAGCATAGAAAGAAAAAACAGAGTAAAATGACAACACTTAACGTGGTAGCAGTCAGTACTGCAAAAAACAAATGAGCTGCTGTGGCATCTTCTGTTGAATAACGAGATTGTTTGGATGGAAGATTTGTTCTGATGAAGGCGAATGCTTTGCAGTGAAGTTGCAGCTGATGATCCGACTAACTTGCATGGGTCTATGTGCAATGGCCAGGGCCGAATGTAGGGTACAGTAAGCGGCTGTTTATGTACACTTACTCTAGTGATGTGATTGGTCAAATTAAATCACCTTGCTCCTCCCGAACCTTGTTTATAAAACTCCATATCGACAACCATGAAATTTCACTGGCATCGGTATCAACTACTGAAATTTTGGTATCGTCACAACACTATGTCAGACTATTGTTCTTATATTGTATTTAAAACAATGTACTATTTCGAATTTCCTAATAAAGTTGCCGAACAGTGGGAAAGTTAAAATCCCCTTCTGCCAATGAGGCTGGTTGGGATGCTCAAACAGAGCAATGTTTTGATACCACCACAGAGCCACAGTGTTTACACTTTTCAGGGGAATTGGACCTTGAAATGGCTTACTTATAGTTATCTTTGCATATTAAGCTGGGATAGGAGAATTATTTTTAACATAGAACAAATTACACACACAGTTAACCATAACCCTATCCCATAATATCTGAGCACAGAGCAAACATTCTACTCTCTGTGCTTGCAATTTCTCTCTTTCTGTCCTCCCATCTTTTTGTTTGTAATTTTGGACTGGGAGCTCAGGTTTGGCAGTATAATCACTGTAACAATCTCTCTCTGAACTTAGAAATGACAAGATGGCTTAAAATATAGTTTAAAACATTTGATGTTTTGACATTAACATTTGATTGAATGCCATGTCTTAGTGTGTCCCGGGTTTTAAGAAAAGTGTGTGTGAGTGTGTGTTTTGGTAGTAGTGGGTAAAGTCAACATAACGTTCACATCCCATTTTTCTTTACTTATTTCAGAGTGAAACAGGTTATTCAATTAGGGGAAAAATTTAGGGCGGGACTTATTTAAATTGTATACATCAAGAATGAATTGGATTTTGAAAAGTGGTCTCTTTAGTAGTTACTTTTTACAAACAAATTCTTGGAAATGGCACTACCACATTCTTTTGGCAGCCCAGAAAAGACCTGATTTCAATAGGTGCTTTGGTCAAAGTGAGCTGAAAAAGCCCCATAAGTGCTGTTTTTGTGGTTACACATTTCCATTTGGGCTTTTTTAGATTTTCATAAGAATCAGTGAATCAGGATGAACTCAGGAATTCACATTATGATATGATATTATGATATTTCAAGGATCACCTTCATTGCTATTACGTCTGCTCTAAGACCAAAGTGCCCAGCAGCTAGTGTTGGTAGATTTGAACTTTTCACAAAGGAATCTCACAAATCTCACGGCTGTTATTATTTTTTATAGTGCAACTGCAGTAGCAGAAATGAGGCCAAATATGATCTAACAATGATCTTATGTAAGATGTAACCGGGTGAACCCATATAAAGATCTGGACGAACCGGACCCTATCTCCACCACCACAGTGCACGCTATTTGTGAAATGAGATGCTAATAAAAATAATATAATACTTATTTATTATAAATATGTATTAAATATGTATTTTATTTTGAAAGCAGTAACTGTAATAACGTTTGAATATTAAATAATGGAAATATTATTTTTATTTTATGTGGGCCAATAATTTAAGCAGTAAAGATGCATATTTAATTTCTGATCATGGTTTTCATTTTTAGATGTCACAATTCTCAGTGTCACATTACAAGTGTGTTAAACATGTGAGGATGTGTATTCATTATCCTAAGACCCAAGTGTGACTTCTGTGTGCATTTTCTATTTCCCTTTTTGATTTGTAACTAGTAGCACCTAATAAACATGCAAAAAAAAAAAGATTTCTAAAGCAAATAGTTTAAAATTATGGCAACATTTGTGGACAGCGGTACTAAGTGTCATTCTGCCCTTTTGGTCTGGATTTATTCGTTATGTTCTTTGTGACAATTTCCTCCACCTCTCCCTGGTTGTGCATGTGCTTTTGTTTTCCTCCTTCCCTCATGTTTCCCATGGGTGCTGCTTAGCAGCGCAATCAGCGTTGTCATGGCAGCGTTGATTTAAGCTGCTTATGATTATTGGCAGCACCTGTGTTCAATCATCCCCTCCTCTTTGGCTGTGTCTTGTTTGGAAGGCCGCGTCCTCTGGAGGTCGCATTATCTTGTCTTGTATCAGAAAAGCGAGTAGAACACTTCAATGCAGCCTTCGAATGTGACCTTCTTTCACGGGATTTCGGAGGACGCAAGAGGTGTATCCTTCTTGGGCACTCACAACCCACAATTCTTTGCTTCAATGGAAAAGTCTAAAAAACAATTACGGCAATTTGTTTCGAAGGCTGCATGCTCATGCAATCTCAGAATTCCCGTGAAAGAAGGTCACATTCGAAGGCTCCATTCGAAGTGTCCTACTCGCTTTTATGAAACGAGATAGCCTCTATTACGTATGTTGCCGACAAATGCGACCTCTAGAGGATGCAGCCTTCCAAATGAGACACAGCCTTTATATTCTCTCCTTTGTCTTGTCTTCCCCGTCAAGTCTTTGTGTTGTGTTTGCTCTCCAGTCTTGTCAGTCAGTCAGTCAGTCCATTTGAGTTCTTGTTCTTAGTTTGTTTGTTATATTTTCCATCTTGCCTTGTCTTTTCAGTTTTTTTCCCCCATTAGAGTTTTTGTTTGCATTTTGGTTTTGTTAGTTTTCTGTTATATTTATTCATGTGCTTCTTGTCTTTTATGTTTACCTCCATCATGAGAGGTTTTGTTTGTATTCTGTTTTTATTTGAATAAAGCCTAGTTATTTGCCTCCTGTGTTGGGGCCTTCTTTCTACCATTCTTAACAAAATGATCTGACCAATACCGGACCCAGCTCCGGAAGCGGGTCTCATGACATCACCCAAGAAAGAACGCAACAGAATGGGCGGCCTCTTCGTGTTTTTGCTCTAGAGCTAGCCCAAGATCCCCGCGGGAGGTGTTATGATAAGACTCGTCTGAAACATCTCTTTCTGTCGGGCCTGGACAAGACTATCTGTCCAGAGGAGCTGTGGGAGATTTTTGCTTGGCCATTTTGGGATTTGGTGGATCACATCTGTCGGCTTGCTGAGGTGAGGCTTATGCTGCTGGTACGGGACGCTAAATTCCAAAACTCCTCTCATTCGGTCTGGTCTGGTTTGGTCTGGTTTTATTTGTTATGTGGCGGGATTGTGACAGTTTCCTCCATATCTCTCTCTCTCTCTCTCTCTCTCTCTCTCTCTCTCTCTCTCTCTTTTGTTATCCTCCTTCCCTCATGTTTCACACGGGTGCTGCTCAGCTGCGCAATCAGTGTTGATTTGTGCTGCTTGTGATTGTTGGCAGCACCTGTGTTCAATCTTCCCTTCCTCTTTATATTCTCTCCTTTGTCTTGTCTTCCCCATCAGATCGTTGTGTTTGCTCTCCAATCTTGTCTGTCGGTTGATGCGAGTAACCATTTGTTTGTTATATTTTGTATCTTGCCTTGTCTTTTCTGGTTTTCTCCCATGTGAGTTTTTGTTTGCATTTTGGTTTAGTTAGTTTTCGATACATGCACTTGCCTTTATTTTGTTTCTCTCCATCGTGAGATGTTTTGTTTGTATTCTGTTTTCATTTGAATAAAACACAGTTCTTTGCCTCCTGTGTTTGGGTCCCTCTTTCTACCATTCTTGTCACCAAGTTGTGACATTTTTTTAATCAAATTGTTTATTATGATTCAAGGAGTGTTGGTTATTCATGTTTTAAAATGTTATAGACATTACATTAGAAATTTGCATAATTACCGTCCAATCACTGCCAACCATGCTAAAATACAATTATTCATTATAAATTCTGAATTCATGTACTGATTACCTTTGTCCTATGTCTGCCAAACATGTTGAGTGATCCAAACATCATCTGCAGCCTGAAACTGAACTTTTGATAGGAAGTCTTGAGTGAATGCATAGAGCAGTATTTCCCAACCTTCTTTCAGCCACGGCACACTTTTTACGACTAAAGAATTCTAGGGCACACCACTATCCCACATAGGCTAACCATCGTCAATATTTTTTTCTTTTCTGTCCATCTTAGTAGCGTGTTACTTGTAATGACTGAATTTCGGCTATATTCTGCAGCGCTGACGCGAGTCATGTGAATGACCTTTAACGCGTATAAATATCACTCACTTTTGCACATTGATCATTGCTCTTCATAATCACAAAATTGACCGATTATGCTTTCAAAACGGCAAATTTCTCCAAAAGGTGAGGAGTTTGGATCTCTGAAATTATATATTTTTTTTTTCATGCATTTATTTATTTTGTGGAATTTGATAATTTTCCATGGCACACCTGACAATCTTTCACAGTACACTAGTGTGCCGCGGCACAGTGGTTGGGAAACACTGGCATAGAGAGCTGTAGGATGCTCCCTTGGTCCCTATTTAGTGAATTACTTAACCTCCAGTGTGCTGTCTATCTGCACTGGTCTCAGAACAGTTTGAAATGTACCTTATTTAAATCCTAACTCCAAAAAAAAGCCCCTGAAAGCCACATTTTTCAGCTTTTGGATGAACCCATTGATTCTCAATGTGACACTGCACAGTTAATCTAGGAAAGGAAAAGATGCGCTAAAGTACACATCAGTGTACATTGTGTTTAGCAGCGTGGCCTTTTGCGATAAATTGCTCAAATTGCAAAAATGGCATATCGGATGATACTAGAGACTCTAATCTTTTGCCTCAAATAGGTTTCAATATAAAAACTTGGATCAGTCAGTTTAGATGAATTTAAAGTATGCAAAGCCAGAAAACTATGTCCATGCATTTTGTACTCTGGGTCGCACAAGGTTATATGTCAGACAAAATTGTACAGCCCTACTGAATAGAGCTGAAATAAGTTTGGTCGAAAAAAGTAGTTTAAGATAGTTTAAAAGTTCAACCTACAAATACAGTATTTCTTCATCATAAACCACAGATATTATATTTATATTTATGCATTTGGCAGACGCTTTTATCCAAAGCGACTTACAGAGCCCTTATTACAGGGACAATCCCCCCGGAGCAACCTGGAGTTAAGTGCCTTGCTCAAGGACACAATGGTGGTGGCTGTGGGGCTTGAACCAGCGACCTTCTGATTACCAGATTACCAGTTATGTGCTTAGACCACTATACCACCACCACACCACATATTGATTTATTTGATTCACATTTACAAACATTACATTATATAATGCTTAGCAAGTTATTAAAACAGCAGCACTGCTTTCTTATTCTATAGAATAGTATGCACTGGTGAATAATGCACAACAAGACAAGGCACATCTATTAAGATAGTAAATAGGATCCATTTTGATTTCATGTTGAATTTAAATGTCTTAAAAAGAGATTCCCTTCTAAAGATGAATGAAATGTACTATAGCATTGACTTTGTGTTTTTGTGTCTTTGCTGTATTCATAGATGTGTAATTGTTGCCTGGTATTTCCATGTTCACAGCACTATAGTAAAGAGTTTTGCTGTGCCATGGTTCAGTGGTCAGTGCTGCTGTCCAAATGGGCACTGCAATCTTGCTGTGTCTGTATGTGTGTGCACTTTTGTCCTTGTCATTATATATATATATATATATATATATATATATATATATATATATATATATGTGTGTGTGTGTGTGTGTGGGCGTCTGGCTTTTTGGACAATGGCCTATTAAAAATCGATCTGTGTATGTGTTACTATCTTGGACTTGTAGGCATTTTTCTTCATGGCATTACTGCCAGTTCAGCCAATGCATGTTTTCTGTGTGTGCAGCACTGAAGTTTCCATTTCATTCTGCAGAGAGAACACTGTTACAGAATGTTAACAGGGAAGTCTTTTACGGCTCTTTTCCAGAGAAACATTTGTTGATCAGTATTTATTATTAGTCAAGACATTGCATGCAGCATGTTTAAATGTGTGATTTTAAGGAAGGAATAGTTCTTCCCGAAAAAAAATTCATCATTTTTTCTTTTACCTTTTTTTTTTAAATTTTTTTTAATCAGTAACATCTGGAATTTTGGTTTGTTTCTATTGCTGGCTTAAGAAGATTTGGCATATATTGTAGTGCACAAGAACTTACTATATGTTTATGTTATTTTTTATTTTATTTTATTGATTTTTATATTTTTTTGGAGCTTGACAGCTTCTGCAATGTTACTGCTTGGAAAAGACCAGCCTGGACATTCTGCTAAATAACTCCTTTTGTGTTCCACGGAAACAAAAATAAAACATGGTTTGAGCAAGATAAGTGTGAGAAGATACAGCATTTTCATTTTTGGGTGAACTGTACCTTTAATTGTCAGATGAGCCGGTCTGAGCAGCTCTTGCACTGAAAAAAAAATGCTTTGAATTTACATGATTAAATCGTGTATTCAGTTCCACATGAATCATTTAAGCTACCTCAACAATTTTTTTTCCTCTTGGTTTAACCCAATTAAGTATCCTCAAAATGATTTTATTTGTGTCTATCTAATTATATTAATTTCTTTAGTTTTACATAATATTTTGTCACATTATTGATTTTGTTATAAGATTATAATAAAGCAAAGCAATATACAGCATGTTCCTTGTGTACCCATCCTCAAGTTAAGCAAAAACTCCAGTCTTCTCCACAATGGTAACGCTCTGTAACAGAATTTGTCTCAAATCCCAAATTAACCCAATTTTAAGCACTATCAAGTCTCCCCCATTTCTGTTGCTCAAAAATACATAAAATAAAAATAAAAATGTATTTACTTTTTGCATCTAGTCCAATGCAAAGCATCCTAAGAACTACAAATCCTCTGCCCAGTTTCAGTTGTCAACAACATTTTTTTAAATAGTCCCAACACAAATGGATTAAGTTAACGGAGATTGTATGTAATTCAAAAATGTAAGCAAAAATAATGTTTGCGCTGTTGTTGAACATACTTGATTGGTTCTTATTCAACCTAAATCATTTAATCTAGTAAAGTGCAAGGTTAACACAATTTTGTTATTAATAGCTTATATTTTATATAATATTGTTTGTGGAGTGTCACCATTACTGAGCTTTGCATAGCAAAATGCTGTGCCTCTTGTTGGAAATTTTTTAAAGAAATTCATATTTTTTGTTAATGTAACTTGACTGATTCAAAGCAAGAAGACAACTAGCTTAAGTTGAGGGAACTTATTTATTTTTACAGTGAATGAAAATAGTTGATTCTATATTTCTGTGTTATTTGAGATTTGAGCATACAGACAAAAAAAGGAAAAAAACATTTATATACGCAGATGAGCACATGTACAAACAAATACAACCTGCTTTCCTGTCATCACACATCTGTTCTTTATACACCTTCCTCTGAACAATGTGAGTGAAATGATGCATACAGTTTTCACTGGATTACTGAGGGATTTCTGAGCTCTTCTGCCACTCAGTCTCTCAGTTCTTCAAATCTGACTCAGCTCTGTGTGATGAGGAAAGATCTGTTGACACCCAACAGTGCACATGTCTGCATGCCTACACCTTCTTCACACAGAGCTAGAGTTTTAAATTATAAACTCAGCAAAAAACGAAAGCTCACTTTCAACTGCTTTTATTTTCAGCAAACTTAACATGTGCAAATATTTGTATGAACATAAAAAGATTCAACAACTAAGACATAAACTGAACAAGTTTCACAGATATGCAACTAACAGAAATGGAATAATGTGTCCCTGAACAAAGGGGGGTCAAAATCAAAAGTAACAGTCAGTATCTGGTGTGACCACCAGCTGCATTAAGTACTGCAGTGCATCTCCTCCTCATGGACTGCACCAGATTTACCAGTTCTTGCTGTGAGATGTTACCCCACTATTCCACCAAGGCACTTGCAAGTTCCCAGACATTTCTGGGGGGAATGGCCTAGTCCTCACTCTCCAATCCAACAGGTCCCAGACGTGCTCAATGGGATTGAGATTTGGGCTCTTTGCTGGCCATGGCAGAACACTGACATTCCTGTCTTGCAGGAAATCACCTACAGAACGAGCAGTATGGCTGGTTTGCATTGTCTTGCTGGAGGGTCATGTCAGGATGAGCCTGCAGGAAGGGTACCACATGAGGGAGGAGGATGTCTTCCCTGTAACGCACAGCATTGAGATTGCCTGCAATGGCAACAAGCTCAGGCCGATGATGATGTGACACTGCCCCAGACCATGACGGACCCTCCACCTCCAAATCAATCACGCTCCAGAGTACAGACCTCGGTGTAACGCTCATTCCTTCGACGATAAACACGATTCCGAACATAACCCCTGGTGAGACAAAACTGTGACTCATCAGTGAAGAGCACTTTTTGCCAGTCCTGTCTGGTCCAGCGAAGGTGGGTTTGTGCCCATAGGCGACGTTGTTGCTGTTGAAGGGATTGTGCATTCTTGGTGTAACTCGGGCAGTTGTAGTTACCATCCTGTACCTGTCCCGAAGGTGTGATATTCGGATGTACCGATCCTGTGCTTGTGTGGTCTGCCACTGTGAGGAAGATCAGCTGTCCTTCCTGTCTCCCTGTAGCACTGTCTTAGGTGTCTCACAGTACGGACATTGCAATTTATTGCCCTGGCCACATCTGCAGTCCTCATGCCTGCATGCAGCATGCCTAAGGCACGTTCACGCAGATGAGCAGGAACCCTGGGCATCTTTCTTTTGGTGTTTTTCAGAGTCAGTAGAAAGGTCTCTTTAGTGTCCTAAGTTTTTATAACTGTGACCTTAATTGCCTAAAGTCTGTAAGCTGTTAGTGTCTAAACAACCGTTCAACAGGTGCATGTTCATGAATTGTTATGGTTCAGTGAACAAGCACAGAAAACATTGTTTAAACCCTTTACAATAAAGATCTTTAAAGTTATTTGGATTTTTGCAAAATTATCTTTAAAATACAGTGTCCTGAAAAGGGACGTTTCTTTTTTGCTGAGTTTGTCTGCAGCTGATGATATGCTTTGGTTGTAATGTCACACAAACTAATTACAGCTCAGAAAAAGGCAGACAAAACAATATAGTGTATGATAATCTTTGTTGAAATTCAACAGCTGTATCTGTGTGAAGGTTGAAGCCGCCATTTAGAGAGACAACAGATTTGTCTTGCTGAAAGGCAATAATCTGATAAGCCTGACCTGAACTGCAGGGATGGGGCTACGAGATAAAGTGGATCATTTTGTGTTTTGTTTTGTTTTTTTACTCAGTGAGTGTATCTGTTAATTTTGTTTGCTGCTCTGGATTCAAACAGATCGTTTAAATGGATTATACACAGAAAGTTGCAGTGACAGACATCAGTTTGAAAGGGAATGCATACTTTGCGTGCTGATTTAGTATTCTCACCATAAGCTCTGAAAATCTGGGGGTGGCGGGTGTCCGCAAGCCAAAATCAGTGCTCTTGGTTTCTCTCCAAATCCAATGCATCCTAACTCACTTCCTGCAAGTCAATGCTGCATGGTTTTACCATGCCCACAGAAATAAACACGGTTAAGAAACTACTTACGGAAATCAGTACTGCAAAATACAGAGAAACTTGGTTGAATTTATCCAAGTGTTAAAGGGAAAGTTCACTCATAAATAAAAATTCTGCCATAATTTACTCACCCTCATGTTATTCCAAACCCGTATGACTAACATCACCTTTTGTGTTTCATAGATAAAAGAAAGCCATACAATTTTAGTACATGTGGTAGTGTTTAGTGCCAGAAATCTTTTAAGTACCGATGTTACAGTACTTGGTTCCCACATGCACACACATTAACACATACCTGTATATGTTCCACTGGGGGAAGATCAAGACAGTGCAGTCTTAACACCAGAGTAAATGGCTTGAATTTACAGAGCTCGGGTCTGCCAGAATTCAGCCTAAGGGATCTTGTTAGAGCTTAGATTAAACTGCAGAACCAAAGCACTGCATCTCTAAATCCCTACTTGTGTACAATAAAATACAACAGACTTCTTCCACACCTGTTTATAGTAATTAGAGTGGTCTCGCATAGTCAAATAAGAATTACATTTAAAATTAAAAATTGCCGCCTATTCTGGCCAAGTGCCCCCTACTTAGACAGGAAGAGACTGTCTGACTGGCATGTAATGAGGCCAACCACAATTTGGTTGGATTTTTTGCGGTTTAGGCACTTCTAGGGAGTAAAGTCTCGTTAAAACTAGAGCTGTCAGAATTAATGCTTATGCATGCAATTAATTAAAATAGGTTAATGCCAGATGGGACTTGTGATATTAAAAAATCAAGTATTATTCAGCCTTAACTATCACCAAAACACAGTATGAGATGTTTTATGTCTGCAAGCACTTTTCATGTGGAGTTCAAAGTGGCTCTGGCGTTGACACCCTGACGCGAATCATGAACGCAACTTCACAATTGCTGTAGGAAAGCGGATAGCCACAGTCTGCCTGCTGATTAATATTGTGGAGGATGAGAGTTTAAGAGATTTACTGCCCATTGCAATGAAATTGCAACCTGGGGGGACTAGTTCTTTCAATTAGTCAAACTCCAAATTATACTTTTTTTAATGTTACTTGAATTTGTGCTATTTTAGTGCATTTCTATCTTTATACTGTGCTTACTGTACTAAGGCTTTGTTAGAAACATTTTAATAAAGCATTATATTGTTACATATTGTTTTGTTTTATTTCCTGGAATTATATTTCCTAAGATGGAAATAAATGCATTTTAACATTAAAAGATTTATATATATGGTGTAAAATTTCAGCACTTTCAAAATATGTGATTAATCATGATTACCTTCAAAACATTATATGATTAATTGCAATTAGAAATTTAAACGACTGACAGCACTAGTATTTTTTTTCTTTCAAATGCTCATTAGTTTATTAAATTTGGCTACTAACAAAGTCCACCAGTGTATGTACATGCATCACAGGGGATTTATGTCATTCTTGTCATTTTTTATGAATGTCTATCTATTAGATTTCCATTTTTAATGCTTTAAGCCTTTGTCTTGCTAAGGCTAATTTCCTAGCAAACAGTTCATGTATTCTAATTATACATATTAAATATTTTCACACTTTTTTAATAATTTGGCAAAATTATGGCTTGATTTGTACAGTAAAAACGGCCAGTAAAAATATTGTGCTCACAAGTGATATTTACATTTATTTTCTTTGTTTTCAGCAAACGTCTCATATTTCAACTCAAGCATGATCTTCACTGACACTTTTGCCAACTTGGTTAACAAGTACACTAACTTTTGAAAAAACTTTATTAAGGGCAAAATAGTTTGGTGTGGTAGAAATGATGCCTGTGGGACAGTTGTATTTTAAAAAAGTACAAAACAATGCACAATAAATATTGAAATTGTTTATTGTTTATTTTACTCTTTATTAAATTATCATCATTTTGAAAAAAATTTTTATGGATTTTCGTTGTTTAAAATTGAAAGTCTGGGACAAGGCTTAAACAGTCAAATATAAACATAAAAGGCATTTAAAAACAACCACAAATAAATGAAGGCATGGGAAAAAAGTTTCCATGTCAGTTTTAATGTGTCTTTCTTAAAACAAAAAGAAAAAACATGAAATCTGTTAGTTTTATTAATAAAAAACAAAATCCTTTGGACATGAAATTGCCTAAAGTACCTGAAGAAACACCCTTAAATAATTGCCAAGTAGTCTACGGTTTAACAGAAAACACCAGAAGAATTGCAGAACATTTTTAGTCTCTGTGATTAAAATCATCACAAATATGCTTGTGGAAATCTTATTAACATACTCCTACATTAATTTCCTCAAACAAAACTCTGAGCATGATTATTTCATCCTTAAAGCAGTCAATTGTTGTATCAATCTGTTACCTTTTGAAAACAACACTGTTTCTAATTGGACTGAAAAAAGAAAAACAAAACCTGTGTGCACTTACTCCCAGATGTTGCATAAAGCCAGCCAATCAGATTAGAGCTTAATAGATCGAGGAAGTACTTTCCAGTTTTATGTACATTGTGCATTAAATGTATCCGTGAACAGACTATTGGGGGTCTATTCTATAATCACAAGAACCAAACAGACGTTTAAGCAATTTTGAGGACAATAATATTGGACCAAGTGGAATCTAGTGTGTTTTTAATGTCATATTCTTTGATTTGTGGTATTTTGTGTGTGTAGTGCTGAAGTGAATGAGGTGTTACATCTGACTCAGTCAGGCATGAAGAGAAAGCCACATCAGGGTGGTGGAAGCTTTAATGGTGGAGGAGTGAGGTATAAAATTCAGGCAGGGTCGCTGTTAAAGGAGCATCTGCACTCTGATGAATAGAGCTTTCCTTAATTTATTTTATATTGTAGCCAATAGTATGATCTAAATGGGAGGCAAAAGCCATAAATAGTTTTCATCCAAGACTTTAGGGCATATACCAGCCAGTAATTTTGTGTGTGGGGGTGTGCTCACATTTACTTCTTTTTAAAAGCTATTAAGGAGCTTGTTCTGTGTAATAGCAATCTTAAATCACTGAAGTGCTTTAAGACTCAGAATGGTCTCTGTGGATTGGTCAAGGCTGATCAAATATTCAGTCACTGTCTGGAGTGAGAGAAATTTGAAGTCACCTTAAGACCTAAAAAAAAGTCAGTTGTTGAAAAGCATCATGGTCACAGTTTGGCAGGTCATTCATGCTTTCAAATAAAATGAGTGTGTTTTTACAGTCAATTTATAATTAATCTTGTTAACCAATGTACAGTATGGTATGATGATTTACAATGATTTCTTAAAGAGATAGTTCACCAAAAAATGAAAAATCTCATTTACTGAGTAAAATCATCATTTACTCAGTAAACATTATTAAACCTATATGACCTTTTCTCTTCCATGGAAAACAAAAGATTTTAGGCAGACTGTTAGCCTCAGTCACTCAGCAATTTGATTTGCATCTTTTTTTCCCGTAAAATGGAGGTAAATGGTGACTGAGGCTATGCTTCCATTTAACATCTCCTTTTGTGTTCCACAGAAGAAAGAATGTCATGCAAGTTTGAAACAACATGAGGGTGAGTACATGATGACAGAATAAAATGTTTTGGGTGAACTATCCATTTAATGTTGTGTTCTGCATTGTTTTATTATATTCCCTTAGGTCCACTAACAATGTTTTATTTTTTTTTTTTGCATTAAAACATTCATAATTTTGTAATATATGATCATTTTCCACCCTGTCTTTGGCATTCTGCCTGAAACACTTGGCATAAGGGCCTTCTTAAAAATTATACATAAACGCCCACTAGTCTGATTGACTAACAGTGTGCAGCCCTTCAAATTCAGCCATTTTTTAAACTCAATCTGAAGAGAATGATCAAGCTCCACAACATTATAAAGCTAAATGTCTGAGGTTACACATAACGCACATCAAACACATTGCAACTGTATATATTAAACTGTTCATCTCAAGCACAACTGTTAACACTCACACCCTGTTTACACCAGGCATGAGAGTCGCATCAAAAGCAATAGAACGCATTATAATGAATGATGATGTCTATCGTGGAAGCGTCCGTTGTGGCACGTCGCTTTGTGCCGACAGATGTCCCGTTACATTTGTGTTGCATGCACTACCGCTACTACTGCCAATAACACAAATGAATGGTTTAGAAAGTTAGTGTCAATGCACCGGTGTAGACTGCCTCAAGCCATTGTGTCGCATCGTGTTAACGGACGGTGTAAACCGGGTGTCCGCACCATTAACTATCAAACATTCATGACATTTAAAATATTCATGAATTAATTGGTTTACTTTATTGATTGGGTCCAAGTGTTTTTAACTGCCCCATCAGTCAAGAACAGTTCATTTGCAAATCTTGAATAATTTTATGACTGGTTCACAGCAATCCACATTGATATAAGCCAAAAAATGTGCAATCCATGCTGAAAAACGCTGAAGACACATCCACATCCTGTTTCCAGTATCATCGTGTACCGAAATGCACATCGCCGGAAAAGCATCTAAACGGTCAAAGCGCCTATCCAGCACATGTTTTCATACACCAATAATTAAAAATAGCACAGATGGGTGAAAGAACGCGTCCATGATGTGTTTGTGCTCAAAACAGCAAAATGCAGAGCTGCTAAATGACTTTCTGAGAATTGCTTCTCCTCTTCAGATTTGGAACTTGACTCCACATCTTTTAAAAGCAGCCAGAGATATGTACCAAGTGGTCAAAGACATCTGTATGGGCATGTTTAATTACAAAAATAATTTTAAATAGTCCAGATGGGTCCCCTTTGGTGTTCAGGAATAGTTAGGCCACAGTAGGCTTTGTTTGTCCTTCTGTTTATGTTTACTAAACTGAAGCACCAGTGGGCTGGGCAAAGGTGCAATGATTTTAAGTAGGCGTTAATGTATTTGAGCTGTAGAGGTGGTTAGGAATGAATGTACCACAAATGACGTAGGGATTTTGTAGAGTAGAGAATGAGGCATTTGTGCAGCAGGAAAATTTTAGACCTCATGACATGACCCCTTTAATGTGAAGATTTAAATTGGTTGGAGCTCTGGCCTTGTGGTTACTGCACATGACGGAATGTGGTGCTCTTGTGGGCAATGCAGGTTTGAATCTAGCTCACGTCGTTTTCCAGTCCTTTTCCTCACTCTTCTCCCCATAATTTCTGTCCTCTCTCTCCTTTATTATCAAGTAACATTTCAAAAAGTCCAAAAATAAAACAGAAAAGTTACAGAAATTACATTTTTGTCATCATGAAAGCCTGGCAGATGTGGAGGCAGTAGGTTATGTCATGTTGTAATTTTTTGCTCTCTGCACAGGAATCTTGGAAAGTCAGGACTACGAGTGTCATGTCTTGGACTTGGTAAGCACTTTTTTGATTAATAAACCTATTTTTTGTTGCATTTTCAGGTTGATGAGCACATTACAAGGTTTTGCACAGCATTCATTCATGACCTCTACCTGGGGCCAGTACCATAAAGTTGAACAAACTCATGTGACAGAACTGGTTTTGAGTTGACAAAACCAAACTAATCCAATCAGGCTTAATTGGTACCATGACACTGCCCATCAGCTTACTCTGTCAACTCAGACTTTGATCCTGAGTTTAAGATTAGTTCACAAACACATGCACATGAATGAGTGACGTTTACAGTGAACAGCCAATCACCCTGAAATCAAGAAGAATTAAAATGCATGATTTACACAGCACAAGGTATCACTGTACAATTATGAAGAAATTAAAGACACAAAGCAAACTAGGGTTAGGGTTTGTTTGTTTAGGGTTAGGTTAATTCATCCATTTTACTAGCTGTTTTATAGATAGTCTGATATTGTATTATGTTTATATTTTCATAGATATTTTCTATTTTATGGCTAGTGGAGGTAAATGAAGAACAATGATAGTGTTTTTAAATAAAATACAAGACTCCATTTAGACTCTCAAATAAATAATATATCATGAACAGTTGATTTTGTGGATTTCTAAGATTTTTTTCTGTAAAGTGCGCTTTAAGAGAAACAGGGGAGTGACTTTATTGATTCAAAGATGCCACTTTACTCACAGCTGAGTGGTTCAGTATCTGTTAGTGATCTGTTACCCAGAACAAAACCGAAGCAGGTTAGCCCTGGAACGCAAGATACTATGGATATGAATTATCCTAGAGAGACTCTGGAGCAAACACACACCTTAAGTTTGGAGGTGAAAGTTAGGCCAAAAACTTTCAAAAGAAAATTATATAACTGCACACTCACAAGTTTATATTACTACCAGTACCTTGATAAAGGCTTCTTGCTGAAACATTGGTAATAAAATAAACTTGTATGTGTGTGCAGTTATATATTTTTACTTTTACTATGGCTATGAATACCAGTAAAGGCAGACCCACTTTCATGGTATCTAAAATCCAGGGTTGATGCAAACTAAAGTACATTTTCCTGGCTAGCAACCTCAGCTTTATGATACACTAAAGTCACACTGCTATAAATATTATTTATCAGCGAATACAGTACATTTACACAAGATATTTCAATTAAGTGCATGTAACACTTTCCTTTACACTGTGTTTGAGGAGTCACTTGATCTGAAAAATGTCATAACACATTTACCCCCCCCCCATGTTACCCATCCATTCATATTTAATTTAAAATGAATTTAAACTCAAGCTCACTAATTGCCTCACACACTCCAAACACTGCAGGAGAGAGATGAGTTGACATTTAATTTATTCACTGTGTGATTTTAGTTTTAGAATTAGCAGATTTCATTAACAAGCCTCATGAATACAAACATAAGGATGGTATAAATCTGTTACTGGATTCCCATTGAGAGGAAAACACGCAGTGTGACATGAATAGCATGCTGTTATAATGCTACAGGGCTCTAGGATGGCTACGCATGAGAACCTGCTTGCTTCAGTTTCACAAGGGTGTAAACACATATTCAAAATTGGGGGCACCAGGTGTAAAAATGTAGGAATCAAACACTCAAAAACCCATATCAATCCAACTTTGTAAACCCATTACCATGGTGAATTGAAAATTCACTAAACTGAATTAACTAAACAGTTGTGCCACTTTTGCCTGTAGTATTTTAGATCAACTATCCAGTTAAATGTGGCACCATATGTGCTACTATTATTTAAATTAAGGCTTTGTCATTATTTTCAGCACAATCACGCCTCCTTTCTATGTTGATTATGCTCGTTATAGATTGTGCCTTATTCTCACATTTCAGTGCTGTTTGTTTGGTGCAATTAACGTTGTGCTATTAACTGAATATTATTAAAAAGACATGTTTGTGTAAATTTTCTGTTGATCATGGCAGCCTTAATTCATCGAATGATGGAGAAGAACATGGGCATGCATTGGAGCCTAAACAACAGAGACTTGCAAACCCAACGCTATCTGTGTTCTCACGATTCTTAGTGAATTCCTTTGAAGAGAAAAATCATTCTTAAGATGCTGTAATTAAATGAGGCTTTGGAAAATAAACTGGAGTGGTCCAGACTGAATTTGACAAGAGTGACCTGTATTGAACTGATTCTTACTGCCATTCTTACTGGTACATTAAAAGCCTCAACTCTGGAAAATATTCAGTCTTTGAAGCTGTTACAGGATTTTCCTGGCAAAGGTCATTGCCCCTGGTCAGACATCGCTCACCTTAACGTGATCATGTGACCAAACACAGCTACAACGCTGCAAGCTAATCAGATTTCAACGCTTCAATCAGACATGCACTTTGAAGAATGCATAAGAATGGCTTTTAGTGGAAACCACCAAAGCAGCAATAATTATAATGTGCTTGCATGAATGCATCCGTGCATGTCCGCATCATTTAAAAAGGATGTATACATGTCAAAGGAATACACTATGACAGATTATAGTGACCCTGGGCTGTCAGGGTCCAGAAAAGGACAAAAAAGTCATCCATATGACTTGTGCACTATAGTCAATATCTTCTGAAGCCATACGATAGCCATACGATGTGTGATGAACAGACTGAATTATTTTTAAAAAGTGCCATATTTGATTTGAGACCTGCCTATTGAGTTGCATGGATAATTTTATATTACAGTGAATAATGGTTTCGGTCTGTTCATCACACAAAGCTATCATTTGAAAGTGGGGAAAGCCAAAACCACCTTTTGTTATAGGTTTACATAGATGAGAATTCTTAATCCTATGTTAACGGGGGGATTGTCCCTGTAATAAATGCACTGTAAATCGCTTTGGATTAAAGCGTCTGCCAAGTGCATAAATGTAAAGGTAAATGTATGTTGACTTTTGTTCCAACGAAACATGCCTACCATTGTATCAAGCTGTGAAAAAGGATTTCGTAATTTTGTTTGCTTAAGTAAAATAGCTGTGGAAGACATATCATTTCTCCCAACTATGGAGAGTGGCAATGTTTGCCAATAATGTATATTTAACTGTATTTTTTAAATAAGAGGTGGAAAATTGGCCTTAAAAATATCCTTACATTTTCTAGTTATCCGAATACCCAGAAAACAAATCTGAAGGTGTTTTTAAATATTTCCTGTTACTGTGGCATGCCCAAAATTAAAGGCTTATAACTCTATAAAAAATGTTTTGAATAAAAAGTGAATTGTTTGGTGTCAGTTCTTTTAAGGATTAACTTTTCTGATTTTAAATTATATATCTCTTGAAGTAGAAAAGGTATCTCAGAATAAGTGCTTTTGTTTTGTTCCCAATCATGTTAACTGCAACTGAGTAAAATGTTGTGTTGGCATGACAAAGCAATCAAAATGTATAGCTTTACAAATATTATTTATCCTAGTGTCCAAAAACTTCTCAAGTGTCCAAAAGCATCCCTAAACAAATAAGATATAATACTTATACATATGAACTAATTACACATCCAAATACAACAATCACTCTCTGTCCAAAGCATGCAGATATGAGTAACGAGATCTCATTCAGATACATTCTGTGTCATTTGAGCCATCATTGAGTCTGTCTTGTACTTGGTTTTGTTGCAGTGAGAGCTGGAAAGGAATTAAAGTGCATTCCAAACCGCCGGAGGGAAGAGAGAGAGCAGAGCAGAGTGTGCGATATTGTTTGTGCTGAAAACCTATTAGTTTGGGTATTTTACAATGAAAGAGTGTTGTGAATAAAGAGACTCACGTTGGATTGTTTTTTTTATACAAAATGTGTCCTTTTGTGTTCCACATGAAATAACAGTTTGGAACAAGAGTAAATACTTAAATAATTTTCCATTTGTAGGTGAATTGTTCCTTTAATTTATGTAAATGTACAAAGGAGTTCTGTTAAATCAGAACTAAAGCAGTAATACATGTGGACACACAAAAAAGTGAAAGGGAAAGAATGGAATGGATCCAGAACAGAGATGAGATCCTGTTATTCCCTTGTTCCCTTTACAAAAAGCTTCACTACGATGCTGCGCTGCTAAGCGCTAGGGGAACAACTCTAGCTGTGAACCGAGCTGAAATAGTGAGTGTAACATGTCAATGAACATTGACCGGAATTTATAGCCTCGGCTGATGTAATCATTAGATGCACCTGCGGCCAGGCTATAAATGGATATGTCACCAGGTGTCGTCAGAAACTCTTTTTTCAGAGCGATTCTGTTTCTGTGTGTTTCACAAACCCTGTCAAAACTTTATTTCCTCTGTTAGGAGTTAGAATCAGTTAGGCAGTGTGCAGTGAATGTTGTTCTCTTTTCTCTTCTGTTTAAAAAATATTATATATATATTTAAAAAAAAAAAAAAAGAAAGAAAAAAAAGAATGACTGAAAGCCGCAAACGGTGCATGTTCCCCTCTTCTTGCTCTATAACTGAAGAGGACACACATCAGTTTTGCTCTGTTTGTTTGGGGGTAAGAGCACGCTGCTCTCGCGTTGCAGCAGGGCGGGTGCGAGCACTGCGATTTGCTTTAACAGGCAGAGTGCTTCGTGCTCGCTTCGCTTGCTTCCGGGAGTCAGCACTCACGAAAAAGAAAAAAAGAAAGATCGTTCGTGGGGCTCTTGCATGGATTTGGCTGAGGAGCAAGAGACGGGTTGGTCCCTTTCTCTCGCTCTCTCCCCAAACCCAGCTGGTCCTTCACATGATCTCGAAGCGCGTTCCGACGCTTCTACGGATCATGAGGAGGATCGCGATTCTCTTCCCGCCTCCGAGCTTTCCGTCCGTGATAAAAAAATCTACGGAGGAATTGCTCGATGTTGTTACTCAAGCGGTTGCCAGATTGGACTGGCCACGCGAAAAAGAGACACCAAACCCTCCAAATTAGGGGATAGATTTTATCTTCCAGTCTAAGAAAGGGAACGCCTCATGAGTCCCTTCCCTTCTTTGATAACCTCCATGAAGAGCTTTTTCGCTCATGGAGGAACCCCTAAAAAATTAAAAAATACAAAATAAAATATATGTATATATATATATATATATATATATATATATATATATATATTCTTCCCGTGTCCACATTCCCTCGACGTCATTATATTCGACCATCGTGGGTGCTGAGGCACGGGGTATTCATTGATGCCGCCGGTCGAAGAGAAGCTTGCGGGCTATCTCTCGCCGGGCTCGGCATCGTCACTTAAGAAGCCCTCTCTCCCCTCAAAGCCTTCCACTTTAGTGGGAAGGGCTTATCAAGCAGCAGGTCAGGCTGGTGCTGCTCTGCACACTATGCTGTTTTACAGGCGTACCAGAATGACCAACAGGAAGTGTTCAAATATAATACCCATCTCAGAGATCCTGGCAGCGTGGAAACTTCTGCCAGATATATTCTTTTCTGTGGGTCTTATAAGGGCGTCAGGATTTAATTCACTCGCCTCTTTTCCGGATTTCTTTTTTATGTAAAAAAAAAAAAAAAACCTCAATCTCCTGGTTAAAGGGGCCATGATATGTGTTCCCCTTCCAGAGAGAGAGTTAGGTTATTACACTAAATACTTCCCGTTTCCCATGGAGGGTGAGGGGTGGCGTCTGGCTTAGGTCTTAAAGCTTGAACTACCCGTGGGTGTTCAAGTCCAAGATGATGCCTGTCAAGACGGTCGTGTCTCAAGCCCTACAACTCGTTTGGCTGGTCACCATCGATCTTATGACGCACTTCTATACTTCATTTAGAAGTTCTGCCACAACATGGAAAGTTCCTGAGGTTCGCTTCCGGGGGCGAAGTCTTCCAGGATTAGGTTCTTTCACTCGGCCTAGCCCTTTTTACCCGCACATTCACAATGCATGATGTAGCGCTGGCTCCTTGCGACTCCGGGGCATCTGCATTCTGAATTATGTAGACGACTGGCTGATCCTAGCGCAGTTCCAGCAACTGGCAGTTCAGCACAGGGACATCGTCTTAGCTCATCTGTTTCTCTGGGGTTGAGGCTCAACACCAAGAAAAGCGTCCTCTCTCCCACTCAGAACACTGTCTATCGGGGCATCGTATGGAGTTCAATCACAATGCGGGCACAACTGTCTCCCGCTAGGATTGAGTCCATTCAGATCACCCTGAGCAAAGTCAGGCTAGGTCAAGGTTGCACTGCTATCAGTATCAACGATTTCCAGGTCTCAGGGCGACCACGTCCACGGTGATCCCTCTGGACCTTCTGCTCATGAGACTGTTTTTGTTGTGGCCAAAAGCCAGGGGATTTCTTCCAAGGGCCAAAACCCCTAGGCTAAATAGGGTTACGCGCCTCAGGCTTCGTTCCCTTCCTATGTGGTTCAGACCCCGGTTTTCTGCCTTGGGTCCCACTCTAGGTGCGTCTTGTTGTCGCAGGCTGCTAACGACAGACACCTCCCTGACAAGCAGGGTAGCGGCCTTAAGTGGTCGTCCAGCTTAAGGGGATAGGAGGGTCGTCAGCTCGGTTGTCACAGTCACTGTCTCGGGTTGATGGCTGTATTTCTGGCCCTGAAATACCTCCTGAGGCTGCCATGTCTTGGTGCGGGTGGACAATACAGCGGTAGCCTCTTACATAAATCATCAAGGAGACCCACGTTCCTGTCAGCTGTATTTCTGACACGTCGGATTCTCCTTAGGGCCTTAGGGCAAGCTCCTGTCACTCAGGTCAGTTATATCCCTGGATGCCCGTATATGGGAGCAGATTTACTGTCCAGACAGAAAATACCAACGGGGGAGTTAAGAACTCCACCCTAAGGTAGTAGTTGGCCAGAGTTCGCCAGCAAGGGTTTTTGCCTCTTACTGATAGCACCGCGCTGGCCGAATTCTCGGAGCGAATTTCTTCCCTCGACGGCTCGCCTTGGGCGATTCCGAAGAGGAAGGATCTTCTATCTCAGGCACAGGGCAATATTTCATCCCTGCCCCGAGCTGTGGAATCTTTCATGTTTGGCCCCTAAGGGTACCAACTGAGGGACACAGGGCTCTCTCCTGAGGTTATCGAGACCTTTTTAAATGCCGGGCTTTTTCCACTTGGAACAAGTTTGGGTGAGATCTTAGGGCAGAAGAGGACCTCTTCGCCTCTATGAATAGCGCAATGTCTCCTCTACTTCTCCCTGAAATCACCCAGCCCCCTTGGGTCTGGACGTTAAGACACATACATGACCCAGAATGCGTCTGTATGCTTTTCTTTCCCTGGTTTCTCTGCTCCTGGGAGTCTTGGCAATGTTCACCAGCAAGGGTCTTGCCTCCTATTAATGGCGCTGTGCTGGCCGAACAGGATATGTTTCTCGGAGTAAATTCCTCTCCTCGACGGCTCGCCTTGGGCGATTCCGAACAGGGAGGACCTTCTCATCCTTGGCCCGAATTGTGAAACCTTTCATGTCTGACCCCTAAGGGTACCAAATGAGGTTCACAGGGTTTTCTCTTGAGGTTATCGAGACCATTTCAAGTGCTAGGGCTCCCTCCACTTGGAACTGATCTGGGTAGATTTTACAGGGCAGAAGAGGACCTCTTCGCCTCTGTTGATAGTGCAATGTCTCCTCTACTTCTCCCCGAGTCGCCCAGTCCCCCCCCCCTCGGGAGGGGCTGAACGTAGTAACGCAAATGCGCCTGCATGCGTTTCCTTCTACTAAAGTTCTTATTACAGAACCAGCTAACTGCCAGTCTGCTTCAGTTCTGGATTTTCTGTAGAAAGAACTGTCAGCGGGCACTTGCCTCGCCACTGCCAGGTTCTATGTGGCCACTGCGGTTTGCCACGGCTTGGTGGGCGGGGTGCCCTCACATAGGCATCCTCATTATTGCCCGGGCCTACGAGGCGCTCGGTCAAGCTTCGCCAGTAGGTTTCAGGGCGCACTCTACCAGAGGGCTCTCCTCCTCTAAAACCTTGGCTAGAGGTCTCCCTCTGCAGCAAGTTTGTGATGCGGCAGGTTGTCCTTTCCGCACACATTCATTGGACTTTTTTTGTTTGGATGTTCTGCACTCCGGGCTCTTATGCCCTTGAGTCGACATCTCAAGCTCATGTCTGGACAAGTTTGTGATGCGGCAGGCTGGTCCTCTCCGCTCACATTCATCAGTTTTTATGACAAGTTTGTGTTGCGATAGGGTTCTCTTCGCACACATTAATCGAACTTTATGGGCTAGATGCTTTGCTACTCCGGACTCTTATGTCCTTGAGTCGACATCTCAGCCCATACCTAAACAAGTTTGTGATGCGGCAGGTTGTCCTCTCCGCACACATTCATTGGACTTTTTTAGTTTGGATGTTCTGCACTCCGGGCTCTTATGCCCTTGAGTCGACATCTCAGCTCATGCCTGAACAAGTTTGTGATGCGGCAGGCTGGTCCTCTCCGATCACATTCATCAGTTTTTATGACAAGTTTGTGTTGCGATAGGGTTCTCTTTGCACACATTCATCGAACTTTATGGGTTAGATGCTTTGCTACTCCGGGCTCTTATGTCCTTGAGTCGACATCTCAGCCCATGCCTAAACAAGTTTGTGATGCGGCAGGCTGGTCCTCTCCGCACACATTCATCAAAATTGAATGGTTTAGATGTTTATGCTACTCAGGGCTCTTATGCCCTTGAGTCGATATCTCAAGCTCATGTCTGAGACCTCTCGCGTTTTTGTGAGTACACTGCACAACCGTAGGGGTCCGGACAGCCCCAAGTGCGGCGGCGTGGGTATTGCGTTCCCCTAGCGCTTAGCAGCGCAGCATCGTAGTGAAGCTTTTTGTAAAGGGAACGTCTCGGGTTACATGTGTAACCCTTGTTCCCTGAAAAAAGCGGAATGAGATGCTGCGCTGCTTTGCCGCACTGGGACGTCCCAGGACTGCTCTTCAAAAAGAAGTATCTGACGACACCTGGTGACGTATCCATTTATAGCCTGGCCGCAGGTGCATCTAATGATTACATCAGCCGAGGCTATAAATTCCGGTCAATGTTCATTGACGTGTTACACACACTATTTCAGCTCGGTTCACAGCTAGAGTTGTTCCCATAGTGCTTAGCAGCGCAGCATCTCATTCCGCTTTTTTCAGGAAACAAGGGTTACACATGTAACCCGAGATGTTTCTCTCAGTTGATGAGTTGCCAAAGACTTTGTTGCTCAGAGTAGCTGCACGCATACCGTTATTTGGCAGGTTAAATACCATAGTCTGCGTAGTGTATGAAACACAAAGAAAGGTGTTAAAGATTCTTATCACTACGCAGATATCACCAAGGGAACGTAACACATACAGACACCCACACTGCTTCCTCATTTATTGTACTACCAATGAGAAATGAATTGCCATGGGAACAGTTGAGAGGAAGTCACCCCCGACAGGTTTGCCACCCTGAAACACATTCGGGTGTCTCCTGGATGCCAATCTGTGCTTGGTTACAATGATATTGAAACCCAGAATGCCAGTATTTGCCGGAGATGTGCTCAACTCACAGCCAGGATTTTTTTGTTTTAGGGTGACAGTTTATATTTTAGACAGGGATGTGGGGCATAGTGTCTTCTGAGTCCTACACTGACAGTGATGAATCATGGGTGTTTTAGGCTGCAGGGAAGTGTGACGCAGGCCAAGAATAAGTCCTCAGAGAACACGGGACAGTTTTTTTATTTAATTTTGTTTTTAACAAGAATCAACTTAAAGGTGCTTACTGTCAAAATATTAGTGGTTGCAGTCTTGTATTACAGATTGCATACAATATTTATATACTATAGATTCAAAGATTGGATATGGCCTTATTATTGTTTATGATTTATGTTTTATTGTTTATATAAATCACCTTAGTCAAAATTTTAATGTTTATTTGTCACACTGTTTTTATATGGTTAAAATTAGGGATGCACCAATACAGAAATAATTACTGATATGATATTTGAATGTTATGGCTGATAACCAATTATAATATGACCAATATTATAAATCTTGTTTTGTCTGATGTTGTTTTTTTTCTTTAAAAAAACTAACAGTGTTCACACTTAAGCTCTAATATAAAATATAACACTTCAAGCGACATCAGGCATCAAAAAATCACAGTAGAAAACATGTATAAATGTTGAATATAAAATGTGGCATAAAAAAAAAAAGACTGAGGCTAGTTGTCACTCTGGGAAGTTGTCACAAGGGCTGTTTTATATGTTGGTGTGTGATTTCTATATTTTACTATCATCATATTTTTGTAATAGCTCTTTGGTAAACAAGCGATCAAATCACACTGGCCTACATTAGCAAGGGTCAACTATATTATGAATGCAGATTTGTACCTAAAGGTTTAAATGTGTTCTTAGGACAAAGGTATTTTTACTGAAAGTCAAATCAGGGCATGTTGTAATGTAATTTAAATGTCATACATTTAGACAAATTATCTGTAATTTATTTGTATGTTATTTAGTTGCTACACACTTGTTTGTGTTTGAGCCAAAAAACAATTTTCTATTGGCTTTTGATTCTGACTAACACAATCCCAGGTAGAATAAGTCACAATTTAAAGAAATGTCACTAGTTATATTAAGTGAAATTCTTCTTTAGTGTAAAGTAACTGCAACCGTATCAGTCAGAGAAACATTACTGTCAAATATTACAGATCAGACCTGTGTTTCATTTTTAATCTGTTCAGACATTTCTCTGACAAGAACCAGAGAAAATACATCAATCTGTACTCAGAATAAACTAAATGACTGGATGACCTCTGATTCACACTATCTCTCTTTCTCTTTTAGGCACTTGGGTGACATTTGGGGGGCAGGTTTCAGATGAGGTGAGTAATTCAAATGTTTATGTTTATAAACAGAAAATAAACTTAATTGATAGCCAAGATACACTGGCAGCCAAAAGTTTGGAATAATGTACAGATTTTGCTCTTATGGAAAGAAATTGGTACTTTTATTCACCAAAGTGGCATTCAACTGATCACAATGTATTGTTAGGACAATAAGATCCATAACACTCTTTTCCAATTACCAATTATCTGTTACCTGTTGTCAATGTCTGTGTTTTTTCCCCCACTCTAACTGTTTCTTTTTTCTTTTTCTGTTTAAAAAGTGGCTTTTTGCAATTCTTCCCATAAGACCTGCACCCCTGTGTCTTCTCTTTACTGTTGTACATGAAACTGGTGTTGAGTGGGTACAATTCAATGAATCTGTCAGCTGAGGACATGTGAGGTGTCTATTTCTCAAACTAGAGACTCTGATGTACTTATCCTCTTGTTTAGTTGTATCTGGCATTCCATATATCTTTCTGTCCTTGTTAGAGCCAGTTGGCCTTTGTCTTTGAAGACTGTAGTGTACACCTTTGTATCAAATATTTTTTTGGCAAGTGATTTATGGCAATTTCAAGCATTGTATAGCCTTCATTCCTCAAAACTATGATAGACTGATGAGCTTCGAGAGAAAGCTGTTTCTTTTTTTGCCATTTTTGACCTCATATTGACCTTAAGACATGCCAGTCTGTTGCATACTGTGACAACTCAAAAACAAAGACAACGTTTAGCTTCATTTAACAAACCAAATAGCTTTCGGCAGTGTTTGATATAATGGCAAGTGATTTTCTAGTACCTAATTACCAATTTAGCATGATTACTCAAGTATAAGATGTTGGATTGATGGCTGTTGGAAATGGGGCCTGTCTAGATTTGATCAAAACTGACTTTTTTTAAATAGTGATGGTGCTGTTTTTTACATCAGTAATGTCCTGACTATATTTTGTGATAAGTTGAATGCCACTTTGGTGAATTAAAGTACCAATTTCCTTCCGAAAAAGCATAATCTGTACATTATTCCAAACTTTTGACTGCTAGTATATCTACAACAACAATTAATTTGTCTGTGTTAGAAGTTGACCGATACCAATAACCAATGTAGTGGAAAAGGCTGATAACCGATTATTGACCGATAGTTAAATTGTTTTTTTATTGATTTCGAGAATGATAAAACATTTCTTTGTCTTTCCTTATTATGACAGCCACAGATATTGAGGCTACAAGAGTCCAAATTTAATAAAATCCCAAAAGCAGTTTAGTGTGCATCCCAATAATAACCAGAAAAATTAGGTTTGGCACATAAGTCTTGACTTTTACCTATTAACATTGTTGCATTACAATGCTCTATATTTAAGTATTTACCAAATTGTAATGGCCAGATGTCTGGGTCAGAGCATCTCTGAAACAGCAAGGCTTGTGGGGTGCTCCTGGTCAGCAGTGGTGAGTACCTACCGACAGTGGTTTGAGGAAGGGCAAACCACAAACCTGCAACAGGGTGTTGGGCGCCCAAGGCTAATTGATGCACGAGGGCAACGAAGGCTATCCCATCTGGTCCGAACTGACAGAAGGTCTACTCATCCTGCTGTGTATAGGGCTGCATAGCCGCAGACCAGTCAGAGTGCCCATGATGACCCCTGTCCACCACCGAAAGCACCTACAATGGGCACACAAGTGTCGGAACTGGACCTTGGAGCAGTGGAAGAAGGTCGCCTGGTCCGATGAATCCCATTTTCTTTTACATCACGTGGACGACTGAGTACATGTGTGCCATTAACCTGGGGAAGTGATGGCACCAGGACACACTGTGGGAAGACGACAAGCTGGTGGAGGTAGTGTCAAGTTTGATGCTCTGGGCAATGTTCTGCTGGGAAACCCTGGGTCCAGCAATTCATGTGGACATCAAATTGACACATGCCATCTACCGAAACATCATTGCAGACCAGATACACCCCTTCATTGCAATGGTATTCCCTGATGATCAGCAGGATAATGCACTCTGCCACACTGCACACATTGTTCGGGAATGGTTTGAGGAACATGATGAAGGTGTTGTCCTGGCCTCCAAATTCCTCAGATTTAAATCTGATTGAGCATCTGTGGGATGTGCTGGACCAACAAGTCTGATCCACTGCTGCTCCACCTCACAACCCACATGACTTGAAGGATCTGCTGCTAATATCTTGGTGCCAGATACCACAGGACACCTTCATAGTGTCCATGTCTTGGCAGGTCATCATGTGAAGGACCAACAGTATGTTAGGCAGATGGTCATAATATTTAGGCTCATCAGTATATATATATATATATATATATATATATATATATATATATACACACACACACACACACACCCACACACACACACAAAGTAGTTACTATATATTTCACCAGATGAGGTTTATTAATGAGGAAAAAATGTATTCAAAATATCTATGGGCAACTGAAAAAATAAAAAACTTACGGCAGCAATCGGAAATGAAAGTTCCAAAAAGCAACTATCGCACAGATTAAATCGATAAAATAACATTTAACTATTTTATATCTAATGATCTGTTAAGCATTATAGAATTGAGGGATTTTAGTTAATGTTGCTAATGAAATGTTGCTCATTTAATTTACTCAAGAAAAATATCTTGCTTTTTTATAACAGGGTTTCCTGGATTATAGTCTGGGTGGGGAGTCTGGTAAAAAAAGAAAATTAATAGTAGGCTGATTCACCTGTGTTTTATGTTTTTACCCATAATTCACATTTCTAAATCCAGTCAACCCAAAGGCACAAAGTGTGCAGAGATATCCAAGATAGCCATGTTATGTATTTGACAGTCTTTGCAGAGAGAGGAAGACTCCTAGACATATCATGCTGTGGTCTTCCTCATTATTCAAACAATAACATTACTCTGCCAGTGCCACTTTCTGACACTCACCCAGGGCAAATGCACAAGAATAAAAGCACTACTTACATCATAAAAGTCCCTTTGGCAACAGCTTCCACAACAACCCTGTCTCTCCCCAGAGGCGGAGTCTCCTCTATTGTCTAATAATTTTTGTGTCCCTCTTGTCCTACCAAATCAAGTGGGATATGGACGTCCCCATTCTGTCCCCTTCTCCACATGTCATAAGTCATCTCATCAGCTGTTGAACAGATGGTTTTCCCTCATCGGCAAGCCAATACACAACTACACTGACAGAATGGATTACTGTCACTCATATTGACATCTCTCTATCAAACTGAGAAAGAGCGAGAAAGCTAAAGACTCAAAAGGAGACTGAATCCACCAACCTAAAAAGACAAAACCGTGACATGAACACTGCAAACAAATTGTATTAATCAGTATTTTTTCCTTGTTTTACAATAAAAATATTTTCTTGTTTTACAACAAAATACATTTACTTGAGAAGCAAAATTGCATAATTTTAGGTGTTTAGTCATGGGTAAGGCTCATGTGACTCTGTTCTTTAACAGATTTTGCTTTAAATAATGTTTGAAGATGATCATGATATTGCAGTACATTTTCATTTATCTCATCCTACTTCATGACTGTCCCTATTATGTTTCTATATATAAAAAGATTAAAGCATAATTTTTAAATTATACATTTATAAAGCACCCATGCATAATAATAATAATAATCTGGTGCACATGAATGCAATTACACTAAAACATACATCAGCCTGACTATCCGTCCATAAACTTAAGGCATTTACAAATTGTTCTGCTTTAAAAATTAGAATTAGAGAGTAAAATGCAGATACGATGCTTTGCAATGTCACATACTGTATTTGCACAACACATTGAGCTGTGGCACTCATGTGGCTGATGCAAGTTCAAGTGTAGCTCATTATATTTTCTCTTGTCTCCAATATTCCTATTTTTCCCTCTACGTCTATATGAAAAAAAGTGGCTAAAAGGGTAGAAAACTAAATTATGCATGATATTTTTATATCAGGCCAATTCTGAATTTTGTCTGGACCAATTTGAACATCCTGAGTGAAAAACATGATATACAGTACTTCTAATACTTCTGATATACTCTACAGTGGGGTTCAAAATCTGAGATCAATTGTGAAAATGCTTCTATTTTGCAGTGCCAAATTTTTTTAATCCTAAAACTTAGTGTTTATTATTCAAATTAGATTTTGAATCACAGATTTTCAAAGTGGACTTTTTAACCCCACTGAACAGTATATTATATATTTATGTATATATTAGCTTCCCACAACACATAATTCATGTGGATAGCAGTGTGTGTGTGTGTGTGTGTGTGTGTGTGTGTGTGTGTGTGTGTGTGTGTGTGTGTGTGTGTGTGTGTGTGTGTGTGTGTGTGTGTGTGTGTGGACATTTCCAGTGTCCCCATAATTCAAATTGCTTAAAAAAACATACTAAATTATCATTTTTATAAAAATGGAAAAATGCTAAATGGTTTAGGTTTAGGGATGGTGTTAGGTTTAGGAATAGGGTTGGGGTATAGCATCTATTGTTTGTACAGTATAAAAAATAATTATGTCAATGGAGAGTCCTCATAAGGATAGCAGTACCAGTGTGTGTGTGTGTGTGTGTGTGTGTGTGTGTGTGTGTGTGTGTGGGTGTATTGCAGGTGGCAGAGCAGCTAATGTCTATAGCCTATGAAAACGGTGTCAATCTCTTTGACACTGCAGAGGTCTACTCAGCTGGGAAGTGAGTTTGAACTTTGACCCGCACATCTACACATAAGTGAGTGGCAGAATCCCAATTTGCATACATAAGTGTGAGTATATATTAAGACAGTTGAATGGTGCTAAACCAATCCTCTTTAAAAGCACAAGCAGTTGTGGGTGATATAAGCAGAAATAGCATGAATGGATTGCATACTTAAATAGGGTAATAGTATGGCACCTGGACACTCTTTGATATACTATTATCTAAGAACTATGATTCAGGGTGATTTACTAATCTAATCAGATGATTCACTAATTTAAATCTTACATACTATATAGTATGGATAGTATGCAAATTGGCATTCAGCAATTGTGTAAATGCAGAAGTAGCACTCTAGCCTGTAAACCTCACACCCAGACCTACAGCTTACCAGATTTTTAATCTAAACCTGTTAAAATATACAGTGCCATTCAAAAGTTTTGAGATGTATGCAGATGCATGAGATGTGATTTACAGGTCTACTTAAACTCAAAATGAGTATCTTCCTTCTTCACAGAGCTGAAATTATCCTAGGAAACATTATAAGGAAGAAGTGTTGGAGGTACTGAATGAGTGTGTGCATGTGTGGGTTTAAACGTAATGTATATTACTATTATGTAATGTTAGTGTATTTGTATCCATAGTGATTTGAAAAGTGTTATAATCTCAAGCTGTAGGTGATGTTTGTGTGTGTGTGTGTGTGTGTGTGTGTGTGTGTGTGTGTGTGTGTGTGTGTGTGTGTGTGTGTGTGTGTGTGTGTGTGTGTGTGTGTGTGTGTGTGTGTGTGTGTGTGTGTGTGTGTGTGTGTGTGTGTAGGAGGTCATCCCTGGTTATCACCACCAAGCTCTACTGGGGAGGAAAGTAAGTATTCACTGTGTTGAATACTCACTGATATGTAAACAAACCCATTAGTGTCTATCTATCTGTCTATCTATCTGTCTATCTATCTGTCTATCTGTCTGTCTGTCTGTCTGTCTGTCTGTTTGTCTGATTTTCTCCTTGGAGATATTTTGGGTATGTCTATTTCAATCAGCTTAATCTATTTCTTTCTCTCTCTCTATTTTTTCTCTTTGTCTTTCTTGTTTTCTCCAGGGCCGAGACAGAGCGTGGGCTTTCGAGGAAGCACATCATTGAAGGTAGATTTTCTCATTCTTTCTTCTAATTCCTCTATCGTTTGTAATTGACCTGAACCTTCTTTTATCTTTTCATTCCCTCCTCCCTTATTGATTTTTTTCTTGTGCAGCAGTTGACTATGTGTGGCCTCATTCCAAATAAAAGCTCTGCACCCACACTAACATTCATTCTTACTATAAACAGTGTGAGATTCACTCTCTCGCTCTTTCTCACTGTCTTTCTGAATCAAATTGTATTTTAGATATTTATATGATTTTATTTCTGTGATTTTTTGCCTTTACCTACAGGATAGTATAGAGTAGACTATACTTGTTGTATTATACTATACTTTGAAAAGGCAACATGGCCCAGGAAAGTATAGGCATGAAAGAGGAGGAACATGGGATATGATGACCCATGTCAGTTTTGAACCCGGGTCCCTGTGAGCCAACAACTCTCATCAGCTTTTCGGTGTTTTGATGCAAAAAAAAAAAAAAAATCAATTTCTTATCTTATCTAACTTTTAGGTTCAGTTGTGATTAAATGTAATCATCTTTTTTATTGAAAATTATTGAATTAATAATTGTTTTCAGGAAATTATGGGGAGAAAAGTGGGGAGGGGGATGTGTTCGAGAAATGTCACAAGCCAAAAAAAAATTACATCGCCCACATTAACATCATGGTTCAATGTCTCAGAACAATTAATTAAGACCACTTCAATACCCCCTATACATAATTAAACTGACTTATTCATGTGATATACACGTGTACTCGTGTAAAATCAGATCATAAGCTTTTTATTTTCTATATACATCTAATGAATAAAGTCTAATTCAATTACTCAGACACTGTATTCATCCATCCTCCCTCCATTCTCAAAGTTATTTTTCTCACTTTGGTTCATGTGTAGTTTTTCTGCTTGGCTCCAGTCTGTCCCTTTCCTTCTCGCCATTGTGGGCTAGAAAGTGATGTCTTTATCCTCTGCGTACATTATAAAAAGCTCCCTGCTAAGAATATCTCCTCCACAAACACTTTCATACAGAAAATTCTGTCTGATTAGCAGTGTGGCGGGTGCGAGGGCATGTTCAATGAGCACAGGTCAGATTAATGAGTTTAGGATTAACTGGATTGCAGTGTTTTGTGACAGGAGTAGTGTTGGGTTTATCTGTCAGATTAATTTCAGTCTGGCAAAGTGATCAGACTAATCAGAACAGTACATGACAGTTGACAACATTGTCTAGTTTCAACACACCTGGCATGCTCTATCTATCTCTCTTTCTTTTTTCTTTCTCTCATTAAACATTTATTGGCATGACTATAAAGGAACAGAGTGGTGCCAGAACATTTAAGTACTTACAGTACAAGTGTATGAAAAAATTAAAACTGGTTAAAAAGAAAAACTAAAATGGAAAAGAGTATGAATATATTAAAGTGTCAAGAGGTGGGGTAAAGTGTCCCCAAAATTGATTTGGACACTTAAAGATTTATGAATGTCATTGCAAAGAAAAGTTAAATATCAAACCATGTAAATAGCTCATTTTCAAGCAAAACATTTCACAAAAAGAAGTTTGTTATGTTCTAAATTATGAAACAATAGATATGATTTTTCAAAATAATGTCAAAAAGATTATAATATCAAAATTTGTATTTTGATTCTTTAGTTTTACAGTTGAAGTCAGAAGTTTACATACACCTTAGCCAAATACATTTAAACTAAATTTTTCACAATTCCTGACATTTAACAATAGAAAACGATGCCTGTCTTAGGTCAGTTAGGATCACTACTTTATTTTAAGAATGTGAAATGTCAGAAAAATAGTAGAGAGAATTAAATATTTCAGCTTTTATATCATTCATCGCATTCCCAGGTGGTCAGAAGTTTACATACACTTTGTTAGTACTTGGTAACATTTGGAAGACCTATTTGCGACTTCCTGGCTGACGTATATATATGTTGCTTCAGTATATCCACATCATTTTCCTTCCTCATGATGCCATCTATTTTGTGAAGTGCACCAGTCACTCCTGCAACAAAGCACCCCCACAACATGATGCTGCCACCCCCATGCTTCACGGTTGGGATGGTGTTCTTCGGCTTGCAAGCCTCACCATTTTTCCTCCAAATATAATGATGGTCATTATGGCTAAACAGTTATATTTTTGATTAATCAGACCAGAGGACATTTCTCCAAAAAGTAAGATATTGTCCCCATGTGCACTTGCAAACTGTAGTCAGGCTTTTTTATGGACATTTTGGAGCAGTAGCTTCTTCCTTGCTGAGCAGCCCTTCAGGTTATGTCTATATAGGACTTGTTTTACTGTGGATATAGATACTTGTCTACCTGTTTCCTCCAGCATCTTAACAAGGTTCTTTGCTGTTGTTCTGGGATTGATTTGAACTTTTCGCACCAAACTACGTTCATCTCTAGGAGACAGAATGCATCTCCTTCTTGAGCAGTATGATGGCTGCGTGGTCCCATGGTGTTTATACTTGTGTACTATTGTTTATACAGATGAATGTGGTACCTTAAGGCATTTGGAAATTGCTCCCAAGGATGAACCAGACTTGTGGAGGTCCACAATTTTTTTTCTTTTTATTTGACATTTTCCCATGATGTCAAGCAAAGAGGCATTGAGTTTAAAGTTAGGACTTGAAATACATCCACAGGTACACCACCAATTGACTCCAATTACCGAATTAGCCTGTCAGAAGCTAATTGGCTCACTGCCTAAAGGCTTAATTTCATTTCTGGAGTTTTCCAAGCTGCTAAAAGCACAGTTAACTTGGTGTATGTAATCTTCTGACCCACTGAAATTGTGATATAGTCAATTAAAAGTGAAACAGTCTGTCTGTAAACAATTGTTGGACAAATTACTCTTGTCATACACAAAGTAGATGTCCTAAATGACTTGCCAAAACTATTGTTTGCTATTGTGAAATCTGTGGAGTGGTTAAAAAAATGGTTTTAATGACTTCAACTAAAGTGTATGTAAACCTCTGACTTTAACTGTATGTCCATGGTTAAAGGGATAGTTCACCCAAAATTGAAGTCTCTCATCATTGACTCACCCTCATGCTAAACCAGATGTGTATGACTTTCTTTCTTCTGCAAAATACAAATTAAATTTTTTAGAAGAATATCTCCTTAAAATTCAAGTGACTGTTGACCAGAACTTTGAACCTCCAAAAATCACATTAAGGCCACATAAAAGTAATCCAGATAACTTCCGTGGTAAAATCCATGTCTTCAGAAGCGATGTGATAAGTATGGGTGAGAAACAGATCAATATTTAAGTACTATAAATCGCCAGTTTATCTTTTAAATTCTTTCACATTTTGAAGTGAATGTGGAGATTTATGGTAAAAAAAAAAACATATCGCTTCTGAATATATGGATTTAACCACTGAAGTCTTATGGATTACTTTTATGTGGCCTTAATGTGCTTTTTGGAGCTTCAAAGTTCTGATCACCATTCGCTTGCATTGTAAGGACCAAAAAATCTGAGATATTTTTTATACCGAGATTTTTATTTTTAGGTGAACAATCCCTTTAACTTGATGAATACCTGGGGTTACTCTGCCCCATGGACAACTGTGTTAACTGGAGGCCAGCTGATGTCTTACATCCACTAGAAATGGTCTTAGGATCTATAAGTTAATAGAAACTGCTAATATAAACAAAAAAGTGCCTCCAAAATTGGCTTAAACAAATGCAGATTATTTATCATTAAAAAATGCTATTATTGTATATAGATGTATAATGCACCCTTAGTCTATAGTATGCAGATAAATATATATACAACTGACAGTGAAAATTCGAAATGGTACAATGATGTGATAAAATTTATTCTTTTTAGCACCCTCATCTCTCTCTCTCTCTCTCTCTCTCTCTCTCTCTCTCTCTCTCTCACTCCATCTCTCTCTCACTCCATCTTTCTCCTTCCATGTCGGCAAACCTGCACTCATCTAATCCTCTTTCATATTTTGCTATTTGAGCTTGATTCCTTTCCCTCTCTCCTCTTTTCCCTTCTCTTTTTATCCCTTCATTTCTTTTCACACCTCCATCTGTCAGCTTATTGCTCAGACTTGTTGTAGGTTCTTGTGCAGCTGTGTGTTTGTGTCTTCATCTTCCATGTCTTTCAAATTAAAGGGGCAGTTCAACCAAAAAATGAAAATTCTCTCACCATTTAATCAAAATGTCCAGGCTGCTGCTTTAATTATTGAGATGGTATGGATATGTTTTGGAGCTTGACAGCCACTGCTCACCATCCTGTCAAGCTTAAAAATGTTAAATAAATAAAACCACAATAAAAGTATCAAAATAGTAGTCCAAATGACTTATGCGCTAGTCAAAGTCTTTAAAAGCCATACAATAACTGTAAAATTTGTTATTCATTGAAAATCTTGCCTTTTGCACATCCAAATCATGATAGATATGCAAACTTTTTTGCATTAATGCTGTAAACCATATAAGGGGAAACTTTGAAAGTATAAGTGTGCAGAAATGTGGATGAGATCTGAGAGCTAGGGTTGAGGGAAAGAATTTCAGTGAAAAATGACTTAAAATGAGAGTTCACCTAAAATGAAAGTTCCAAACCTGTATGACATTTTCATATGTGGAACACAAACGGAGATATTAAACATAGCAGTCTGTCACCATTCACTTTTATTGTATCTTTTTCCCATAAAATGAAAGTGAATGGTGACTGAGACTGCCATTTCTGCCACAACATATTGTGTGTTCTAGAGAAGAAAATAAGTCATATGAGTTTGGAACAACATAAGGGTGAGTAAATGATGGCATAATTGTAGCTCTCAGATCATGCGTTGTGCTTTAATTCTCATGTACTTTTCTCTCATTCTCTCTGTAGGTCTTAAGAGTTCCTTACAGAGGTTACAGCTAGAATATGTGGATGTGGTTTTTGCCAATCGCCCTGACAGCAACACACCAATGGAGGGTAGGTGAGGCAGTTTGTGTGTGCGTATATAACAGAATTTAAGGTGTTATTTCCATACATATCAGGAGGGCCATTTATTTACAGTGTTATCATAATCCCGGTCTGACCTCTATCTCCCTCTCTTTCAATTTCTGTGGCACTGCAGAGCTTAGAATGTCTTCTTCTCTCTCACTACCCCATCATCATACTGTATCTCTCTTCCTCTTTCTTTGACTCCCTCTCTCTCTCTCTCTCTCTCTCTCTCTCTCTGTCTAAGGGAGATTAGAGAATTGACCTTGGGGTCCATACAGTATTTTAAGATGCTCATTCCCTGCTGTGTCTCTAACCTCAAGCCTTTCTCTTTCACACACACCTGACTTTTCTTGTTGGGCTACTTTAGGATCTCTACAGGAGTGTGGCGTAATTTCTCCTGTCTGTAAGAGGAAGTGTCTTATCAACACTTAAACACATTTTACATCAGGGTTACAAGCCCAGCAAAGCAACTCATCCACTTCATACAGATGCCATACGTCACAGGGTTTAAGAGCTGCTGCTGCTTTGCCTTGCTGTAGGATAAAGCAGAAAATCTTTTAAAGAAAAAGTTTTTAATCATGGGTGAAGTTCCAAATAATGATCCACATGATGCAATTGTGGGTTTGGCATGTACAGGGAAGATAATGATGATAAAAGGGTCTTTTTTAAAGAACTGGAGATTTGTTTTTTGTGCAGTCAATGAGGAATGTGTGATGGATGGCAGATTTATTTTGTAAAAAAAAAAATCATATTTATTTGTTCATACACACATTTGTGTTACTTGAGCTGTAAAGTTGTTTAGATCATCCTGATTTAACGGTATAAACTTTTGTTTTAAGTGGATGAACTTCCACTTATACGTTACTGATGCAATTGTGTGACAGTCCATTTCTGGTATCCTTGTGAGTTTTATGTGAAAGTTACAGGGTTAAAATTGTAGCACTACTTTGATTATGTCATGTTTATTCTGTTGGTTCCTGTTTTTCCCGTCTTTTATTTTGAAAAGTTTAGTCCTGTTCATGTCATATGTTTTCCTCCATGTTTATGTGTCTTGTTGACATTGGTTCTTAGTCTTGTTATTGGTTCTTTCATGTAATTGGTTTATGCTCATTGTCTTTTTATCTTGTTTAGAGTTCTGTTTGTTCATTGGCTTATGTTTCCCCATGTCCATGTATCGAAGCCCTCATGTTGCCATTGTCCAGCGTTGAGTATTGAGAGTGTAACTTTGTTGTGTCATGTCTAGCAAAGTCAAGTTCATGTTTTATGCCAAGTAAAGATAGTTTAGTCTAGTAGTTCATGTTTACATTTAGTTCACATTTGTATGGGTTTTGGATCTCACTTTTGTTTAATAAACTGCACTTGGGTTCGTCATCATCGTCTTCGTCTGCTGCTGTGTCACAACCAGAATCGTTACAGATTACCACAGAAAATTATTTAAACTCATCCCTCAGTTAATAAAATAATTTTATTAAAATGTATTAATAGTTACAGTAGGCAATGGAAGTGAATGGGGCATGTCCAAATTATCAAATACACAGTTTCAGATGTATAGTCACAACTACCCACAATTGTTGTTTTTATGTAGCACCATGGTCCTGGAGGAACGTTGTCTCGTTTTGCTGTGTACTGTACTAACTGTATATGGTTGAAACGACAATAAAAACCACTTGACTTGAACATGCAAGAATAATGCATGGTAACATGATTTTAGTGTGATCAAATCTCTTTTTAAGTTATTAAAGTGTGATAAAATCAATTATCCGTGTTTATCTGTGTTACGTCTTCATGGCGACAAAGTCGCAATATGCATATAACTTATAACACAGGTTAGTAAGCAATTTTATCACACAAATCATGTTAGCAGGTATGTTTATGCCATTTATTTCAATGTTTGTGGACTGGCTCCATTCACTTCCATTTTAAGTGCTTTTCTGTAAGAGCAATATTTTTTGTTTCTTTATCATAATAAATAAGGACAAGTTGAAATATTGTTTTGTGGTAATCAACATTAGGCTTTGTATTGAACCCGGAATTTTCCTTTAACTGGCTTTACATGATCATGACAGCAGTTGAAATATTGCATAATAAATTGGATAAGCATATTACAAAGTGATTCTATTACACTAGTTTTATGTTTACACGTATAATGTTTAAGTTTAGTGGCTATACTTTCGAAACTGTATTTAAATGTTTATTACGGTGCAGTGCATAGCCCCATAAACGTTTATTGAAAGTGAATGACATTATAAAGGCAACTTAATTTATTTAGTTTTTTAAACGAAGGGACAAGTTGATATTATTTTCTTTGGCAATTGACAGCATGCCACAGTTAATAGAACGTAACTTGTATTGAACCCGGAACATTCCGTTAAGTCAAGCTGGTGTGGGATACCACACACTCACACAAACAGTCCAGTCTCTGTGTATTTAAACATCTTTTTAGGATACAATCATAGATTAATGAATACAGTATTAGTCGATAATGCCTTAGTGGTCTGACTCTGTATTTTTTTTTCATTATAATATGCGTCAAACACATGTTCTGACATTGTATACAAAGCACATGCTGGCGCTTTCCACAAACCTCAATTGACTAGTTTGTGTTCGAGTAGTCCACATCAATCCATAGTAGAGATATTAAACCCACAAATCAAAACTATAAAACACACTGTCTCTCTCTTTTACACACACACACACAAATCAAATCAAGCTGTCAGATCACACAGCTACATTCAGCACAAAATGATTAATTCCTTACAATACCGTAATAGTTCAAAGTGATTACACAGTGGTGGTGTCAGATAGCAATACCATGGTACTTTGATATACATGGTACTGAATGATTACTATATTAATGTAAAATGGTATTTACACAGTAAACACATGGTAGGCCTACTTCAAAGAATACCATGGTAATATTATGCTATTACCTTGGTACATGTCCAAAAAACATGGTAGTACCAAGTGCTGGGTAGTAACGGATTACATGTAATGTGGATTAGTATACTGTTTGTGAACATTCAGACACTGGCCACACCGCTGTGGGAGGCGTTTTAGAAGTACATTTAAAGATGAGGACACTCAGTGAAACCTTAACTAATGTGACATTAAAATGTTTAACAATGACTTTATGCCTCATTCTATAAGTAGAATTCACATGAGATCTGTAAAAGAAGTGGTTTTAACCACTCGTTGATGATTTAAAGAAATTTATATGCAGTAGATAATGTTTAATTTTTGAATTCATGGCGCTAATGCTCTAACACACTATACACAGTCATATTATGTGCCGGTTACACTCTGTTATTGTAATGTATGATGACGCTGATCCAAGGATGGGTGTATTTAAAGAGTAATAATGGGAAAATACAGACAAAAGAATGAAGATAAGAGAGGCATATCTTACTTTGGGCAGATGTGTGAATGGGTTTCACTGCAGATGGCACGAGTGAATGGGCACTTGAGAGTATTTGAGTAGATTTGATTTGTTTTGTAGATTAATTAAACAAAACAAAAACAATCGCATGACATGGTCTTGGAAAATGTCTCTATAGAAATGATCGCACAGATGTAGATACGTTTGGACCAGCTCGCTAATAACTCTACACACCAGTTGACTGATTAAACCAGTGTTTTTTACACACGTTTTTGATTCACCAATAATGTCTTTGAGAGTACTAAGCAACAATAAATATTTAAAAACTGTCCAAATTTGTGAAGAGACATTGAATGTCTCATAATTTCTTATAATTAAATATTAACTTATCGCTTAGACCTAAACATAAATGAGTCATTTTATTACTTTCTGCTATCAAAGCAACTGTAAGATATTTTCTCTCTTCCAAATACATGTTTGCAGTGTTTACTGTGCACACCTCATGCTTTTGTATGTGGCAAACTCCTCTGTGAACCATACTGGAGCGGTGGTGGCGTAGTGGGCTAAAGCACATAACTGTTAATCAGACGGTCACTGGTTCGATCCCCACAACCACCAGGTTGCTCTGGGGGGATTGTCCCTGTAATAAGTGCACTGTAAGTTGCTTTGGATAAAAGCATCTGCCAAATGCATAAATGTAAATTAAATCTGCCACGGCAAGTCGTCTGTCCAAGACAAAGATGCTAAATCTAATGACAATAGCCTCAGCATCAGTCTCCCTTGATGTGTTTGATTACACCCAGACGAGCACCCAGTTTAAGTCGATGCGGACCAGGCGGATGGTTTGAGTTGACGATTGAGTTCTGTTCAGTTCATTTTTTACGCGTTTTGTTCATATTTTAATCGTATTTGTTTTTTATAATATTGCGTTGTTCATATGTTGTGTTTTAATGGCCTCCGCTGTCACTGCGGGGGGAAAAAACATTAATCTGCGTCATGTGGTGTCTCTGTTGTTCATCTGTTCTCTTCATAAATAAATAAATGCATAATCTGCTATATACTCGTCCTGGAAGTTCATGATTACAAAATGAAAATGTGAATGAAAATAAAAGCTTTTAAATGTCTTATCATTAAAATATGACAATTAAAATGATGGGTAATAATAAATTATGAAGGAATCTTTAAGACCCCGTCAAAATGACAGATGATGAGAAAGTCTGTATGTAACTTTGTTTTTCCTTGTTTTTTTTTGTTGTTTTTTTTTGCATAGCCGAATTTCAAACTTTACAAGTAAACACGCTACTAAGACGGACAGAAAACATGGACATGTTCTTGAAAAGGAAAAATATTGATGATGGTTAGCCTATGTGGTATAGTGGTATGCCGTATAATTTTTTAGTCATAAAAAGTGTGCTGTGGCAGAAAAAAGGTTGGGAAACACTGGACTAAACAACATAAAACAGAATGAGCTGTTGGGTTGCATTAAGGTAGGTGGAGTTCCAAGTCACACCTACTGATGACATGGACCAATGGCAGTAAGAAGGTGTTACACAGTTGGTTTGAAGTTTTCCCAAAAGTTCGCCCAGGCAAGCTGTTATGAACCACCAGAATGAACACAAAAAAATTGTCTTTTTGGTCAGATTTTGTTCTAAATTATGTCACACCCGTTCGTTCTTCGGTTTTGTATGAAGTATATTTGGGCCTTGATTCTCTGAGATTTTTCATAAGAGGGGGAGGGGAGGGTTGTGAATAGCACACACAGAACAGATACTTGCCTACAAGCTAATTATTAGCTAACTAATTACACTGAAGATGAATCGGTCTCGCTACATATTTGACCAGTGGATTTACAAAATAATTTCACCTTTCAATGGTCTGCACTTATATAGTGCTTTTTCTAATCTCAGAGGTTACCAAATCGCTTTACACTGTGTCCCAATCACCCATTCACACACACACCATGCAAGGCACTAGCCTGCCATTGGGAGCAACTTGGGGTTCAGTGTCTTGCCCAAGAAAACTTCAGCATGTGGAGTCATGTGGGCCGGGAATCGAACCGCCAACCCTACAATTAGCAGCCGCCCTGCTCTACCACCTGAGCCATGGCCGCCCATCTTTAAGGAGACAAAGGGCAAAAATATTACTGTTCAGTGTAAACTCTGCCTTCCAGTCTTATTATCCTGTCCATTCCAAATAATACTGTATAAAATCTAAAGAAGCATTTGGAGGTGTGCTTGCATGCTTTCTCAAACTGACATTAAATATCTAACCAACTCCGATGAACATATTTAAATTTTTATTTGAATTGTCACTGTGTGTCATATAACCATGTGTCACTATGTCTTTGGAAAGGTTTTGTCCATCAAATGCATCACAATGCCCAAATATATGTCATTTTCACAATCTAATCCACACTTAATTTTTTACTTTGTGACATAATAAAATAACTAATTGAATAGGTGTAACACCTGTCCTTCTGACATAAATTTAAAATGTGCTGCTGACACTGCATACGATTTGTAATATGAAAAATTCTTTCTCACTCAAGCGTAACTTCAAACTGCCATCTTTGCGCAGCTGCATCACCTCACTGCGCTTAAGGGATCTGCCCTTATGTTGTTGGAACTTGATTAATCAAGACATTCTTAATTAATCTTAATGAAGCAAGATGCACTGTTGAAGTATGTGACATTTATAGTTTATTTAAACCGCAAAGGTAAAACATGGAGAAATTCAAGAGTGTGTCAGGTGTTAAGAAACAAAAGACTTCTGGCATAGTTTTGCCTTCAAGTGGACCTGAGAAGCTTGCACCTCCGAGTTGGGCATTCGTTAACACAAGATGTCAGGCATTTAAGTGGGAAATAAAATACAGAAGTAGCTAAACTTAAACAAATATGCAATGAGCTCTCTTTATGTTGTACCGGTGAATAAACATAAGGGAAAAAACCTGCATCACTTATACACAACATGACAGGATTTATTAATGCATGGTATCTAAGAAATTATTAATTAATTTGCTTAAAACAGACTGTGAAGGATGAGTCATTAGTTGATTGTCATATATAACAAATTCATATTATTAAAATAAGGTATAGAAGTTGAAATAATTTAGCAAAATCATTGCTTCCCATCATCTTTCATATCGACACGTCCCTTCCAAGGTCCCAACTCGGAAACTTGTGTATCATCTAGAATTCCGACATTCCCACTTATTAATACGACTGCACTTGGTCATTCATGTGCTCGGAACTCGTAATTATGATATTTCCGACTCCACTTGAATGACTCGTAAGATGCACCTCTGTAATGCCTCTGGGACCTCCGTTTTACCTTGCAGACTGAGCACACTGTGTAATCGGTGACAGTAGTTTGAAAGTTCTTCTGCCTGTGCATAACATATAGTGACATGTGAGCTCTAATTTCTGGGTGAAATGTCCACAGAGTGGCGCCAAAAGCAAGTTGTATTTTTTGTTGTAAATAACGTTATCCATTCAACAGGAATTAATATTTTATTAATTATACGCCCTAACCCTAAACTTATCCATCAGTAGAGTAAGAATGTTATTTAATATTGAAAATGAAACTTCCGATTCGCTCTTGCCATTTTTTTATGTAAATGCAATTGATTCCTGGTTCCCATGTGACTAGAACCCATGTCTCAGAGGCTGCTTGAACAACACAGTGCTACAGGCAAATGTGTTCATGCTTCAATTCATGGAAAATTGTCTGATTTTCTGGTTACAGAATAGCACTTTTGCTGAGCTGCTTAAAATAACGACCAAGTGTTCGAAGTGCTTTTAATGATGGATGTCCTGTCGCCCACCAACTCTACATTGCTAGATATACACACACATGCATTGCAGTCTACAAAGGGAAGTTCACAAACCCCAAACAGGGTTATCAATCTAGGGCATGCTGAGTGACTCCAGTCAGGCTTCCTAAGCAACCAATTGGCCCGGTTGCTAGGGTGGATAGAGTCACGTTATGTCAACATCCTCGTGGTCACCATAATATAGTTCTCGCTCTCGGTGGGGCGTGTGGTGAGTTGTGTGTGGATGCCGTGGAGAATAGCGTAAAGCCTACACACATGCTAGGTCTCCGCCGTAACGTGCTCAACAAGCAGATTGATGTGTCAGATGCAGAGGCAACTGAGATTAGTCCTCCGCCACCCGGATTGAGGCGTGTCACTATGCCACCACGAGGACTTAGAGCGCATTGGGCAACTGAGTCTGTCTTGAGGCGGTTATATGGGTAGCAGCAACGGTTTGCTGAAGAGCCATTAATTTTCATTCACAGTGAAATGATCAGAATCCCTCTGGCTTCCTGTGTTTTTGCTCTCACTCTCTCTTTTCTTGAGCAGAAGTATTGTTTTGCTTAGCTGACGTGCTCTCAGTTCTCTCTCCTACCATTCTTACCCACACACTTGCATTCTCTTCATTTGTACAGAGTTCGTAATGAGAGAGTGGGAGTGGGCTTTCATTTTCATTATGCGCTGAGGTACATTTGGCTGCTATTTTCTGCTCTTGTTCTTTTCTTTTGACCTGTCTTTTGCCCTTTTTCCTCTCAGAATCCCGTCTTTTGCCTCTCACTTACCTCTCTTAGACTGCCCTACTCTGCTGCTGGGGGTGAAGAGCTACCCTCAGACAATTATCACTAGTGGCACGTGTTGTGAAGATGGAATGCAGAGTCAGTGGGCGCTAGGGCTCAGTGATATACAGTTTTAAATATTCACAATATATTTTTGATTATTTTATTGGCAATATAAAATCATATATTGTAGATATCATGATGATTTTAATAAGTTATATGTTTTCTAAATACAGTGTCATCAAACAAGCTTTATGAAACTTCAATAATGAGAGCATTTAGACATACTGGTGTTTGATTTAAATGTAACAAAAATTATGTTTGAATAGAATCCAACATCAGGGTCCAGAAGAAAAAATCCCATACTTTTTTTTCCATAGGGGAATATCATTTTTAACGATAACAACCCTTTAAAGACAGACCTACCATGAGCTCAGAGGTTGTAAATCGATGGCATATGCATCTGCTGAAGCCATCAGTCCACATTATGTCAACTTCATTTTTAAAACATTGTGTATAATAGCGTAATTCCTGCTGAAGAATTTGGCATGTAGTGCATAAACTGGGTACCCCATCATCCATTTTTTATATATTTATTTTATTTTACTTCTTGAACATTTTTGGCAACAATTTAATTTAAATATAGTTCAACCGAAAAAATTTAAAAATTGTAAGCCATTTCAGGGAAAATCCATAAATACTGAGATATAGAGTATATTATGCTATCTCAACCATCTCTAGGTGTATGTATGTAAGTAAATCAATGACAAATGTATTAGGAAAAGAAAACAAACTGAATTGCACTGATTGAAAAATAAATGTGTTGTATTGATAGTTCTTGCCTTTTTGGGCAATCCAATTTCATATGGTTGTATGTTTACATTTCACACAGAACAAAACAAGCATTTGGTCTGTCAGAAACAACAACTGTAGTTTGTTTGTTTGCAGTGTTTTTTGCTGTGACACTGGACTAGTAGTTGCTGTTAGCCTAGAGATTGTGCTGCACTTCACTGACAATTAAGGTAAACTTTCATCTAGTAGTGAGTTTTTGGGCAATCCTGTTTCACTATCAGGCTTTTGACACTTTTTGACATTGAGATACTAATTTGTGGGCTGGACTCAGCATTTGTTGAGGTTTATAACAGGCTCATTGCTCTTTACCTGGCAGAACAAGCAGTTGGTCTGTCAGAGGGGAACATCAACTGTAGTTTATTAGTTTGTTTGTTGGTACACTGTGTCACGTTCACTGTTGTCTTTTGTTTTTGTACTGTTATTTTGAAGTTTAGTTTAGTTCCTGCTTCCTGTTTTGGTTTTTGTAGTCCTTTGTAGTTTCTTTTATGCTGTCATGTTCCCTGTTGTCTTTTGTTTTTGTACCGTTATTTTGAAGTTTAATTTAGTTCCTGTTTCCTGTTTGGTTTTTGTAGTCCTCTGTAGTTTCTTTGTATCATTGGTGTTCCCCTGAATGGTTATCTTTCCCTGATTGTTTCCTCCAGGTGTCCCTCATTCCCTTGTTTGTTCCCTCCTGTATTTAAACCTGGTTCTTTGTTCAGTCTTTGTCGATCATTGTTGAATGTTGCTGTTTTGTTCATGTTCACTGCTCTTGACTCCTTCCTGGTTGTTCGAGGTTTCCTTGTCCCTGTGGATGTTTTCCCAACCAGTGTTTGCCCCTCTATGTTCTCCCGTGTTTTAGTTTCCTTTTCCCATTGTGGACCTTTTATTTTGTTCCTGTGTTGTATTGTTATTGTTTGCCCATTAATAAAGCTGCGTCTGGATCCTCACCTCTCGTCTGCCTTCTCCTGACTTTCCTATTCGTGACACACTGGACTAGTAGTTGCTGTTATCTAGGAGATTCTGCTGCTCTTATCTGTCAATTAAATTAAATCTTTGTCTATTAGTGGGCTTTCTGAGGCAATCATTTTCAGTTTCAGGCTTTTGACACTTTTTGAATTTGAGTTGCTAATTTGTGGGCTGGACTCAGCTGTATAGCAATTAGTACTTTAGTAAGAGAACTGTAGTGGCAGTGGAAGCAGAAGCCCTTATGTGCAGCCCACTTCATGTGAAGACCTATCTTGTGTAAAGACCTGCGAGTCTACCTGTGCGAGTCCATCGAGCAAGGACACTAACAAGGATCCAGCCACTATGTTGAGTTTTGCCCCCTTCTCTTAGCACTGCCTCTCCACTGCCCCTCTCAATTGCTGACTTCATTCCAGCCTTTGCCAGACAGTCAAAACTCAATGTCTTGGCTCTGACTAAGACATGAATCTGCAGAAACAACACTGCAACTCCCTCAGCTCTCTCAACTGACTTCACTTTCACCCACACCCCTCGTCTGACTGGGCTTCCTCATTTCAAACTCATGGAAATTCACTCCACTCGTTTCTCTCTACAATAACACAACTTTTGAATATCATGCCATTACTGCCACTAATCCTGCTAAAATCCACTTTTTGGTCATCTGTTGCCCCCCAGGTCAACTAGGCAACTTCATTGACGAGCTATATGTTTTGCTGTCCTCATTCGCTTAGGACGGCACTCTGCTGGTAGTCTTTGGGGACATTAACATCCATCTAGAAAAACCTAATGCAGCTGACTTTCTAGCTCTTCTGACCTCATTTGACCTTACAAGACTGCACACCCCTGCAGCTCACAGAGCAGGGAAACAGCTAGATCTCATCCTTACACATAATTGTATCTCCAGTAATCCCCTTGTTATCCCTCTACATATCTCTGACCATTTCTTCATCCAGTTACTCTCCCTTCTTCTTTACCTCTTACTCTGTTCTCCTTGCCACATTTTTTACTGACAGGGTAGTGAGCATCAGCAGCCAGTTCTCTATACCTAACACTAACAGCTACTCTCTTCCTTTTTTCCTCTTTCTCTCCTCTCTCCGAGATGGAGATATCCAAAGTCTTCTTTCTAACTGTCCAACCACCAATTGACCCAATCCCCTCCCATCAATTATGCAGGCTGCCTCTCCATCGATCTTACCCGCCATCACACACATTATCAATGCATCTCTCACAACTGAAAACTTTCCCAATACATTCAAGCTGGCTCGAGTAACCCCACTGATAAAAAAGCAACACATAATCCCATGGTAGTTGACAACTACAGACTGGTATCTTCCCTACCCTTCCTGTCTAAAACTCTTGAGAGGGACATATTCAACCAGTTGTATACTTTTCTCTCACAGAACAACCTACTTGACAGACATCAGTCTGGCTTAAAAAAGGACACTCAACAGAGACTGCACTCTTCTCAGTAGCTGAAACCCTGCGACTGGCAAGAGCTAACTCCAAATCATCCATCCTCATCCTCCTTGACTTCTCTGCTGCCTTCGACACAGGGAACCACAAGATCCTCCTCTCTATCCTCTCTGACCTGGGCATCACAGGAACTGCGCTTGGATGGAGTCATATCTCACTGGCAGATTATTCAAGGTCTCCTGGAAAGGAGAGGTGTCCAAGACACACCAGCTGACTACTGGGGTTCCTCAAGGATCAGTGCTTGGACCCCTCCTCTTCTCACATCATCACTGGGACCAGTCATTGAGGCACATGGCTGTTCCTACCACTGCTATGCAGATGATATGCAGCTCTACCTGTCATTCCAGCCTGATGTCCCTACTGTCTCAGCTCGTACCTCTGCCTGCCTCTTGGATAATTCGGCCTGTATGAAGGAATGACACCTTCAGCTCAACCTTGCCAAAACAGAACTCCTCGTTATCCCAGCCAACCCATCTGTTGACCACAATTTCACTTTTCATTTTCGTTTACAGCCCAGAACCTGGGAGTGGTGGTAGATGACCAGCTTAATTTCATTGAAAACATCTCATCAACTGTCCGGTCTTGCAGATTCATGCTGTACAACATCAGGAAAATCAGACCTTTCCTGTCTGAATATGCTGTTACTGTATTCAACTGTTATTTTTCAGTGTATCAGCTTTAAAGCAACTGTTTCTTGTTTTAATTAATTAAAGTATATTTCCAGCCAAGAGTTTAATTACTAAAAAATACCTAGTTTATTCATCTTAAAAGCTTAGTTATGCAATAATTGGGGAAGCATTCACTGGTGACCAAATGTATATAACAAGATAAATGGCAGTCTGAGTTTGAATTTGTTGGTGCTCATATGATTTGTAAGCAATGTAAATAAAAAAATATGGGCAAAAAAATTAAAAAGTCTAAAAAACTAAAACTGCATTATACTTACAGAAGTAAGATTGATCTAAAATGGAAAAACAATGAAAATTGTGACAAATATCATGTACGTTACACTGGCTTCCGCCTTCCAGCCATGCTCTTCCATTAAAAAGAGATGAAATAGTCCAGATGTCCAAAGAACAAACTTTAATCCGGTTGATAGAAGTATAAGTACAAATGTATGGGGTCTGTGGTTTCCTACAAATGTAGAAATGTACAAATACAATATGTTACAGCATTATATAAAATTGCTGAATTAAGATATATACATCTTAGCATATATAAGTCACAGTTCTTATGAATATACATTTCATGAAACAGTGTGTTAAACTAATGATGCAGTTACAATAAGATTGTGCTGGTCAAATTGCCGTTGTTAATGAGCCAAATTACTAGAGAGGAGAGCGGCACCTTCCCTGGAGTCTCTCTTTAGCAGGTCAGGCCTATCCCAAAAACTCTTCCAATTGTCTATAATCCTATACTATTCTCCAGACACCACTCAGATATTCAGCCATTCAGTGACACATATCTACTATAAACCTCGTCACCATGACAAGCAGGGAGGAGACCAAAGCATATTAAAGTGTCTGACATCATTTTTGCAAGTTCACACACTTCTTTAACATTATTTCTAGTGATCGCTGACTGGCAAAGCAGAACATTGTTTGTGCCGACATAAAAAACTATTTTAGAAAATAGACGTTTGCCGTTATCAGCACTTGTAAATTGTATCTGATGTCAGACGATCGAGCCCCCGAAAGGCATAGAACAATAGTGGCTGGAGTCTCTATTTCCACGTTCCTTACAATAGAATCTCCAATAATAAGGGTGCTTTCAACATGATTTTCTGTGGGTGCATCACTGAGTGGGGAGAATTGATTGGAAACACTAACAGGAATGGGAAAGTGGAGTCGCTTTGCCTAGCAAGTATGCTGCTGAGACGTCACCCAAACGCCCTGCTGCTGGGGCTCTACAGCTGGAACTAATGTGTGTGTGTTGCTCACTATACTATCAGCATCCGAAACAGTATCTACCGGCTTTTATTCTCAATAACCTCCTCTAGTGTTTGGATGTGTGTCTCAAACTCATTAATCAGCCTGACTAATTTAGCACATGTATATCCCTCACTGCTGATGGAAGAAGCAATAGTAAACATATGGCATGTAATGCAGGAAGCAGTAACATGAGCGAATGCCATGACCTCCTGCAATTGTTTGTTTATGTTGGTTGCTCCCGATCTGCAAGGGTTTGAGATCGATGTGAATCCCTCACGCAATTGTTTGTTGTTATGGTTTTTCTTGATAAGTGTTGCTTTGTGATTGATGACAGAAAGAGAAAAAGAGAAACAGATTCACAGAGGAGAAAACCTGTGCACACAGTAAAGTGCATGCAGTTTAAATGCAATAAAAATAGAAAGCGGACGCACATGGAAAAATGCACACAGTTGAATCACAATAAGAGAATAATACAGAGAAAAAAAATGTGCTCTGAAAAATGGCAGAGATTCAAGATCAAAAGCTGAAAACAGATAGAAAATTGATGCTAAAAAAGCTAGCAGGCTACAAACACAGACTCCAGCTAGGCGCCAGTAGCAACAGAAACAGGAAGTGACGTACATGTGTGCCACCCTTAAATTGCTTAGAGATGTATACGAAAAATGTGAAAGACAGAGGTTGAAGAATGGATAGATTTTTTAAAAATAAAGCTGAGAGTAGGGTTAAGTGCTCACGAAAGAGCTGTTTATTTTGTTGTTTTTTTGAAAGAGTCTAGAGAATCAGCTGCTCAGGTGGGAATAGGTAGGTCAGTGCACTCGTTGATGACAATCATGCCACCGAATTCTGGATCAATTGCAGAGGTTTGACTGAACATGTTGGAAGGCCTGCCAGAAGAGTAATGCAGTTGTCCAGTCTGGATAAAACAAGGGCCTGGACAGAGTCATGTAGCATGCTCAGATAGGAAGGCTACCTAATGTTGTACAAAGTAAAACTGCAAGATCAGCAGTCCTTGCAATGTGGTCCGTAAAGTTCAACTGATCATCCATCACAACATCAAGATTTCTGGCTGTCCTGGATGGTGTAAGAGTTGACAAGCCTAGTTGAAGGGTGAAAATGTTATGAACTGCTGGGTTCGCTGGGACCACGAGAAGCTGAGTTTTTCCAGGGTAGAGTTGGGTTGTACTTCCATCAATGCTGGGAAGAACAAGGTTGAGTTTCCATCGTGACTAGAGAGTCACATGCAACATTCACACGCTGTGATTATTGGGTTTATTTAGAGTCTTACTGAAACCTTACACCTAAACTTAACCCTAAACCTAACCCTACTGATAAATTCAACCCTAAACCTTATGGCACTTTTCCACTGCAAGTTACGGTTCGGCTCGTCTCAACTCTGCTTGCTTTACTTTTCTGAGCTTGCTTTTCCACTGCAGTTTAGTCCCGCCTCAACACGGGTGGGATTATAGGCTGATTGTCATAGTTGCACTGCCTCTGCTGCTATGACATCATCTTAAACGTGCACAAACGTTACTGACCATAAACAATAACAAGACGGTTAGCTACTAGCTCACTGTGCTGCATAAAGCAGTTGTTGCATGGTGATTTTACACAAGTGTAACCGTAAAATTGGCCTGGTTGTTTTAGAAGCAAGCTGGTCAACTAAAAAATGTAAAGGTTTCAAGCAGAATATAGAGTTAACATAACAAAACGTACCATCCCCCATTGTGGACTCCAGCAACACCATGGCCGAGTCCATTGCACTCTCCCTCCCATTGCTCGCCGGTCTATTGCCATAGATAGCGTCCATTTGGTCGAACTGCCTCCACTTTCTTCTGTTTGAACCCCTTTGGCTGTTGTGTTCCTTGATGGTTCTGTAGTCAGTTCTGTAGTTAACTTTTCCCTACACTGTTGGTAGGTCCAGTGGTAGCCATGTGTGACCAACAGCTGTGACACTTCCTGAAAGACTTTTTTGTTTTGCGGCATTTCATTTGTCGCTAATGAGATGAATGTCTACACCTCGTTTATTGACCACGCCGTGGTTTTGCGCACAGCCATTTCTTTTTACAATTAGAAAGTCGCGTGAACAAATGATACTAATATCGCTGTTGCTAACTTTAAAACTAGCGGGTTGATGTCCCGTGTCGCAAATCCAGTGGCGCTGGTAGTGACGATTCTCTCTGACCAATCAGTGATCTGCAGGGTTTTGACGTCACATTTAGGATCGGCTTGGCCTCGACCGAGGTGGTACTAAAAAAAGTTGAGTCGAGTCGAGCTGTATTGTGCAGTGGAAAAGCCCCATTTGTAACAATGAGACTATTGCAAGACATATGCTGCGGGGGTGTTACCTTCTAAACAGTCTTGAATTTCCAACCTAATTTGAACCACTGAAATTGCGAATTTGCAAAGTGGGCTTAATAAAATGGGCCTAATATTAATAAATAAATAAAAAGAATATTGTGGATGTGAACTTTGGAAAATAAATATTTAAAATTGAATTTCTGATGATGAAGTTTTTAGTTAAAATTTACAAGTGAAATATTTACAGCTTAGATATACAAACATTTTGCAATTTCATTCCTCAAAAATGCAAGCACTGTTGATGCAAGGCTTTTATTTTTCAATTAGCTCAATTCAGTGTGCTTTATTGTTATAAAGACATTTGTCAGTAATATACGTCCATATTAGGTGACACAACAAAGATCAGACCGTGATGGAATAATAGCCACAGTGACAATACCAAACACACAGAGAACTGGCCACTGATGAGACACAGATAAAAGCAGCTCTGTGCATATTAAAATGTCCTCTTTGTCAAAGAATCTGAATGCTGAAGCAATAAAGTTGGTTCTTTTGTGAGTTCATAATGTAGCTGATTTCATAATAGAGGCTTTTTTTAATAGATCTAGTATTGGCTGCTTTTGCCCAAAAGCTAAGTGCTTCCACTAAAGAGTAACGGCTAAACTGAACCCAGAACAGTTCCACTGATACTCTGGTAATGGTGCAGAACAATAGTGCCTTGAATGTGTCAGGGCAGATGGTCTTTCTGTTGGCAGCCAGAGTGGTGCTCTGTCCAACGTACACAAGTGCATGATAAAACTTTTTGTAGCTTTATTTGTTTTTTCATGATTGGGTTAAGATGTTCAATACATGACCAACAGTATGTGGACATCCGAGCAACACACCCATGCATACATAAGTGCGAAACCATTGGCATTAATAAAGAGTTGAGTTCTGCCTTCGCTGCTATAACAGTGTAACAAAGAAGGAAACCGGGTGCTGGATTCTTCAAACACAGGTAGGGAACTTTTAATTAATCACTTCTCTGGTTAACAACTTCACAATAATTAATCAGCTTCACAATAACACATCAGCTTCACAGTAAGGCTCTCGACCCAGTCTCTCTCTCTCAATCTGGCGCTGGCCTGGTCCTTTTATGCCACTCTCCCCAATCTCACTACAATTAGAGACAGGTGTTAGTCATAGTTTGGCTCAGGTGTATGCACCCTTATAGCTCTCTCTCTCTCCCGATGGAGGCTCAACCACGCCCCGCTACCAAAAACAGCTTCCACTCTTCTGGAAACATTTTTCACTAGATCTTGGAACAGTCCTGTGGGTATTTGCTCACATTCAGATACAAGAGCATCAGTGAGGTCAGGCACTGATGTTGGCTGATGGGATATTGGGTGATGGGACCTTGCTGGATAATTGGCATTCCAATTCATCCCAAAAGGGTCTACTGAGGTTCGGGTCTGGGCTTTGTGTAGGCCAATCAAGTTAAATGTTTATATGCATGCATTGTTGAAGCATACAATTTCCTTAAGGAATTATGCAAATCAGATAATGGTGTAAAAATGGTACAAAATTAGTGCTGATCGCAACTTTCAAAGGGCAAATCCCCAGGCCAGTTCTGAGTGCTAAGTTGTGGAGGATGTGGATGAGCATCTGCTAGCTCTGAGATCCAGGCACCTGAATTGTCTCTTTAAAATGCAGGAAGTGCATTTGACTACACCATCTGGACACATGCCTGGTAAATGTTCTTCTCCATCATTTTCTCACCATTCATGATTAATATCTGCTTTCATATCACAATTTTTTTTAAGTAAACTGCAGTGTACTTTACCGGCAGCTTTGCATGGGGTAATAGTGCAGCGTTAATTGCATTTGGCAAATACCACATTCCATAATGAGCCTCATTTGGATAGAAAGCAGCAGTGCTTGCCCAGAAAATTATGAAAATAACTGAATTTAAATACATAGAGTAGAGCTATATGCGTGTATGTAGCTCTTGGTTAATTTTTACTGCCAGTGGTGTATGAAAAACACAAGATTTTGCCCTAGAATACTGCACACTAAGTGGCACAACTTTTTAGTTAAAGTGTTAAACTTCTTATCATCTACTCACCCTCATGCCATCCCAGATGTGTATGACTTTCTTTTTTAGAAGATTTTTAGAAGAATATCTCAGCTCTGTAGGTTCATACAATGCAAGTGAATGGTGACCAGAACTCCAATAGCTTCAAAAAGGGGATAAAGTTAGCATTAAAATAATCCAGACTCAAGTGGTTTAATCAATATCTTCTGAAGCAATCATGTTGGTTTTGGGTGAAAACAGACCAAAATATAACCCCTTTTTCACTTTATAACTGTCATTATGGTCTCTAGGCACAATCATATTTTTAAGCTCGATTACACTTCCTAGTGCTTGACATATGCGCAGAGCACTAGATGGCACTATAGGAAGTGTAATTGAGCTTAAAATCGTGATCGCCAAGAAGATCTTTGTGATGTAGGTTGTTAAATGTTTAATACTGAAACAATATTTTCTTTTGTCAGATTAAATTTGTTTTCAGAATGGCTTAAGTTTGGGCTATTACCCTTGAATTTATCATACTGGGAACTTTAAAAACATTGCACATTAGATTATGCGTTGGATCTTTCTTACTGAAATATTGAGCCGTTGTCTGAGTAATGGTCAAAATGCCTCTCATGTACAGTATATGCTAATCCTGTTAAATCAGATGGCTGTGAAATAGCTCTTCTGCTCTTTAGCTTTAGTAGAGTTGATCCTTCCTGTAACTCTATTTGTGACACAGAGGATGAAGACAGTGCCATCTAATGGTGACCAGCCACGGAGGTCTAAACAAACTGAATTTCTCTGGCAAAAGCTGTTTCATATGTGGCTCATATTTTTGTCTGTGGCTGTGTGTTTCAGAGATTGTGAGAGCCATGACTCACGTCATTAATCATGGTATGTCCATGTACTGGGGAACTTCACGCTGGTCAGCTATGGAGATCATGGTGAGTAGAGAGGAGAAACATGATATTTCCATGACATTTCTCTCTTAATCTAATTCTGGTTCTTGTTCTGTGCACTCTTTCTTGCATTCTCTGTTGCTTCTCTGTTATTGAATTTGGTGCTTTTTATAATTGTATTTCATACTGTCATATTTATTTCCATTCTGTCAACAAGAACAGTTTTTTTTTTGTATGTCTGTTTACTTTTTTATTGCCCATGACAGTGCGATTGGGCGTTCAGAGTTTGGCGAGACCCAAAATAGTTTGGAGATCGAATACAAATTGTGAGATTCTGAGTTTATTTGTTCTCATCCTTTTTTCCTTCTCTCTTTCTTTCTCTCCCTGTAGGAGGCGTACTCTGTAGCGAGACAATTTAATCTGATTCCTCCTGTATGTGAACAGGCGGAGTATCATTTCTTTCAGAGGGATAAAGTAGAAATGCAATTGCCTGAACTGTACCATAAGATAGGTATACAATATATGCATGGATGCACACAAATATGCATGACTGAGATTTGACCTCTGAGACAGCGCAATAAGGAAGTTCATATTGCCCTAAACACAGTTTTGCCCATCAGGTGTTGGTGTGGTGTCCTGGTCCCCGCTGGCTTGTGGGATCATTACAGGAAAGTATGAGAACGGCATTCCAGAATCCTCCAGGGCCTCTTTGAAGGTACTTCAGGCCGGTTTGTTGTAGCAGAAAAATCATATGATCAAAACAGATGGAAGTTGTTCTGTTGAGTAAAAAACTACTGACATAGTGCCAGAAACATAAGAACAAGAACAAAACATAGTTAAGTAGGACAATCTATGAATGGATTGAGTGATTCAATATCTCATATCAAAATCCCGCTTGTATATTTATACAAGCAGTTTCTATCACTGGTTTTAAATTGTTCAGTAATTGGTGGATTGACAGATAATAAACACGGTGGCAGATACATTGGTGCAGATAATATTTTCTTCCGGCTCTAGTACAATAACAATATAAAGCTAATCATTGAAATGATCTTACAGTGCACTAAATTAATAGATTTACCTCTTGGAGCTGAATTATCTGACTTGGGTCAGAATTATGATTTTTGGAACTCCTCTACACAGGACTGAATTTACAATCATTGTGTTAAGTCTGTACTAGATCCTTGACACACCATTACACCAGACAAATCCAACTTCAGCTTCAGTTAAAATACAGGCTTGAACACAGCTGCTCTGTCAGGGCAGATTCGGTGTGGGTCTGTCTGTGAGGTTGTCTGTGATCTCTTTTGACTCTGTGCAGTCATACCAGTGGCTGAAGGAGAAGATTCTGAGTGACGATGGCAGAAAGCAGCAGACCAAGCTTAAGGAATTGACCCACATTGCTGAGAGGCTCAGCTGTACCCTGCCACAACTTGCCATCGGTGGGTCAAAAAAAAACGAAATATGCCCATTTCACGTCAACAGTCACTGTGCGCCACCTTTTATTTCTGCCATAGAGATTCAACTGTTCAGCTATTCTGTTTACTGCATAGAGACCTGAGGAAAATGCTAATTGTCGGGCCTAAAAATACGTTTTTTGATGCAATAGATATGTTTATGCAATAGATTTGTTTTATGTTAGCTCCTCACTGAAAAACAAACCTTTTTCTAAATCCGCAAATCCTGACATTTACCCACAGGATTAGAATGTTACCGAATATTAGGGTTCTTTGTTAATTCTTTGTTTGTTGGAAGCTTAGTAGATAATTCCCTGTTCTTGGAAAAATAAGTAAAATGGATAAAAGTGATGACAACATCATGAATTTCTTGCGAAAATATGTCCTATTTATGAAAAAATAAACCTGACATGATTTGGTCAATTTGGAAAGCTTTTTATGATTTTCAAAAAGCTTGAAGGTACTCTTTAACTTAAATGGTTCACCCAAAAATGCAGATTCTGTCATCAGTTTCTTAAATGAGAGCAAGCAATTGAATTTGCATTTTTGGGTGAAGGAAGGAAAATACTAAAGACTAAATAAAGTAATAAAGTAAATAAATACATTTTCAAAACAAACAAAAACATTATTATAATTAAAGGAAAGTGAAAGAATGATTTTTTTGTTGTTGTAATAATTTACTCACCCTCATGTTGTTCCAAAACCTTATGACTTTCTTTCATCTGCGGAACACAAAAAGAGTTGTAGCCAGAACATTAGTCACCATTCTTTTTTTGCTAATTTTTTCCACACAGTGGAAGTGAAAGGTGACTGAGGCTGCCATTCTGCCTAACATCTCCTTTTGTATTCCATGGAAGAAAAAAAATAATAGGGGTTTGGAACAACATTAGGGTGAGAAAATGCTGAAAATAAAATATTTGTATTTCTTTCACTTTATTTTTATTGTAAAAATTTTCATTTTTTTTTTTTTTTTTGTGTTTGGTCAAATGTTTTTATTCATTTATCTATTTGGTTTTTATTATTTACCTTCCTTATTCCTTTAATTAGTAATTTATAAGTGAATTCCAAATGAAAATGTTGTATCCTTGAAGGGCACTGTGGGAAGGGGAAGCCACTCAAAGGGTCATTCCAAATGAAGTGAACAACTGAATTCCTTCACAAAGGGCTTTTGACAAGAAGGGTACATTCATAAAATAATGCCCTGCTACCTTCAAGAGTTTAGGGATGCTCACTTTCGATTGGAATTTGCACTATATTTAAAAATCTAATTTGTTGTCTTATATCCCTGGTCTTTAGTTTGACCAAAAAAATTACAAAATAAAATAACCAAAGCAAGTCTTATATAAATTATTCTTACAGTAACATTTGGAAGCAGCACCAAATCAGAATCCCACCAGCTCAAATGAGGATCACATGATTCACCTGTCTGAAACTTTCATGCATATTGGACCACAGCACATATTTATCATAAATGTGTTTTATGTTTTCCCTGTAGCCTGGTGCCTCCGTAATGAAGGAGTGAGTTCTGTTCTCCTGGGGACCTCTAACCCTGCGCAGCTCACTGAGAACCTGGGGGCGATACAGGCAAGAGATTTACCAAAATATCTCAAATCCACTCATGTACTGTGGAATGGTGGCCTGTTACAGCTGTGCTTTTATCTCTTAACACCTTTCTTCTCAGTCTCACAGGCTGCCTGTGGCTGATTTTACATTTAAAGTATCCAAAACAGAATATTTTTATTTTATGTGCTGCAGCAAAATGCATAACTTTTACACAATGCTGGAAAGTTCAACTAAACCAGATTCAGTTTCAGTTTCCAACTGGTCCAAGCTGGTCTAGATAGTAAATCAACAGGTCTATGAGCTGGTCAGGTTGAGGTCAACTTGGTAGATCTTATTCAAGCTGGTTAGAGCTACTGTAGTAGACCACCTTGGACCAGCAACAGACCAGCTACCATGGTTAAAAACCAAGATTGACAACTTTAAAGAAACAGATTACCTGACAAAAATTCTGTCTTCATTTATTCGCTTCCTCGCTGTTCCAGACCTTTGACTTTCTGTATTTTGTGGAACAAAAAAATAAGATATTTTCATTGAATAATGACTTAAATTTCAGTCCTCATTTACTTTTATTGTATGGAAAAGAGCATCTTAAACAATCTTTGAAATATCTCAGTGTTCCAGTAAAGAAAGAAAAAATTAATGGTGTGGGAATGACATGAGGGTGAATAAACAATTACAGAATTTTCATTTTTCAGTTAACTACTCATTCAAGATTGTGTGTCCTGGTTTTTCCTGTGATTCTGTTTCATGACCTGTGTGATTTGTTACATTCTTGCTGACAGGTTCTTTCAAAGATCACCTCTCACGTGGCCTCGGACATCGACAAGATCCTGGGCAACCGCCCCCCCAGTAAGAAAGACTATCATCACTAGGCCTTCTTGTGAACCCGTACGCCTTGAGACTTAAGATCCCGTGCCAGCCCTCTTGTGTCGGCAGGTGTCCACATTCCACCATTGTGTGTCTATCTAATCTTCTCCTCCAGAGATCCATTGTTATTATTATAGTAGAAATGGTAAAGTTTTATGCATGCTTCTGTTTGACCTAAACCTGAGCTCAACCTTGCGTGAAGATCATTGTGGATACACACCTGCCCATGAAGCACAGAAGATTTTGGACCCTTGTCCATAGGATTACATTATGCATTAAGCTTTCCATCTCCCATATGTGCCAAAGTGAACCCTGGTATTAACCTTGCCCTCTGGAGATCCTAAAAAATGGGTAGACAGAGAGAAATGACAGGGCCTAGTGAATTATTGTCTATTAAAATAACATACTGTAGGAGAAAACACTGCATATTATGCTGAGAATGTAAAAACTAAGAGCTGTGACATAAGGCAGTGCAGCATATAGAGTTGAACTGTTTAACCCTTCTACAGTCTTCGTTACAGGCCGACATTATGTATTTTTTTTTTAGAAATGTAATAAAACTAACTTCAGAACTAAAGTCAGAACACTAAATGTATGTATTTCTTTGGGGAATATAATGGTATTTAGACCTAATTTACATCTAAATGACTAAATTACACCACTTATTTTCATATAAAATAAAAACACTTTTTATTACTTCCACTTAGTTAAAAACATGCACTTCGTTCAACTGAAAAATAAGAAAATATCTAAATATGTCATGGAGTTGGAGAATCTTCTGCCATCTGCTGGAAAAAATATATACACACATTTTCATGAAATAACAATTATAACCAGTAGATGGCTGCAGCGATCCACACATGCTGCCTGGTCACTATAGACCAATGTTGAAACAAATTTCTAGATATTAAGTTATGAATTTGGATATATATTTAAAAGTTATCAAAGTCTTATTGTTATTAAAAGATTAGCATTTTTTATGTTTGTGGTCAGACTAGACCATGGTGTTACAAAGAGAAGACTTACAGTAAGCGTTTTGTTACTAACATTTATTAGATAACGAACAGAAAGAAAATGAAAAGAAAGATAATGAACAGAAAGAAAAAATGTCTGTGTGTGTGTGATGAAATGACAAATGTAGCATTTTGGTATGGGAAACCATTTTTATTACAAAAACAATAGTCAAATTGGTCAAAAATGACCAAACAGTAATGTAAGGAACACTATTTCATCATTGTGCTGCTGAAATAGAACTGTGAGCAAGGCCTACCACACCTAAGGTCTATATCTATTTGGGTGTGTGTGAAAGAGAGAGAGTATGTGGGTGTGTGTGAGAGAGAGAGAGAGAGAGAGTGAGTGAGTGAGTGAGTGAGTGAGTGAGTGAGTGAGTGTGTGTGTGTGTGTGTGTGTGTGTGTGTGTGTGTGTGTGTGTGTGTGTGTGTGTGTGTGTGTGTGTGTGTGTGTGTGTGGTAACGTGTGTTAAAGTCTAATTCTTTGTTTTTTTTCTTATGCTCTGTCAAATTGGCCCAGGAGTACGAAAGGTGTAACACTGTTTGATAAAACCACCCAGATCCATAGAATCAGAAGACAGTAGAATGGTTAAGCAGTGTGTGCAAACAAATGTTTTGGATTAAAAAGCCATCAACAGAAGAGTGAGCTGTTATTATGTTAATATGTTGTCCAAAATGTTCCACATTTTCTCTCAATTATCTTTAAATGAGTTTATGGCTGTTTGTCTCTGTTTTCCTCTGTAATCCCTCATATTTGTGCAATGTCTGATCTGTCCAAAGTTCTTTTTTCCTGCTGCTTTTAATTAACATTATAAATAACTTTAAAAATTTGCTTTTTCAGCAAATGTCACTGGTTAAAGTCATGCTTGCTGCTGTATTTGCAAACTTTTGAACTGCTAAGCAGTACATACTTGAGATTCAAAGAGTACAAGTAACTAGCAGAACTAGTTAATGTCCACCACAAGTGGGGGTCAACATTTTTACAAACTTAAAAATGATAAAGCTGTTAATTTATGCATTGTGCAGAGTGCTTTTAACATTAGAATAAAAATGTGCATCTCCAGATTTGTTTACTTTTTTCTTTTTAAATAAATGTATTTTCTAATCAATTACTGTTAATCTATATTGCTGTTTGATGTTGCTAAAACATCGCTACAACAGGTCATTGCTTGGGATAGTTTACTATAAAAATGACAATTCTGTCATCATTTTCTCATCCTCATGATGTTTCAAACCTATATGACTTTCTTCTGTGGATTCACAAAAGCAGATGTTAGGCAGGATGTTAGCCTCATTCCCCATTCATTTTAAAGATGCAATGAAAGTGAATGGTAACTGATGGTAACATTTTGTGTTTTACAGTGGAAAGTCATACAGGTTTGGAAGAACATGAGGGTGAGTAAATGATGACAGAACTTTCACTTTTGGGGGAATATCCCTTAAAGTTACAAATAATAACTTGCAAATGTAGGAAAGTATAAAAGAAAACAATCAAATACATAGAATAAAAACAAGGTCATAACCAAAGTTTATCTAGCAAGTCAGTCTACTGTTGGCCACCTTTGGAACGCTCTCTGGAGACTATTTCAGTCAATAGTTCACGTGGCTCACCAGCTATACATGGAATTGGCGTGGTGGTAGGTCCTGCCTCGAAGGGGAGGAGTTCTATAAACACAGCGACAGGGAGACCGTACTGCAGAAAATACATCACAGTGGGTTACCGGAGTAACCAGCACCTGTGGAGCACCTATCCCAGTACAGGGCATATTAGCAAACGGGGCCTCGGCTGCGAGTGTTCGGTGTCCAGGCATGTGTGACCCAAGGAGAGATTCCTGTGGGCTCGGGCTGTGGCAGAGCCGCCTGGGCTTTCGCCGCCACAGGGGGATGCCCTCGGCGAGCAGATGGGGTATGGGATCTTGAGTCGCGCTGGGGCAAAATGTGCTTTATTGTCTGCTTCTTCACTGCCGAGAACTGCTGGGCAAAGTCCTCGATGGTGTCACCGAATAGGCTGATCTGGGAGATTGGCGTGTTAAGAAAGTGAACCTTGTCGGCGTCCCTCATTTCGAACAGATTCAGCTATAGGTGGTGCTCCTGGACCACCAAGGTGGACATCACCTGCTCGAGTGCTCGCACTGTGACCTTCGTCGCAAGGAGGGCGAGGTAGGTCGCCGAGCGTAGCTCCTGCATCACATCGCGATCAGGACTACCCACATGGAGTTCTTTCAGTGCCTTGGCCTGGTGGAATTGCAGGAGGGCCATGGCATGCAGGGTAGAGGTGGCCTGTCCAGCGGCACTGTAGTCTTTGGTTGCCAGAGACGACATAACCTGTGGACCGCCCCACCATCGAGGATAGTGAGGGCAGACGAACTGGGAAGTCAGGTTTGGGCAGAAAAAGTTGTCCTCCACGACCTCATCAGTTCGTCGTGCACTTCCGTGAAGAAAGGGGGGTGTAGCTGTGAGCAGGGCCCCGAACCCAGGAACCAATCATTTAGCCGCAAGGGCTCAGGGGAGGGTTCCAGTCCAAACCGACACTCGCTGGCGGTCCAGGCAAGCATGGCGGTCAGCGCTGCATTGGCCTCAGACTGGGCGGGCAGACACGAAGGTGGCAGAGTCCTCGACGTCTGACATCACCAGCGCGCTCTCCGATGCAGCGATCGAGAACTCATCCTGCTCACGAGCCACGAAAGAGATTTTAAGCTGGTTGTGAGGTGAGCTAGTCTCATCTCGGAACTCGACGGGAGCAAACAAGCATGCTGGGGAAGGGGAAGTCCGCAGGGATTTACCCGATGAGGCTGAGCCCATTGGAATCCTCAAATCGTACCTGTAGGTATTCAACTAAGTAAGTGTTAAGGGACAGTGTGTAAACCTAGATTTTGTATGAACTGTAAGATTAATGACTAATGTCTTTGAAGTCCATCCTGGATTAACTGTAGAAGTTCACATAGATTCAATTGTCCTTTTTAATTGGCTGATGAAGGCTTTTGTTGGCAAATGATAGTCTATGTATTCGATTTCAAGAATGTAGTCCATCAATAGACCAAGGGGATGCAGGCAGAGATCAGTGAGGTGCATCGCAGTTCAACCTGGCTGGTAATTTCGGTGAGGTTCGGTGTGGTCCATCCTAAATCCAAGGTTCAGACAATGGCATATGAAGTATCCCATGTCTTATGGTTGGAGTTAGCATCAGTTCATTCACTGAAGTCCATCATAATAGACTGAAGTGATGTTTGGCTGACACCGGCTGCATTTAGTAATCATCACACAGCGACACGTAGCAGTGGCATCCAACATGAAGTAGGAATGGAGCTGGATCCAGCCGGTTCTGGTGACCTCAGGATAGGAGTCCCGAGGTTGAGACAGGGAAACAAATAAACTAATATAAGCATAGATGCCATTCAATATATTGCAGAGTTGTAGATCATGATCAATGTTTCTGGTTTTTGGTTCCAGCAGAATAAACTAAAGCAGCCTAATTGTGGGTTGAAGGATAAATTAGGTGTATGCCTGGCTAAATAGATGAGTCTTTAGTCTAGACTGAAACTGAGGGAGTGTGTCTGCATCTCGAACAGTGTTAGGGAGACTATTCCATAGTTTAGGAGCCAAATATGAAAAGGATCTACCTCCTTTTGTGGATTTTGATATTGTAGGATCTATTAACAGGCCAGAATCCGTAATGAACGTGATGGAATATAGCGTGGTAGAAGGTCACTTAAGTACTGCGTAGCTAGACCATTCAAAGCTTTGTGTGTAGTTAACAGAATTTTGTAATTAATACGAAATTTAACAGGTAGCCAATGTAACGATGATAAAATGGGGCTAATATGATCATATTTCTTGGTTCTCGTTAGCACTCTGCACACTGTAAAAAATAAATAGTTGAGAAAACATAAAAATATGAGGCAACTTGATGCAGTAAGACTTTTGAGTTGTCTCAACAATTATTTTTTAGTTCTTTTCATTAATACTACCTTGTTTAGCCAACGTAAATTTGTTCGTTCATGCTATTTTGATCTTCGTATTTTGCAAATAAATATATTCTTGTCACAGCAATTGAAACAACAATTACTGTTGTTGAGGTTATTATTTTTTCTGTTTCCTGGATGTAAAAAGTTTAATTGGCCAAATAAAGCATCGGCACATATCCTTTTCATATATATAGTGATTCTACATCTATTTACAAATGACAAACATGTTCTTATTCCTTCATCCGTTTATTTCAGTTCTGAACACATGCAAATTGTAAACATTGCATTTAGAATGTATAAAATATTTTGTCAATTCTAAGTGTTATTGAAATCTTAAAGGGATAGTCACCCAGAAATAAATTCTGGTCAACATTTACTCACCCTCATGTTATTCCAAATCTTTGTGAGCTGCTTTCCTCTCCAAAACACAAATGAAGTCTACTTCTACTGTCTACTGTCTGGTTACCAACATTCTTTAAAATATCTTAATTTGTGTTCAGCATAGGAAAGAAACTCGCACAAGTTTGGAACAACCTGAGGTTGAGTAAATGATGACAATTTCATTTCTGGGTGAACTTTCCCTTTAATTAACAATTTAAACTAAAATGTAGACATGGAAATAGTTGTCCAAATTTACTTCAGATGTCTTTAGAAAAAATCATAGGCAAAACCAGATCCATTAACATTCAAAACAATATCAAACTGCACTGAATTTGCTGACTAAAAAATAAATTCTCATTACAAATCTCTCGGAATTCACACAATTCACAATTAAATGTTGAAAGTTCTCGATTGACCGTGTCACTGATGGGGTGTGATTTAGATAGGTGGGATCTTAAAGCACCTGCAGTTCTGAAAACACAAACGCACTCCGTATGAATGCAAGGCCAGTTAGAAAGTCTTTGGTGATGCAGCTGGTAGTGCTTCAGAAGGACATCTTCACTTGAACTGCTGAATTTGCAGTTTTTACACTGCATTAAGTGCTTGGATCATCCTGGAAAATAGAAAATGATCAGTTAGAACCTTAAATTGTAAGAATCTCAACTTTATATTAATTACATTTATTATAAAATATAGAATGTAATGCATTTAAGAGTCACATTTTACACCTAAACAATATCTTTATGTCCCCATATTTAAAATCATATGATGTACAAAGAAATCTTTTAAGAATTATTGTTCTATAAGCACAAATATACGTATACATATGCGTGCAGGCGCCGATCCCCTGGGTGCTTCAGGGCCCGAGCACTCACGGAGAATGCCGAGCACTCACGTGTAGCAACCATAGGTACCAACGGACCAAATTTACGTAGAGCATCCACCGGCAGAAACATAAATCGGCGCGTCTTTATGCGTGTGTGAAATTTCAACTTTGAAACTGCACATAGAAACAGCTAATATACATTTAAACATTAAATTTTTTAAACGTAATAGGTAGTGGCCAGGCTCTCATAGTTTTCTGCAAGCACATATCACAAACCCAGGACATGCTCTGACTGGATCTCTTCCCAAATATTCCATATCTAACACTTTCGTCTAGTTTTTATTTGTTGACGAAAACTTCAGATTTTTGTCATAGTTTTTTTCCCATTCAAAACGGTTTATTTATTTAGTTATCGTCTGTAAAAAATTCAGTGACGAAAATTATTCGTCAACGAAATCACCACTGAATAAAACACCGTCAGCTCAGGAATATACAATTCATTGCATGCATGAAATTCAAAGTAATTTTAATACTCACCTACAGCAGTAGGGCAATATTTAGATCCTCGTAGAATCAGGATTGAGCGAATTCCACATGGGACCGATAAAACGAGAAGCTAAAGCACAAAATTGAGAAGGAAACCCTGTGCATTTGGCGCAATGTTTTTTCTCATCACGCATGCGCAAACTATTTTGCTCCCAGCTTTGCCGGTCAACATAAAAACGTTTGTCCAGAAAACATTGTTTAACATGTAGTGTGACATTTTGTAGCATTCTGTTGGATTAATATGTATTTTTATGTAGATTCACAGTTATTCACAATTCCTAATATATGTGACTCAAAAATCACAGTACGCTGGACAAATGGTAATTTTATTTTTTACAGTGGCTGCTGCAATTTGAACCAATTGAAGTTTATTTATTGACCTTGCTGGACATCCTCCCAGTAATGCATTACAATAATCTAGTCTTGAGGTCATGAACACATGAATTTGTTTTTTGGCATCAGCAACAGAGAGCATGTGCCGAAATTTAGCAATATTTCTAGGTGGAAGAATACTGTTCAACAAACATTGGTAATTTGATTTTCAAAGGACAGATTGGTATCAAATAAAACACCCAAGTTCTTCGCTGTTGAAGATGATGTAACAGTACATCCATCAAGAGCCAAATTATATTTTAGCGGCTTATTTTTTAGAGTTTTTTTGGTCCAATAATTAGTACCTCTGTTTTGTCAGAATTGAGTAGATGGACATTTCTGGCCATCCAATCTTTTATTTCATTGATACAGTCTGCTAATTTGGGGAATTGTGAAATCTCATCAGGTTTTGAAGAAATATAAAGTTGGTATCATCGGCATAGCACTGGAAACATATTCCACAATTCCTGATAATATCTCCCAGGGGAAGCATATACAAGGAGAAAAGCAGAGGCCCTACAACTTATCCCTGTGGCACTCCATACTTTAATTTTGTTTAATTTAACATATTTGGGAGGATACTACCTTTTCTAGTATTTTCGACATAAACAGGAGATTTGAAATCAGCCTATAATTAGCCAGTTTTCCAGGATCAAGTTGTGCCTTCTTAATAAGTGGTTTGATAACTGCCATTTTTAAGTTTCTTGGGACATGTCCTAAGGATAGCGAGGAGTTAACAATATTAAGAAGAGGCTCTGAAATTACAGTAGATACCTCTTTTAAGAGCTTAGTTGGTATTGGATCTAACAAACATGTTGTGGCTTTTGATGTTTCGATAAGTTTTGTTAGCTCTTCATAACCTATGACAGCACGTGAGGAAAATTATTAGACACTGTTTTCTGAGGTGCTATGACAGATGATTTCATAATTCCAATTTTATCTCTGATTATTTAAATTTTATCTGTAAAGAAATTCATGAAGTCATTACCCTTGTGCTGTGACGTAATATCTGGTTCTGTTGAGGCTTTATTCCTAACCAAATTAGCCACAGTACTGAATAAACTTTTGGATTGTTGTGGTTATTTTCTATGAGTTTACTAAAATATGCTGACCTGGCAGCTTTTAGTGCCTGTCTATAGCTACAGACACTTCCATGCACCACGAAATACTTCTAATTTTGTATTCTTCCACATGCGCTCCATTTTCCAAGCTGCTCTCTTGAGAGCATGAGTGTGATCATTGTACCATGGTGCAGGGCTTATTTATTTAATTTTCTTTAATCGAAGTGTGGCGACACTATCAAGAGTGCTAGACAAGACTGCATTTATATTTTTTGTTATTTAATTAAGTTCTTCTGGGCTTTGTGGTTTATTGAGTGTACAAAATAGAAGATTATTAGTGAATCTATCTTTAATGATCGGAAGAATAGTTCTACCTGAACGATAGCGTGGTGTAGGTTGAGTAACATTATCTGATCAAAGCATCCAATAATAAATAACTTTGTAAAAATATGCATAATGCAGTTTGTATTGGAACCACTAACTATTTGTATTGTGACGCACTTCCTGCCTCCTCCTCCACGCGTGACATTACCAACAAGCTTACGTCATCCCTCTCATGAGTGCGTGTCACAGAGATGTTCAGAAGAGAACATTTGTACTTAAAAAGTATATAGTATAAGTATTGTTTTGTTTCTAAAAATAATCAATTGTTTGGGTTCAGAAGAACTTTATTTGTCAACTGGAGTCGTGTGGATTATTTTGATGCACCCTAAATATGCATTTTGGACCGTCAAAACATTTAGTACATTCACTTGCATTGTTTAAAGGAGGAGGCCAGAAATGAAATCCTAAAAATCTTAAATTCTGTTTTGATGAAGAAAGAAACTCAGATAGATCTTGGAGTAAATTATCAGCAAATGTTCATTTTTGGGTGAACTATTCATTTAATACATTTAATAAAACTATAAGAACATAATTAATTAACCAACAAAATGCTTGCGTTATGATCAAGTGCCTTATATAGTGATGTCATGCTGAATCTTACGACAAATCATTTGCATGTGGTCATATAGTTTGACTTGCTAATTATATATACACAGTTGAAGTCAGAAGTTTGCGTACACCTTAGCCAAATACATTTATACTATGTTTTTCACAATTCCTGACATTTAATCGTAGAAAACATTGCCTTAGGTCAGTTAGGATCACAACTTTAATTTAAGAATGTGAAATGTCAGAATAATTGTTTTTTATACACTTAGTTTACATACACTTTGTTAGTATTTGGTAGCATTGACTTTAAATTGTTTAACTTGTGTCAAACGTTTTGGGTAACCTTCCACAAGCTGGAATTTTGGCCCATTCCTCCAGACAGAACTGGTGTAACTGAGACAGGTTTGTAGGCCTCCTTGCTCGCACACACTTTTTCAGTTCTGCCCAAAAATGGGTTTGGGGTCAGGGCTTTGTCATGGCCACTCCAATACCTTGACTTTGTTGTCCTTAGGCCATTTTGCCACAACTTTGTAGGTACGCTTGAGGTCATTGTCCATTTGGAAGACCCATTTGTGATGAGCTTTAACTTCTTGGCTGATGTCTTGAGATGTTGCTTCAATATATCCACAATTTTCCTTCCTCATGATGCCATCTATTTTGTGAAGTGCACCAGTCCCTCCTGCAGCAAAGCACCCCCACAACATGATGCTGCCACCAACATGTTTCACGGTAGTTATGGTGTTCTTCGGCTTGCAAGCCTCACCCTTTTTCCACCAAACATAATGATGGTCATTATGGCCAAACTGTTCAATTTTTGTTTCATCAGACCAGAGGACATTTCTCCAAAAAGTAAGATCTTTGTCCCCATGTGCACTTGCAAACTGTAGTCTAGCTTTTTTTGTGGTGGTTTTGGAGCAGTTGCTTCTTCCTTGCTGAACAGCCTTTCAGATTATGTTGATATAGGACTCGTTTTACTGTGGATATAGATACTTGTCTACCTGTTTCCTCCAGCATCTTCACAAAGTCCTTTGTTGTTGTTCTGGGATTGAATTGCATGTTTCGCACCAAACTACATTAATCTCTAGGGTAAATATGCGTCTCCATCCTGAGCGGTATGATGGTTGCGTGGTCCCATGGTGTATATGCTTGGGTACTATTGTTTGTACAGATGAACGTGGTACTTTCAGGCATTTAGAAATTGCTCCAAAGGATGAATAATACTTTTGGAGGTCCACAATTTCTTTCTGAAGTTTATGAATAAAAAATTTGGGGTCAACTATCCCTTTAAATCTGGGATATATTAGGGATATATTTATATTTATATTGCTTATATTTTAATACTTTTTTCTCTTAACTTTCTTATATTTAGAGAATGTGTGACACGTACCATACAACACCAAAACAAATTCCTTGTACTTGGCAATAAAGCTTTTTCTGATTCTGATTCTGAAATCATTGTGGATCATATAGTTAAGGACCATTTGTGTCATAAGTTATTTAGAACTGACACATTTTTCCCCTGCAGTATGCATATTTCCGCATGGGTGTGCGGCAGGCAGAGAAGGTTAAGGCAAAACTATTCTGGTTGACTTTGTCCAAACTGCGGTGTCGTCACTGTTTCTTTGAGTGGATAGGACTGTACCAGATGGTAGACAAGATGGGCCAAACACTTATCCTCAACCCCCCACTCAAAGATATTCCCTGCGTCACAGAGGAAGCCTACCTGACGCAAGTCGACATGGCAACCGCAGAAGAATTCCAAGTTTTCCATAAGCTGATGGCAAGAGAGCTTCATGGTGAAGATGATGATGAAGTTGGACAGAACAGGAGAAAGCATCACAAGAACACTGGATACAAGAGGGACAACAAATAAGACATTTTGTACCGTTTGTTCATTAAACTGTATTTCTGTTCAAAATGAATAAAAACTCTCATTTAGCAGAATTCTCTAATGTTTTGTTGTGTGTTAGGGACATCTGATAATGGAATCTTATGCATTGTTTTTAAAAAACAACATATGCAAACCATCTAGGAAATAGCATGCTATCTTGAGACATATTAGTATATGATTTGCCTGTGTAACACTCATTTATTACTTTTACCACTGGATATGAGGTGTGTAGTAGAGGTGCAGGAACATTGGAGTAATAATAGTGTTAGTGTTAGTTTATCTAAATGGCCAGTCATTGGTTGGGTCAGCACAATTTACACAAAATGCTGAGTAACCATGGAGAGCCTAAAGAGTGTTAGCGCTGTGCAATCATTTACAGACCTGTGCGCATCAGTGGAAAGCCTGTCTCACTGATAACAAGGGCATAGTCAGGGGGCATTGATCTGGGTAGACATTAGTCTAATGGAGGCCTGGATGGATGCAGAGGTTGCAGCATATTTGGCTATATGGAACAGGTGAGCGAGTCGTTTTAACACTCAGTTAATCAATAGATAATTGAATGTGTTTGAATTTTTTTCTTTCTCTTTGGGACATTTGTTACCATACCATTGTAGAAACTGCTGTAAATGAACAGTATTGCTTTGAAGACTACAAATACTTTAAATATGTCATTAGGATTTAAGACAGGCTAGAGGACTTTACACCAGAAGTTCCAGAACAACAAACAAATGTATTATTTTTACATATATGTGCATGGAAAGCAAATATGAATCTTATTTCTGAATTGTTTCACACGACTTTGGAGTGACTAGGGTAGTTCAGAATTTCAAATGAAACTTTAATTGGGTATATTAAGCTAATTTTTTTCCACTAAACAGTCAAGTTTTTTTTTACTTGACATCCATTTTATGGGTTTTCCATGTGGGTTTAAAAAGATTCTATATTATTGGGAAATACCTCAGAAAAAGTTTAAACACCCATTCCAATAATATAGTGTATGGACACTTTTTTTCATTGCTGAGACCCATATGGTTATCAACTGGGGTGAGAAACAGAGAAATCAGAGGGAAGAAATGTACTTTGTCTTAGTCACACTGCTGATGTGGGGAAAAATATTCAAAGATGTTTTGTACATAATATTTCAGGGTTTATTTACATGAAAAAATAATCAGGAGCATTGATCAGGGTTCCTGCAGTTTTATTTTTTAAATTGCATGACTAGTCATGTACATTCATTATTTAAAAGCTGTAGGAACCCTGAATGATATTGCTTTTTTAACATTTATTTAATATTCATTTAAGATATGCAACGAATTGAAAAGATTTAGGCCTTTAAAATTCTATTTCTTTCCATGAAGTGATATGAACATGCATCAGAATCCTTGTCATAAACTCTAACAAGTCATACTGTGTTAACATTAAATGATGTTCATGTTTCTGTGTTTGTAGGGGTGCTCTTCTGTTCCTATCTCAGTGAATAGACAAGTCTTCTTAAGCTGGAGACGGTTTCAGGAGTGATCACTCTTCAGCCTCTCTCAATATGAGTCCATCTCTCATTGTTAACATCTCTGAGGAGTGGCTCTCCATAATGGACAGCAGATGCATGGATTTGTTGCTCATTCCTACTGTTCTTCTAACTTCTGTCACAATGCTGGTCAACCCTGTACTGTTCCTCGGCATTCTGTGTTTTCCTTCACTACGTCAGGAAACCCGCTACCTGCTCCTTGCTAATACGCTCTTTGCCGACATGCTCTTCCTCACCATAAACCTTGCAGTTGTGTCTTGCAACACAGTGGGCATGCTCATGCCCCATATACTGTGCGAAAGTTTGATTGTAAGCACAGTAACCACATACAGCTGTTCCGTGCTCACCCTCACACTGATGGTCATCGACACATATATTGCGGTACGCTGGCCGCTACGTTACAAAGATATTCTCCCACCATCCCGGGCCAGGAAGATAATCATGAGCCTATGGGTGGTGGCATCATTGTGTCCCATATCTCTTCTAGTAATGTTTGAGTTGGTGATGAACAGTGAACAACAAAGGCAGCCGGTGTGTTTGGTATTGATTGCGCTGCACTCACTGGGTTGGATGAAGGTTGGTGTTCAATTTTACTTCATCATTGCCATCAGCATTTGCACTGCTCTTGTTGTGTACTGTTACATTCGTCTTTACATCATCACAAAAACTTCGGGGATATGGCATAGTCGGTACTCTCGAGCACGGATGACGCTCCTGGCACACAGTCTGTTGCTCATGATGTATTTCATTCCTGCACTGGTCTTTGCAGTTGAACTGGCTCTTTTAAAGCAAGATGAAAACCAGAGTGATGTGGGAGTGTGGATTGACATGGTGAACATGTGCGTGCTGATGTTGCTGCCACGCTCTTTTACTCCTTACCTGTACATCCTGCGCTATCGTGAGATTTACAATACTCTCCAGCAGGTGTTGTGGAAAAAGAGACATCTCAGCCAGGTCCGTGCAGCCTAGTTGAGTGTATTCGAGGCAAACTTTGCAAAGCCACCCAGCATTCCTCCAAATATTTGAGGATAAATGTGCAAAAAAGTGTATTTAAACTCAATACATATGTCTCCACCAAGAAAGTGAATAATATATTTTTATATGTTTTATAATTTTTTCATGAAAGCATTTTAACTGTTAACATAAAAATAACTTACTGAAGGTAGGCCCTACCCCTCTGGAATGGACGCACTGAATCTTAAAAAATTATTACAACTTTAGATCATGGCTGCACCCGAATTTGCATACTGTCAGTGAATGCATTTCTTTCATCTTGGCCAGTAAAAAAAAAGCACATTCTTCTGGTATAAAGATGAGCAGTATGAATACATTCTCTGACCTACTACATACGGGAGCATGGGCATTGTCCCGTGACCTTAATTTATGGCATTATAACAACAACCACAAAAATAGTCTACTCTGGTTTTGTTAAAGAAGTACAATTTAACCACAAGGAACAACTTTCTTTGTGTGTATATATATAGCAGTTACAATTGAAAAGAGCCACCCACTCATGGTTCTCCATAATTCTTATTCTTTTTTTAATTTAGCGTTTTGAATATGATGTCTCCCCAGCTCCTTTAGCATTAGTAAAGGGTCCAGAGGATCCATGCTTCAGAATCTCACCAGATGTAGTAGGTCAGTGTTTCCCAAACTTTTTAGCCTTAACTACCCTCCCAACACACACACACACCCACCCACCCACCCCAGCACCATCAGTAAGGCTCAAGTACCCCTTTATCAACACAAAACCAAAGAGGTGTACTAAAGACTAAATATAATTTAACATTATCATTAATATTGATTATTATAGATCAATCAGTAAAATATGTCCCTATTCCGATTTAAATGCGATTCATTTGGTTATATTTCAGTTATAAAGTCCATTTTACTTGCTTAGGAAAGAAACACTCTCTCTCAGCTAATGCTGTTAATTATACAGGGGACCTTCATGCTGGTACGTTACAAAATATACATTTTACTGATTTTATTTTATCATTAATATTTCATAATTTTGTTTACATTTAAGCTTTTAAAAATTAACAAATTCCATCTTTAAATTGCATATATTATGTTGCATATATGTTTTATTACATGTTTATTGTTTACAAGCATAACTATTAACAAGTATTTACATTGATTTTTAGAACACAAGCTAAAACGGAACTGTCTCTTTAAGATTACTGGCAGTTCAACAATTAAATTAACAAAGAGGACATGCACAGTTTCTTTAGCACATTCGATCCGTGCTACATATGGTAATAATTATGTTTCTTTTTTTGCTGTTTTTGACCAAAAAAAAGCAAAGAACAGAAAGGGTATTAAAAGAGACATTACTGCATTTAAAAAAAAAATGTGTGGGTAAAATGATCTTATTTAAGCCATACATTTTGTTAGATTCAGCATAGCAAAATCTTAAAAAATAAATAAATATAAAAACATAATTTTTTTGTGTAACACCCAGTTGGGAATCACATCAGGAGGTCATCCGTTTTTTGTTTTTTTTGCCAACTATTTTATTAATACCGAGGATACATATGTCATACTCTATTGACATACTGCTTTTGGCACACTATACAGTAGATAAGTATGCATATTCGGAGGCAGTCTTTGTTTTGCATGCCCACAATATTGCTTCAAACTCTTGTTTGCCTATGCTGACAAAAGGTCAATAGAGCTGTTTTGTTCTTTTGGTCAGAGTAAATAAATGTAAATTTTTACATGGTTGTGTCTTTCTCCAATTTCCTACAAATGATCAATCTTTAACCTGTGTTGCACTTAAGCCTCTAAGTTAAACAATCAAAAATAACAGTGTACATGTTATATAACAGTTCTGATTCTAATATCAATATTAATGCCTTGGTGCAGAGTCCCTGAGTGTCATTCTGATCCATTTAGCTGTGAAGTGCTATTTTCCTGTTTTTTCATCTCCACGGAGACCATCAACAAGTGTGTCTGTGACAAATCAACATCTGTCCCTTGAATCACTTACCATGGTCTGCAGGAAGGAGAGACACATTTACCTGTTTGTCTATCTTTCTGTCCCAGACTGGACACACAAACACATGCTCCGTGTTGGCAACTCTGATGGAGGGAAAATCTGAGCGTTTGTTCCTAGCTGCAGTAGACCTCTTTTTATCTTCGCTGTGCACATTTGGCAATTGGTACAATAGATCAGGTCGAGCCAAGTTTCATGGACATTTTTCGAATTCTTCAAACTTCTCAGAAAACCCAGTGGAGATGTTTGCACACGAGTGGTATGGGTTTCTACCTCCCCACCACATGACGGTACTTCAGGAGTGCCTCATTTTTACTTCCTGGCTATGCAGCTGACCACTCCGGTTCTTCTAGTACGAATAATGTCCTGCATTGACCTGCGGCAACAGACGTGTTACCTTCTCCTGGATAATGTTTTCTTCAGTGACCCGCTCTTTGTTTACATGAACATCCTGAGTGCATGCATCAATTCAACTGGTGTTTTGTTGACCTAGTGGCCCTATGCCATGCTGCTCTTACTTTTAGGGGTTTCATACAGCTCTGGAGTACTAAGTGTTACTGCAATGGTGCTGGATACCTCCTTTGCAGTGTTAGCAACTCTTCACTGCCTAGCACTTTGGCCCGTGTCCCGAACCCATGGAGCAATTGCTGCCATCTGGGTCGTCTCTGTCTTTTTTCCTGCAGCATCTATTGGCATCTTTGTGTGGTACCACAGTATAGGCCCTTGTGCACACCACATCCGCTCAATGCCTTTACTGATGGTTTTATCAGTAAGCCACTTTCACCCACTGCATGTCTCCATGTTGCTGACCATCACTGGCATCATCATCATCCTCCTCCTGATGTTTTCTGGTTACATCATACTGTTGTACCCGGAATTCAGAAGTGTGGAAGGGTGAAGCCACGTCCCATGCTAGATGAATATTTCTCAATCATTATCTCCACATTTTCTTGTCTTTCTCTCCAATGCTGATTTTGGTGATCGAGCTGATGCTTTCCAGCCACCACAGTAAGTCTCTGGACCTCAGAGCCAACCTTTGGGTGTCCCTGGTGGTGTGCAATGTCTTACTAATCTAGTCAAAAGGCTTAGCACCTTACCTGTAAGGGCTCCGGTACAGAGAACTGGGCAGAGTGTTGTTCCAGGTTGAGGAGGCCAGCAACCATCACATCAGTGATGTAAAGATCATAGTATATGTGGCTAGAAGTGAACTGTTCAGATACTGAATTTAACCTGTGAAGAAGAGTTTTGAAATGAGGGTTGCTGTGCTTTCCAGGACATCCTTCGGTAAATTAGCTGGCTATGATGTTCAACTGGGATTTTGTTCACTAAAGGAAATTAAAGCTAGTGAGATTAAAAGGTTTATGAAACATGAAACTTAAAACATTGGAAAATGTATGGCATTCATACTACGACTGGCAAAATAAAAGAAACAATCTAAATTGAAGAATTGTGGTAATTGGTTTATTTAAGTAAAAATGTACTACCATAACAATAAAGAACTTTGAAAAGACATTCTTTACAAGTTAAGCTCAATCAATAGCATTTGTGGCAAAACACTGATTACCACAAAAAAAAAAATTTTTGACTTTGCTCTTCTTTTCTTTAAATAAAAAGCAAAAATCTGGTGTTCAATGAGGCACTTACAATGGAAGTGCATGGGGCCAATCCGTAAATGTAAAAATACTTACTGTTCCAAAAGTATAGCCACAAGATATAAACAATATGTGTAAATAGTGATTTATATATATATATATATATATATATATATATATATATATATATATATATATATATATACACAAACATTTTCTGTGTAATGTTATAGCCAATTTTACAACTTTGTTGCGTTGACAATGTAATGTAAACAACTCCTAAAACAACTGTAAAAATTAAACAAAACAAAAAGATTTAAAGCTCAAATAATTAATTAGTTTTAAAAGAAGAACTGACATGTGTTTATATAAACTTTTAAGCTTCACCGTTCTGCCTTTAAACCCTCCAAAAATTGGCCCCATTCACTTCTTTTGTAATTGCATCACTGTAACATAAATTTTTAGTCATTTAGCAGACGCTTCTATCCAAAGGTACTATGAGAAACATCGCAATACATTTGTCATACATTGGTGGCTAATAACAAGTTTTAAAATTGTTTTATTGTAGAGTAACTATAACTATGGTATTTTGGCGTAGGCTATTGATAATGGTATATTTTAGTAAGTGCTTCCCCCTCAAAGGCAAACCGAGCACAGAACAATTACCTGAAAGGTTGTCAAACGCCCGCGCCTCTTTGGACAAAACGAGGCCTGTTATCCTAATGAACGAACAGTCATTGTAATTTTGGGTTATTTGAAAACGTCAGTATAGCAAAACGTCCCCCTCAGCTATAGTGCACGTTCTGCCAGAAAACACTGCGCGTTAAATACCCGCTTAATTATTGTCATAACCACGAGATGGCGCTGTTGACCCTTTTTAACCTTTTATGTTGGTTGTACGAGTTATATACATATATATACCAAATACAAATATAGTTTGTAGATGTATGTGAAACAAATTATATAATGCACTGTGTGATAATGTATGATATAATGTCATGCATACATCCGGCTTATATGCCGTTAAACGGCATATAAGCAGGATGTATCCGTGACATCACAGTGTATCATGCATTATATTATTTGTTTCACATACATCTACAAACTATATTTGTATTCGGTATATTTTGATCACATTAGGAAGCTCCCTTAGGTGTCAACCTAGTCTAGTTGTGTCACGCTTTCCTCTCCCCTGTCAGTCTGGAGAGCTACGTTGATTATTGTTGTTGTTTAAATAGCATCATACACTTTTACTCTCTCACTACTCAAATACTTTAAACACGTTCTCAGTCTAAAACATCTGAATTCCTTGTTGTTATTATTGTAAAATAACATCCATATTTGTGTTTATTTTGGGGTTTTGTACAGTTCATAGTAAAGTTCAAGTTCGCCTTTGCCATGAACGTCATAATAATAAAACTGTCTTCGTCCATTTTCCCTAACTTCTCAGCTGTTCGGGGTTTTGTTTGCAAACAACGGCAAGCCACATGGAAAGTCACGCGCTAAGAACTATGGGATATTATGTTTTTGGTTGGACCTCAGTATTGTGATAACATGTCTATAAAACTACATTTCCCTTGAACATTATGCTAAACAGCTGACATGACTGCAACTCTCGGCGGGTGGCACACATAGCTGCGTGTGCGCTCTTTGTGTCAAAACAAGCAGTGAGTGTGACTGTGACTGTGAAACTGACGTTAACAAAGAAAACTTTACGCTGAAAGCACAAGTTCTCACTGTTATGGATCTCTTCATAAACAAAAGGATTTGTCTCATCACTTTAACTTTTGAGGATTTTTAACGTTGAAATTGATTTCCTTTTTTTATGTTTTCAAGGAAGTTGGCCACGTGGGGATAAGGTGAGGAAAATTATGTTTATATTTAACTTTTTTTCTTTCTGAACACACGTCTTAATCGAGATCAGCACTTTCGTGTAGTGCGATAATGACACTTTATGTGCCTATAAAATATTCAAATAATAGTCTACGTTATGTTTTATTTTAATGGCGCGCGCGTCAACATTTAATTTACGTCCAAAGCAGAAGTAACTTTAACCCGAGAATACATAGGCCTACTTCATTCCATACTTATAAAGAGATGTGCATTTAGATTTGTATTGTTGCTTTTAAAAAACATTTTTTTTAAAGGCTGCACGTTTTAAAAGGGTGTTCAATGTTCCCTTCCTTCTGTATACTTTTATTGTGGTCAAGTTCTCAAGTAGCCTCCAGATAGAATCTGCTTCGCTTCGGTTTGCAATTATTTGTATATCTTTTCAGATGTCATTTGTCTTGTTGTTTTGTCTGTTGGGCTCAAGATATCAGAAATGGTATCTGTCCCAAAAACATGCGTAGAAAGCATTTTGAGGCATCAGGACAGGTAAGTTAGAACGTAAACATCACACTAAGGGCTTAAAACCTACTAGTTAGTTTGTTACCAAGTCGGTGCTTAATTTGGTTGCACCAACTGTTCTTAAGGCAAGTCTTAACTAGTAGGTCGTAAGCTCTCCGTAAAGTGATGCCGAGTGGCATAATATTACGTTTACCGTATAAGCAGCCTTCAGATTTGTACACAGAAGTATTAAAAAGCTGTGTATACCAGTTTTATCTCGTTACGGTTCATGTTCAGACCTTGTTTGCTCACGTAACTGTCAGCTGTAATAAACTAAATCCCCATTAAAATACGATACATTATAAAAGTACATTTGGACAATAAATAAGACTTGTATCTATAATGGATAAGGGCGGGGTGATAAATAAATACTAATACAGGCTGGGAAAAAAAGAAATGTATTCATTTTAATATAATTTTATTCTCTTTCCTCAAATAAATATATTGGGGATTATTTATCTGTGGTTTAAAGCCTTTTATGGAGTTTAAATGTAAAATTACGCCTAATTGAGCTAATTTCTATGACGTCATTATTTCAGTCCACATGGGGCATGTTGTGCTGTGGAGGAAATACTGAGCAACCGTCCTCTGCTTCCACAACAAAACAAATCTGAGTGAAATCAAAAGGTTGCGCAAACTCTGTCTCTATCTCGGTCTAGTTCCCCCTATCTCTCAGCCACAAATAATCAGTGTAAATTTTATATGAGTGCTGTTGCCAGGAGTAGACTTTATTTTCCTTACTTTTACCAGGTCACATGACTTGATGTATTCAGTGTGATCCTGTAACCATCTCAGATGTTTTTTTTTTTAACTCAGTGTCTTAGTTTTTCTATGATAATTGTGCAACAGTTTGCCTTTCAGCATGTTACACTTTTGTACTTTTTGAATTTGGGTTGTCGTGACACTTGTGACAGACCTAGGTTTATAGCATATAATTAGCATTTTATAACAAAAGCAGCTACCTGCATGATTCATCAAGAAAAAAATAATAGGGGAGATGGGAAGCTCAGCAAGTAAAGACGCTGACTAGCACACCTGGAGTCACAAGTTCGAATCCAGGGAGTGCTGAGTGACTCCAGTCAGGTCTCCTAAGCAACCTATTGGCCTGGTTGCTATGGTGGGTAGAGTCACGTTGTGTTAACCGCCTCATGGACATTATAATGTGGTTCTCGCTCTCGGTGGGGCACATGGTGAGTTGTACGTGGATGCCACGGAGAAGAGCGTGAAGCCTCCACACGCACTACGTCTCTGCGGTAACATGTTCAACAAGCCACATGATAAGATGTGTGGATTGATGGTCTCAGACGAGGAGGCAACTGAGATTCGTCCTCCGCCACCAGGATTGAGGCGAGCCACTACACCAACACAAGGACTTAGAGTGCATTGGGCATTCCAAATTGGGGGAAAAAGGAGAGAGAAAAATAAGAAGTAATAACTTGCTCAGCCTCAAAAATTACTTTTAGTCTGAAAACGTTTAGGCCACACAGCTGGGGAAAATTTTAACCAAATGTCAATTTAGACCACCCTTTTTCAGTCACGGTACGCTTTGAGAATTTACAAAATCTTGTGGCACCCCAGTTGAGGGATGGGGTGATTTGCAGTCTCAACAACAATCTCATCTAAATTACCTAGGGAACTACTTCTTACCTCAATATTCACCTCTAGTTGTATTCAGATGGAATGATTTTTTTCTAGTGTACATTACAACCTACATTATGATCCTTCTATTCAGTATTTTGTTTACCAGCAATCATTTGCTGACTTTTATTGTTTACTTTATAACTTTATATTGTTGTTCTTGGCAAATACCTTTAACAAATACATTTACACAGGGATGGATTGACCAATGGGCTGATTGGCCATTTTACAGGGACCTCTAAACCCAAAGGGCCCCAAGCTCTAAATCAATAATATATTTATTTTGAGATACCTTTTATAAATCCACATAAATGTCAGCCTTATGTGAAATACAATTTGTTCAGCCGAATGCGTCAAGTGCATGCTCAGGGAATCTGTGTCTCACAGGTGCAGCACGTTTATTTGAAGGACTACAGAGAAAAGCCTTTGATTCACAAAACGCTTTCAAACACAAAGATATGGTGCAGTTTACCCTGGCTGTGGTTTAAATTCATTTAAGCGACAGCATTCATGCAACAGTATAGAGGACTTTAAAATGTTTAAGTCCTGCATGCATTTAATGTTTAACGATAAAGAGAAAGGTGTCTTAATACCCTAAATATGTGCATGGTAAACTTTTGTAATATTTGGTTAACCACGAGAGTTCACGAACGGTTATTATATTATTTGTCTGGAATAAAGAACATTTATTGCCATGAATTTGTCAAACACAATCTCAGATAGCAGGGAATAAAGTGCACAGTGAGCTATGAGCCTAAATAGCACAATGCATAGATCTTCAAATGATAAAATCACATTCAAGTCGAACAAAAATAATCACCCTGCCTGCAACATAGTAGGCCTATTCTTATTAAATGGAAAATGCTTAATTCTAACCGGGCAGGTTCACTTTCCATGAGGCAGCGAATTCTACGGATCATAAGACATCTTTGGGATGCTTTGATTTTTAAACGATTCAGCTTTTAATTTGTGTAATTATTGTGTAAACTGCACACCAGAGCAAATGGGGAAAACATTGGCACACCGTTTATCAAGTGCTGAAACTTTGCCAGGTGAAAAACTGGAATTATGAGTAACAGTCACATTAAGTCACCAAAAAGCTTGATGCCGCGCAACAAATGGTGAAACAGAACACCGGTGTCTCGAAATGCGTGAATAAATATAGAAATTATTTTCAACTTTACAGTGAGTTTTGGCACAAAGATCAAAGACGTCTGTCCAGTGCGTGTTTACATGGCCTCTGACCCACGTGTGAACAGCCCGTAACTCACCCTATAGCCTACTTGGAAAAACGGACCCGAACCTAGTCAGGTACCGTCTGACTCAGGTTAAAGACCTCTAAATACGTGCAGAATAACCGATTAGCAGTTTTGGTGTTTGAATACCATGCAGATCCCTATTAATAAAGCATGATTGTTGATTGGATCATACATATGACTGGCTGTGTAAGACATTGCTCCAAACTTTTCTTCCGTCAGTTTGAAAAATCCAACCAAATCGGGCAAGCATTCTGTAGTTTATAAAAGTGAACAGTCATGTGACGCATCATGGAGGGCGCCAATATGGTGTACAAAATGTAGGTAGTTTGTTATTTTAATTTTTTCTTAGCCCATACACACTACAGTAAATCTTGTGGTATTAGAGGACTCCCTGGGTTTTTCAGAGATATCAAATGTTGAGAGTTTGGCCATGACAACTTCTTCTTGGTCTAGAAATATGGATTGAAATGTATCACAGATCAGTTGAGCATATCAAATACAATATGAATAAAATATATTTTGCTTCAACTAACTATTTTTTTCATATGTATTTTATGCACTAAACACTAAGGTGACATTTAAAAAAGGGAAATTGTAAAACGTTTTTCGCTGGGTCTCAGGGGGGGGGGGTTAAAAATAATAATAATATACTAAGAAAATAATAAACAAAGTTTTAACCAATATTTGATACACACAAAGTTAGAGGGGTAACTGGATTACGTAGTCTGAATCGATGTTGTAATACTCGAGATTTGTCTCGAGACCACTTTTTGAAGGTATTGGTCTCGTCTCTGAATCGTCTGCATTTTTACTTGGTCTCAGACAAAGATGACTCGAAGATTTTATTTGAAGACCAGTCACGACTACAACTTTGGAGATATCACTAAATTGCCTGTGCATTGTCTGATTTATTTGTTAACATCATTATTGTTGGATGTAAGAGTTCCTGCTTCAAATGCAATCAATAACTTGACTCATTTCTAATTTGAAATGTTTGTTACTGTTAACGGCTGTCACCCCTCCTCGCCCCTTCACACGCACTCCAAGAAAGTGAATGGGGGACACAGGAGAAGAAACTGTGGCTGTCTGAGAGATGTCAGCCAAATGTTCTGTAATGCAATTTGGCTACCTAAACCAGTGTTTTCCAACCGCTGTACCAACTTGTGTGCTGTAAAATATTGTCAGGTGTGCCGTGGTAAATGATCAAGTTCCTCAAAATTAATAAAAAAAAAAATTTCCCCTGTATTTTAGTGAAGGCATAGAGATGGTAGAAGATTTTAAAGTTGCCAATTCAGTATTTTTTCCATTACAAAGTATTTTATGCAACTAGTTTAAATATTTTGTAAATAGTGTATTGTTTAACCCTAAGACTAAATGCTGTTTATTTGTGCACATCAGAGAGTTACAGATGTAGCTTCCTTGTCGTGTTTCTCTCATAAAACTTAAAAAGAATATAAGAACATTACGATGTGTAGATTCTCTGTAATCTTCACCTAGCGCATTTGTCATCTGAACCGGTGAATGCAGGCCGGGCGGCTGTTCCCGGATCCAAGTGCCTGCCGGATCCAAGCTCTGTCAGTGCGACTTATGTGGGGGGTTTTTCTCTCTATCAACAGCGCAATTTTGTCCTGATGCAACCTATAGTCAGATGTGTCTTTTTTTCCGAAAAATACAGTAAATAAATAAAATAAACATTTGCTGTGCCATTGCAAGAATTAATTTGCAAGAACAAATGTACAAATTGGAAAAGACAAATTTCTTTTTTCTTTTTTTTTTATCCAATTAGCGCTCTTGGCATCTTTGACTTAACAGCGTACCTATGTCACTTGGGGTTTTTTGCATAGCCGAATTTCAAACATTACTAGTTCATGCTACTAAGACAGACAGAAGTTCTTGAAAAGGAAAATAATCGACAATGGTTATGTGGGATAGTGGTGTGCCATGGGATTTTTTTAATCGTAAAGTGTACCATGGCAGAAAAAAGTTTGTGAAACACTGACAAAAAAAAGAGTTCATCTGTTAAAAAAAAAGCGTCCAAAAGAAAACACACATCAGTATGTAAATTCTGCAACACAATGCTTACCGAGACAGCTGGAATCACGTTAAACTTTTATCTGCACCTAGAAAGGAAGCATAAAAAAGGTAAGCAATGTGTAAGTGATGCTAGCAAATATAGCTAGCCAACGTTAGCAATCTGCCTCTTGCTGCATTCCATTCAACTCGGAAAGTCTGATTTTCCAACTTTCTACTGGGAAAAGTGCAATGGAACGCCACTTGAAGTCAAGTACAACTTGGAAAGTCATACGGAAATTGTAAACTCCGATTTTGCCAAGACGCAGGTGGGTGACGTCACATAATCTTGTTGGCACCCAGGAAGATGTTCAAAATAAATATTCTCTTTTATTAAATAATATCTATAAATTAGTCAAAGTTCCTACATTACATGATATTAAAGCTTGTTTAACAAACATCAGCAGAATAGCAGGTGTTCAAAACATGGTAAATGATACTCTCTTTTGATAATCATACACCTGCAACACAAATGCTAGCGTTGTAGAATGATTCTGAATTGTGTTGCTAGGTGATATATTTGGTGATAGTCAAAAACCTCCTAAGCTAATGAGAGCGTTTCAGTCTTGTTTCCTTTAATGTCATCTTACGAGCATCTGGCACTGAAATGCCTTTAGTTAGAATTCGGAGATATCAAGTGGAATATCCCAAATTTTAATGGAATGCAGCATCTGTACCTAAACTCACCTTCCCCCCTCACCCAAAGAGATTTAGTGACTATTAGCTATACATATTAACTACCTATGTATTTTCTTTAAGGCACTAGTTTCAGTTGCTTGCCAGCTATTTGCCACCTTGCTAGGTGCACAAGCTACCTAATTTAGTTAACATATTGAGGGATGTAGCTAATGTAGTGTTAAATATGTGAGAGATTGAGGGGACAGGGCATGTAGTGGCAAATTCTTGTTCCCTAATAAAATTTTTACTTGTGGTAACACAATTTTTATTGATTTAGGTGGATGGTAAAACTTGGAAAAGGAGTGTTGAACTAAACCGATGGTTTAGTTGGGACCTGGGTAGCTCAGCGAATATTGACTGTGACTACCACCCCTGAAGCAGCAAGTTCAAATCCAGGTTTTGCTGAGTGACTTCAGTTAGGTCTCCTAAGCAACCAAATTGGCCCGGTTGCTAGGGAGGGTAGAGTAACATGGGGTAACCTCCTGATGGTTGCGAGGAGTGGTTCTTGCTCTCATTTTCTGCGTGTCATGCACAACGAGCAACGTGATAAAATGCGTGGATTGACTGTCTTGGAAGTGGAGGCAACCTCCGCCACTCAGATTTAGGTGAGTAACCGCACCACCACGTGGAGTGGGAATTGGGCATTCCAAATTGGACTAATTGATTAATAATTACACAATAATAATAATAATCAGACAAGTCATATTTTTATGAAAAATCGTTTTTTATAAAAATATGTTCAGATTGTATTAACAAAACCTGATGAACTGAATGAAACATTTGCCATTTACTATGTTCAGCTCTGTTCATAGCCATGTTCAATTATGATAGTCCCAAAGGCAGTTCTTGTCCTCTGAGAAGCAGAGACTTCTCAAAGTCACTGTTCCCATTTTGGACCGCATAAATGACATCATACACATTGTAGATAAGACGGTCTTTCCTGGCTGGTGGCATTCTGAAATGGAAAAAGAAAATCCCTGATTATTTTCCAGGCTAAATAATTTTAATGCAAATCAATCCCAATCATACTTGCACATTTTAAAGAATTAATCCATTCCACAGAATTCACACAATACTGTCTGGCTATCTTATTGTGCACTCTACTTAGCATGCTAATAGCACTTATACCCCCACATTCAGAACGTTATCACCTGTCCATCATGAAGCAAGCAGATATTTGGGCAAACAAGCAAAGCCCAGAAAAGAAAACCAGACCAGTAAAGTATATTTTATAAATTATAAGATTCACATTTTGTTACACAAATACTTTCAAATTCTCAAAGAAATAATTACTTATTTCAACTTTAACTTATCATCATATTGTTATTGAGGCTCAAAATGGTAACAAAGACATTTTACTTGTGAATGATCAAAAATAGTATGTTTCTATTCACATGGAACAGGTAAAAAGTGCAATTCATCCATGTAATGTGCAAGGTGCATAGGCATATTTTGCTACCCCTTTCACCCAGTGTAGTAACAAGATCAAAATCTAATATGATTTAATCATTCAACAGCACCTTCATTTCTGCATAATCTAAACATTACTAATCACAGAAAAAAAACTATTAGCCATTTTACTGACCGGTACTTGAATGTTGATTTATCCAGTCAAGAAAAACAGGATGATATGCTTCAAGGGGCCTGGGTAGCTCGGCGAGTATTGACTCTGACTACCACCCCTGGAGCCGCAAGTTTGAATCCAGGTTTTGCTGAGTGACTTCAGCCAGGTCTCCTAAGCAACCAAATTGGCCCGGTTGATATGGGGAGGGTAGAGTAACATGGGGTAACCTCCTCATGGTCACGAATAGTGGTTCTCTCTCTCAATGGGGTGAGTTGGCAGAGAGTAGCATGAGCCTCCACTGGCTATGAGTCTCTGCAGTGTCATGCACAGCAAGCCACTTGATAAGATGCATGGATTGACTGTCTCAAAAGTGGAGGCAACTGAGACTTGTCCTCTGCCACCCAGATTGACGTGAGTAACCGCGCCACAAGGACCTACTAAGTAGTGGGAATTGGGCATTCCAAATTGGGGAGAAAAATTCACAACCCTCGGCTGGGGGATTGACGATGTAGTCGTATATATCGCGATTTAAGGCGATTATCGATAAAATAATTTTTATATATCACCCAGCCCTACCCAACAGCTGTTCTGGAAGCATTAAACACAAAGCATTTTTGCTATTTCTGCCTTTATCAATGCAGCTGTAATATGAACAAGCACGATGTGACGATGCAAAAAGATTGCTCCGATGTCGCGCGCTTGCATTGTAGACAACTCCTTTGATTGCAGACAGGAGTGATTGTTTATCGCGTCGCCCACCTGCAGAGATGGTATATCAATGTGCTTCCTTGGATCACTGCACTTTTGTCAAGCGTCCAATGAGCCCTAGGAGTTGCAGAATGCTGCGGCAGTAATAATAATATTATTTTTATTATAATATTATAATAATAATATTATTACTTGTTACTATTGAGAAATTTATGATATTCCGGTTTTTAAGATCATTTATATGCATTTTTGAATTTTGTAAATGTTTGAAGGATTTTTCACACGGCACCCCTGTTTTCATCATATGGCACCGTGGTTGGAAATCACTTATTTTATGTAATGTGGCCTTTCTTAAATCTTTTGTGCAGTAATTTAATGCCAGTTCATTTAATAAATGTGCTATAATAGCAAAACATGTCTGTGAGCAGGAATTATGAGGCCGGGCACCAAAATGGCCTCCAGGCCTATTTGACACACAGAGTGGATATGAGTCACCCAAAGCAGGATTCAAACCTGTACCTTTCCGATCTCCAGTCAGTACACAATCCACTTTACCACACAGCCACAACATTAAACCAAAGGGAGATATAGTATCAAGGCAAGAGAACAAAACATTTCTGAGAAAATGTTTTACAGCTAAGTGGTTTTACATTGAATTAGTGATTATGCATTGAAGTATAGCCTACGTTGTAGTGAGCCCAATGTGAAGAGCCTAGGTACACAGAAGTACAATTTTAAAAACCAATGTTTGAGGGTTTTAGTTCAAAGATGTACACATTCTGCACCACTCAGTTGACCCATTTCAGCGATGGAAAATAAACATGCCAAGCTTAGAGTCAGCACACAAAAGTGTTGTTTATTTATCTGCAGTTATCTACAACTACAGGTGATGTTTTCTTGGAACTGCTCAGGAGCCCTCAGGATATGATGTCGATGACGCATACCAATATTCTTTTAATTAATACATAATTTTTTTATTAAAATTTTAAATGGTGTAGAGGCAGTATGACTGTTGGTAAAAATTGGATGCAGGTAAAAAATTGGTGTAGTCGAAGTCTTCTTGACTCAAGGAATCCATATACACCAACTGATTCTTTTAGTCAAAAGTTATGTGCAAAAGAATAGTGCATTTTGTAACTAGTGGTGGCACTGTTAAGTTTGGCATAAAGACCCCAAACTTGGTCTGGAGGCTACTCATATCCACCCCTATCAGTGTGCCAAATTTAATCATTTTCCTAATTATGGTTCATAGGGTTGCTATAGACATCCATTTGGGAGAAAGATTAATAAAAAAACGGCTATATTCATGTCCCACTGCACTTTCGGTGCTTAGCCCCAAACAAAGATATATTTTGAAAATTAAGCATTGCCATTGGGAAATCAGGGATGTCGCATTGAGTAATATGGGTTGTGAATGCTGTTTTATGTTGACTTCAGATCTAAAGAACAATGCAATACATGTGAAAAATATTCAAGAGGTCAGTGATACATGGCAGGGATAGTCAGTCCTACTCCAGGTCCACCTTTCCTACAAAGTTAAGTTCAAAGTCTAATCAAAACTGAAACAACTAATCATGGTCTTTGGGTTTACTTGTGATGTAGCAGGGTTGGAATTAAACTTAGGAAAGTGGACCTCCAGGAGTAGGACTTGATACCCAATAAATTGTGTGTTGATTGTAACTGCTGTCCCTCTTCATGTGTTGATTGTTGCTGATTGTTTTTATGCAGGCAGGGATTGTTATTTGGTGAAGGGCTCCTTTCAGACACAGTCATGGTGCTCATTCTGGGTCGCCGTGTGATTCATGAGAACTCTGGTGGTATGCCAGAATCCCCTGCAGTAAAACGAAAAGTCTTGGAGATGGAGTCAAAGAACCTGAATGACGTGTTAAACTTCTCTTCTGGTTCTTCTCATGCTGAGAGTGTTCTCCAGATCTTCAATGAGTTCCGTGACAGTCGTGTCTTCACAGACGTGATCATAAGTGTCCAGGGTCGAGAGTTCCCATGTCACCGTGCCGTGCTCTCAGCCTGCAGCAGCTACTTCCGTGCCATGTTCTGCAATGACCACCGGGAGAGCCATGAGATGCTGGTGGAGATCAACGGCATTCAGGCAGATGCCATGGACACTTTCCTGCAGTATGTTTACACCGGTCGTGCCTGCATCACCACATATAATGTCCAGTTCCTCTTTGAGACCTCTAGCCTCTTCCAGATCGTCACTCTGCGAGATGCTTGCTCAAAGTTCCTAGAGCAGCAGCTGGACCCCTGCAACTGTCTTGGAATCCAGCGCTTTGCAGATGCTCATTCTCTCAAACAGCTGACCAGTCATTGCCGTGGCTTTGCTCTACAGAATTTTCCAGAGGTGGCGCAGCACGAGGAGTTTCTAGATTTGCGCAAAGATGAACTGGAGGAATACATAGCTAGTGACGAGCTGTCCATTTGCCGGGAGGAAGTGGTGTTCGAGGCGGTTATGCGTTGGGTTTACCACGGTGTGGAATACCGCAGGCCCATGCTTAAAGACTTGCTACAACATGTTCGACTGCCTCTCCTGCACCCAAACTACTTTGTTCAGACGGTGAGTGGCATATTCAAATGGGGTTGGGTGGGTGAATGGGAGGTTTTTCAATTTAAAAAAATTATATAATTTAGATAATTTCTTGAACATTTTACTGTGATGCTTAGAGTGTGCCTTAATTTATGTCTTCAGTTAGATGTCCTCAAGTGAAAACAAACCCCACCATGGGTACAAAATGTTCCTTAAATTTTGGAATATTGGAAACAGAAGTCAATCCTGCTCCTGGAGATCTGACCTCCAGGAGAGTTTAGCTCCAACCCTAACAAATACACGTAGAGTGCTAAAGCTCTCTGTATGCAGATTATGCAGTCAACGTAGAGCACCAGTGCCCTAGGGGGCACAAAAAAGTTCACCGGCTACCCTTCCTCGCATGCTATGTTTTTGTTGGACCCGATAACACTCTTCCCATCAGATGATTGCCTCATGCACTTCTCAGATACAGCAATCGCTGTGCGCAACCCCCACCCCCTCCCATTCAGACGATCGCGAAACTCTTCGTAGGGCACCTGCTTGAACAGTGCTGGTCCTGCAAACAGCTAATCATGGTGTTTGGGTCAATGATTTTCAACGTATGGGTCCGTATCACTTGAAAAGGTCACAGTAAACTTTGATCACGTGCCACTTAAGCCAGTCATAAAAAAGACCCTGACATCACTGAAACGCTTACAGAGTTTTATGACATTCGGTTATTATTATTTGTGACCATTGGTACGGTACATTTGAAAACGACATGCTGGTGTGTTAGATGTAAGTAAACTCTGTAGGAAGGTAGATATCAGGTGTTAGTAGGATTGTGATAAGCATTAAAGTGATAAGATGATGATAGGAAAAGCATTCTGTTGCAGGTGGAAGGAGATCAACTGATCCAGAATGCTCCAGAATGTTACCAGCTGCTGCATGAAGCACGTCGCTACCACGTACTTGGGAATGAGATGATGTCACCACGTACCAGACCCCGCAGGTACAATATTGTTTCTGACCAGGAATTGGTTTATGAAATCACAAGTCACAAGGCCAGGAGAAATAAGCCAAAGCATTATCTTCTAAGCCACGTAATTGGCACTTCTCATTAAATTCTTTCTTCTCCCTTTGAGCTGCTAAAATATCATAAATGTCACAGAGAAATTGAAACCTCAAACAAAATTTATAGATGATTAGCTGAAGGTTTATGGATGATTTTCAGATGTGTGACTGATTTTCATCATGAGGATGAGACGTAGGTAATTACTACAGGCAGTGGTGGAAAGAGTACAGATTTGTTTTTTTACTTAAGTAAAAGAAATGCTACTGAAGAAATAATTCACTTGAGTACAAGTAGAAATATTATGACTCAAGTAAGAGTAAATAAGTAGTTTGCCAAATAACTACTCAAGTAATTATGTTACAAGTTACTTTATGAAAATTATATTATATATAGTATATATGCTTCCATTTGTAGAACACAAAAGACATTTTGAAATGAAATTGATGCTTCCTTTCACCAAGGATGCATAACATTTATAAAAAATACTGCCAAAATCATGAATTGCAAATTATTATTACGGTTTGAAATAATTGTTTTAAATGGTATTTATTCCATTTGTTCTTTACCCATGATGGCAGACATGCACTGTGTCATGTATTCCTTACAAAACATTCTAAAGTGCTAATTTTGTATAAAAAAAAGTTTGTATTATTAGAACAATTGAAAATGGTTGCCCTACCATGCGGAAATCACAATACAGTGAGATACAATACAACTAATTTGCTGAGTTAAGTTCTTACAAGTTGCTTTACAATTGCAAGTACATTTTTGGTTTTAAATATAAGCAAAAAGAAACTCTTAAAAATGTTCTCTTAAAGTCTATTGATTTAGAGAGATGAAGGCTATTCCATGCATCACTGTTTTGTACAAATAATCTCTAACCAGGATAGAAGGGAAAGTAGACAGCCCAGATGCACAACAAAAAGACAAGTAAATCACAGTCTCTGAGAACCAGACTCCTCACAGGTACTAAACTAGGAGATTCTAAATACCAAAGACCTGCATTGCTGCAAGAGGATTCTTGGACAAACAGAATATTTTAAGAATACAACATATATTTAAATATAATCAGCCATTTTCCACATTCTATATCTCTAAACTACATCATGTGCATTGTGAATGAAACACTTTCCTATTTCAGGTTAATTCTCATTCATGTATGTCCAAGTATTTTTGCTAACAAGTTAACATACTGTACAAAACTAATATAATGCAATGTTGTATAGGAGGATATTTATCCTCTATGATATTGCAACAATTATCCAGATAAGGAATTAAATTAATAAGTAAACTGTTATCAATTCCTACATGCCAACTGAATAAAATAAGACAAAAATAAACCTTTCACGCCATATTTAGTGAGCGATATGATTGATTTAAACACTAAAAGTGGTTGTTCTGTATATGTGTTATTGTATTACAGTTGTAGTAATAATAAATCTTATTAACATTATGGTTATTTAACATTTAGATGTTAGCATGGGTAAACACTACTCTCATTTCTTTCAGAAAATGTCAAATATAGTTTAGTTTTTGCTCTACACACACACTGCAGTTATAGGATGTGTAAAGAGGTAATTTACAAGTGGTACTTCTATTTAGAGACATTAGCATTTTGAAAGCGGTATCAGAATTGGGAAATTGTGTCTGTGTTTAGTGGCAGCATATCTTAAGTTGGAGTTGGAGTCTGTAATTGGGTTGTATATCAGTATTTTAAGACCGTATCTTTATTGGACCCAGCTGTGTATTTGGAGGCGTAATCTATATTTACAGGGCAGTATCTATATTTTAGTCCATATCTTTATTTTGGAGTATCTATATTTTAGGGGCTTTATCTTTATTTAGACTCCGTATATAAATATGGTGTCTGGGTATGTATTTAGAAGCTGTATCTGTATTTGAAGTCAGAATCTTTGCTGGTTTTCTTTGAAAGGTAAAAATGTACGAGTATGTCATCAGACATTCCACTTCACTGCCAGAGAGACAGCCATGCAACCCAACCCTTCTGTGCCGTTATTAAAACCTATATTTCAAAATGATTGAGTGATTTATCACACGCATTCCTTCAGCACAAAGAAACCACACATTTTATCTGCTCTAGTATGCTCTCTCAACACCACTGTGTTGTGATTGTTCATACCACTGTTGCATCACTCCATCCCGGTCAGAAGGCTGGTTATTTGTGTCTGTTTGGTTTAGGCTAGCAGGTCATTTGTGCACACTGACCAATTCTCTGGTCAGATCTAAGAGTGTCCTAAAAATTCTAATAAAATGGCATTGAACAATTAATTCAGTAATAACCAAATATATGGGGCAGGCTGATAAATCAGTTTATATTTGCTAGTGCTGGGTGCTGATTACAATTTCCAGATTTAAGTAGATTCTGATTAACAAGGTCTCGATTTATTTCAGATTTGATTCATTTCTGATTCATTTCCGATATAACTTACATTTAGCTTACATATTAAATAAAAACTCTCCCCACTATTGCTGACTATTATACAGGGAACCTTCTAACTTGGTACATTAAGAACAAAAATAAAAAATAACTAACAGGGCCCAAAACTATGCAGTTTATCTGGTATTTATTTAAAAGTTATAATAATCAACACAACCAAAACTGAAGTTAATTTTAAAGTCAACTCAATCTTGAGATCTAATGAATTGATACAGGGATTGATCATGATTCATCTGAAAATCAATATTTTTACCCAGGCCAAATATTTGGCCATTATAAGATTATCCATCAATAGCAGCCTTTTCAATAGATAATATATTACGTTTATAGTAAATATTGTGTAAAATGTGTGCTTGTTTAATTTTTTGTGTATCTTATTTGCTATAAATTGTATTAAGTATTTATCACCATTATATTTTGTCCACCGGCCAAAATGTATTTATTTGATAAACAAAACTACAAATGTTCGCTTCCGTACATCTCTGTGACGTGCGCTCATGAGAGAGATGACGTAAGCTCGTTGTTATGGTCACGCGTGGAGGAGGCGGCTGGAAGCGTGTCATTGTTTACAATAGAAACTTGCACAGACCCCAGGACAAGCGCCTTTCAAAAACAGTCCAGAACAATTTAATTTCCAAATAATAATAAAAAAAAACAATGTAAACAATGTTGTGCTTCCTGACTCCTCCACGTGGAGGAAATGATTGGACCTCTCAGTCTTAAATTCTGTTTTGATTAAGAAAGAAACTCTGATATATCTTGGATGTCCTGAGAGTGAGTAAATTATCTCCCATGAATCAACATGGCTGAAGCCCACTGTACCTTGACTCTGGAACCCATTGTTCAACCACAGTCTGATTATGTCATCTCTTTATCTTACCACTTCAAAGTCCATGCTTATCTGATGGTTTTGTATTTCTCTCACTTTCTGTTTCCAGGTCGACGGGTTTCTCTGAGGTCATCGTGGTAGTGGGGGGGTGTGAGAGAGTGGGAGGGTTTAATCTACCGTACACTGAGTGTTACGACCCCATGACTGGAGAATGGACGTCTCTTGCTAAACATCCTGAGTACACCAAGTCCGAATATGCTGTCTGCACCCTCCGCAATGACATACTTGTGTCAGGTGAGCCCCTTACATGTCTCCAATTGGGTCTCATTTTTTAATTAAAGAGATAGTTCACCCAAAAATGAAAATTCTGTCATTTCTCACTGAGCATCATATTGTTCCAAACCTGCATGACTTTCTTTCTTCTGTGGAACACAAAATGTCAAAGGTGAGAATGTTGGCTTTCACCATTCACTTTTATTGCATTTTTCTCATTGAAAATAATAATACATTTTATTTAATTGGTGCTTTTCACAGCACTCACCTTACAACATAGTTGTCAATTAAAATACACACACACACACACACACACACACACACAAAAAAAACCATACAGTTAGACCAAAAAACAAATGCAATCCATACAATGAAAGTGAATGGTGACTGAGGTTACCATTCTGCCTAAAATCTCCTTTTGTCTTCCATGTGAGTGAGTAGTTGTTAACAGATTTTTTTATTTTATGAATTATTTCTTTAAATATGTAAAACTAATGTTCCACGCATATTCCATTCCATTGAGTGAAATGGTGAATTGAAAAATGTACATTCATTTTAGAATTCCTTTGTATTTTGGAATGCCCCGCCTTTGTTTTGATGAAAGAATGCACTCAAGCTGGCATGCAAAAGTTTGTGCAAAACCTGATCCATGTTATCTAGCATGATTCGAGAGTGTTTCAAAGAGCATCTTTTGTGCTTCAGTGGAAGAAAGGAAATCTGACCTTTTGCACAACAGAATCAATATGGTCCATGTCCTAAATTGTTTTTATTTGATTTGTGACCTAGATATATGGCAGCAGTTCTCATTCATTTTACATCAGAATGTTATTTATTTAATGTATGTTAACAATTTCTGTTGTTTAGAAGAAGAAATTACTATAAATGTTGAAACCAATGTACTTGTTAAACATTTTCTGTGTGCTCCTATATGGAGATCTTCATTTTCTTTGTCTTAAGACAACATTTGTGCAAACTGTGAAAAATACATCTATCCTCCTAAAGAGATTTATAATTTTTCTGTCATTCCTTGACTTTAATGATTTGTATTTTAAATTCATGTTTCAGTTGAGCAACAATTTCTAAACAATAATGTCCATTTAATGAGTTGGACAAATTAGTCCAGTGTTTTCTGTGTTGATTTCCGGGCCTTAAACCAAATGTCTTTTTGTGAGGAAATTACTGGGAAGCTTGTTATGAACTGAGGAAAACCGGAAACAACAGCTGCCTCTGTGACCAGCCAGAGCTTCTAGGGAGGGTTCATGTTGGCAAGCACTTATTTCCAATTGGCTGAAAGTTAAGGTGTTTAAACTCTGACTAAGATTTGAGCAAGTGGCATCTTGAGGGCTTCACAACAGTTACAGAAACAGTCAAATTAAAAGTGTTTTGCTGCATATGTTGGCAAGATTATTGCATCACGTTATCTAGGGACCCAAAGGTAACCAGCTATCATGCTGGTCATGTACTTGTGGTGTTTCCATAAATACAACTTTTTAGTGGACGATCATAAAGATTTCTTCATGTACTTAAATTTGACAAATTCTTTAGAAAGTCATGTGCTTTTTGTTTGCATATAAAAACAAGTTTTGTGCCATAAAGAGGAACTCTGAATTGTGCAATTCTTGTTCTTCTCTGCCCAGAGCCATTGTTTAGCACATGTAAACACAAAGTAGTAGGAAGTGTCCATTTTCCATTAATTAAGCTGTGTTTGTGCAATCATGTTCTCATGTGCTAGGTTCATATTTCTCTCTCACACACACAAACACATCGCTATACTTGTGTACATGTGAATTTGGCTGGCCTCCAGCACTGGGTTCAGAGGCCCCTTACTAAATCATGTCTCTCTGCCCACCGTTAGAAGCCATATCCTGCAGGCTTGCAAGTTCAGATGTCTTTGACAAACATTACTCTTGGATTTCCTTTCCAAGAAAAAATTTAAATCTCACCGTATGAGTGCAGGTTCTTGGCTTGCTAGATCATGATAATTTAGCTGGATTAAGAAGGTGATCCTAAAACCGGGTCCTAACTAGACGTGAGAAGTGTCTATTGTCAAGTAATTTTTCTCTCCTCACTAAAAGCAAATTGCTTGGCAAAGTGACAAAATTACAGCCAATCTGAACATATCTAATGTTAATATAGAGCTGTTTGGAGCAGCATTTTGCCCTAATGAGATTTCACTATGGATGGGTCTATCCAACGACAGTCACAACAGCCAATCAGAACATATTTGATATTTAAGATACAGCCAAGTGTAACTGGATTTTGGACCAGTAAGATTAATTCTGGTTCTGGAATGTTGTGTAAGACCGAATTTATTGAAAGTTCCTTCACAAGGTGGTGGAGAATTTCTCAATATGCCTTCTCATTGTAAGAGAGGCATGAATGGAATGGAATGATGATTGAGAGATATATCTCAACCTGTTTTTATAATGTAATATAATATTTAGAATAAACGATACACCTAATTCAACATGATTTTTCTATATAATAATGTACAACATTTTAATCAAGCACAAGTTACTTCAATTTAGCAAATAATCATTTTGTAATATCAGTAAACATAATAAGCTTTAATTTTATATTTACTTCATCAAAATCAGCAAAGATTTCACAGCAAATAGACATGTGCATCACAATACGAAGGTGGCCATTTTGGTAATTATATTACAAGAATTTGTACTTCCAGAAGAGTACGGAAACTTTCACCAAAAGAGGCAGTGCACATCTAGTATATTGCATACAACAGGATTTTTTGTTGTTGTTGTTGTTTTTTGCAAATAATAAGTTGATGATAAAGAGGCTTCAGAATATGATGGATCAAATATAAAATGCACAGTTTATAGGGTTAAGGACTAATTAAAGATGGCATCAAACTAAATGTACTTTGCTGCAGCCCCTTCAGTCCATGTCTAGCAATGTGTCTGCTAATTAGTAGCTTCACTGTTCACCTGCAGGTTTTGCATCCGTTTTAAGAGTGTTTGTTTTAAACAGGCTGGGTGACATTGTTAATTGTTCTTTGGAAACAGACTCCTACATAAATGCTGGTTTGGCTGATCTTCAGTCACAGTGAATGCCACAAAAGCCTGATGGTCTTTGACAGGGAATGTTTATGAGAGAACAGTGAACTAAAAGCCCTAGAGCCAGGCTTTATTATGTTTACTGTAGATCAGAGGACAAAGCAAGCACATCCTCTTCAGTTAGAATCCTCAGTCAGTTGACTTACGTTTTGTTTAGGCTGCTGCTGTACTAGTGTGCTAATGGAGTTTGTGAGTGCTGTAGTTCTAGTTTTGGTGCTTCTGCTTCCTCACAAATGTTCTTTTTAAGTCCTTGTGTTCGCGTAGTGATTCGCCTCAATCCGGGGTAGAGGTAGAGGTAGAGGACGAATCCCAGCTGCCTCCACGTCTGAGACCGTCAACCCACACATCTTATCAGGGGGCAGTGGTGGCTCAGTGGTTGAGGCTCAGGTAACGCTGGTCACGCTGGTTGGGAGTGGTGGTGGTGTAGTGGCTAAAGCACAGGGCTGTTAATCAGAAGGTCACAGGTTCTAACCCCACGGCCACCACCATTGTGTCCTTGAGCAAGGCACTTAACTCCAGGTTACTCTGGGGGATTGTCCCTGTAATAACTGCACTGTAAGTCACTTTGGATAAAAGCGTCTGCCAAATGCATAAATGTAAATGTTATCACGTGGCTCGTTGAGCGCGTTACCACGGAAACATGGCTTCACGCCATCCACCATGCCCAACTCACCACGCGCCCCACCAAGAACGAACCACATTATAGCGACCACGAGGAGGTTACCCCATGTGATTCTACCCTACCTAGCAACCGAGCCTGGCTGAAGTCACTCAGCACGCCCTGGGAATTGAACTAGCGAACTTCAGGGGTGGTAGCCAGAGTCTTTACCACTGAGTTCCCCAGGCCCACCCCATTTATAACACATTTTAATGTTAGTAAAATTTTTCAAATGTAATCTTGAGCATCCTCGTACTTCTAAAAACCTCCCTCAGCATTGTAGTGGGTGTCTGGATGTTCATAAACCGTATACCATTGCACAGATGTTTCTAACTTCTTTTTACCCCTGAACAAAGAACTTCCCTGGACATATATTGGGGCCTTTAGCTTGCTACAGCACCTGTTGTGACAAACTGAGAATGCAACATGTTGCATTATGAATTTCTTTTTGACACATTTTGGAATGCAACGATCCTTCAGGTGTGCGTAGCTAGAGGTGTTTGCGTCTAAATGTGTTGTGGGTGTATATATTTTACATTCTGCAGAATGGTGCTGTCTATGAGGAAAGAAGGTTCTCGTGTTATTTGAAGGGTTCTGGGACTCTCATTGTCTGCTTCTGAAAACAGAATTAAAGTGGAGCGGCCTCATGCCAAGTGTTTGGCATGCATATCTTTGTGGGAGAGCATGAGGGGAAATCAGAACTTGTCTCAAAGCTGTAGCTGAGGTGATGACCACCAAGTTAGCTGATATGTGAAGCAACAAAGACTGAGCAGCCCTCAGCAGGTTTAGCTAAACATAACCATCATCAAGGAAGCTTTTCTGAGACATAACTGAGAGTCCTAAAGCAGTGTGGTTTGTATAATTGCAGACATTGTGTTGTTTTCAACTGTGATTATTAAGCTTTTGGAGGGTTTGCGAAGTTTGAAGACAACATGAAATAGAAATTGACAGTGACTTTCTTGATAAATCGCATTGGTCTTATTGCACAAGGTTTATCAGTTCATGTTTTAAGAAATCAAAATATAACAACTTTCAATGCCTCAAAAATTACTTTTCTTCTCTGTTGACAAAACCAAGGCCACATGGGCAGGGCAAAAATATTATCCAATAATGTCATAACTTTTCACAATCCAATCAAATCCTGATGGAAAGAATCGAGTCCCGTTCTATTTATGAATGAGTTAAATCGGATGATTGAAGTTCATTACTATGTATTTTTTTCACATCATACAATACTTGTACCTTGAGATAAATTTTATCCATAATCATATGTTTAGATGACTCACTCCTGTTTGGTTTGTGGGCCTGCTCTTGCAGATGAAATTAATATTAGTGTTGTTATGGTTGTTGTTTACAGGTGGACGCATCAACAGCAGCTACGTGTGGATGTATAATTCGCAGCTCAACCTCTGGATCAAAGTGGCCTCTCTCAATAAGGGTCGCTGGAGACATAAGATGACTGTCCTGCTAGGGAAGGTGAGAGAGAGGCTCTTGATTAAAAGTGGTGTGTGTGTGATTCCAGCCCAGTCGCTTCCCATTTCCTGAAACAGATGCATGCTTCCTTTATTGCAATTTGACACCATAAGGTATGGGGGAAAATAAATAAATAATGAACAATACTGTGCCTGTGTTCTTCCTGAACATTTATACCCATTTGATTAGCTTTATTTACATAATGTTTTACAAATTTGGTGTTTGTTATATAGGTTGGTAATATCTCCGGACACATGGAATCTGCTCCTGTTGAATTCAGCAGGAAGCTCTGCCTATTTCTGCAGAATTTCAGGGCCTGTCATCAACAAAATTCTTTCACCACACCCCTTGTTTGTTTCTGTTTTTTCTCAAATTTTTGACAGTGTTTGTAAGGCAGGGTTGTATTGAAATGTCTTCTGTTTCTTCTCCTTCTCCTCCTCTTTCTTTTCCTTCTACTGCTTCATGTCATTCTCTTTCTCCTCCTCATCCACCTTGATTTTTCTCCTCTTGCATCTCCTCATTTTGATGCCTTTTCTTCTTCTCCCTCTTTTCCTTCCCCCTCCTCCTTTTTGTTCTCCTGGATTCTCTCTTCCTTCTCCTTATCTTTAGCCTCCTTTTATACTACTTTTTCTTTTTCTTCTCCTTACCCTCATCATTGTCTTTCTCCTCCTCCTTTTACCTCCACCATTTTCTTTTACTTCTCTTCCTCCTTTTCCTCCTCCTCTTTCTCCTCATTCTACTCCTTTTTCTTTTTCTATTTTTTTTCCCTTCTTCCTTCATTAAAAAAACATCTGACATGGTTCTTCCATCCATCATTTTCGTATCTTTTTTCAAGCGGCTTCAAGTGTATAATTTATGTTGTAGAACAAAACATAAATTTTTCGTCAAGTAATGTTCAAATCAGACCCTATTTTTTTCATAAGTTCAAAAACCCCATTATAAAAACCCATAGGATAATACCCAGGGAACCCATGGCAAATTTGACTTCTGGGTTCGCCTTCAAATTGCCGTCATGGCTGAACAGCTCTATACAACACATGATCTTAGGCCTTAGGCAAGTGCAATTTCTGCTTCTCTCTCTTATTGGATATGTTTCCTGTTGAACAGCTTCAATGTGGGTTAGTGTCATTATGTTGTTATCATGGCCCCTCATCCCCTCCATATTTCCTCTGTAGTGTCAGTTTAAGGATAATGGTGGGTGTGGGTGGAGTGGATGCCTCGCATTATCCGGCATCTGTGAGCTGAGGAAATTTGATTTTGTTATTTTAGTTTTCAATAATATAAAACATAATCAAAGATGCTCTTTAACAAAGCACTCAAATATAATCGGGTTTGAAACAATTTAATATGCAAAGATCTTGCAGGGTTTGTGTGTGTGTATATTGTGATTGTGTGTGTTTTGATGTTTAAACAATAAATGTGTTCACAAAGTCCATTTAAATTAAGTTTGTGCAGTTATCTGTGTGCATGTTTGAGGGTTTAGTAGCTATACTTCCCAGAAGTAAGCAAAATCTGACAAACAGATGGGGATATGTAGGGACATCCTCAAAAGTTTGATTTATAAATATAATAAATGGACTTTGTTTTTCATTTTCTATTATGGTTTGGGTTAGGGTTTGTCTGTTTTGATAAAAAAATAAAATAACTATATAATATAAACAAGACTATATGAAAGATTTGTCTTTTAATATAGACAAAATAAATATTTTATATAGATAATAGACAAGTATTTGTACTCATTTGGAAATGTAGGTAAACGTGTGTGTGTGTGTGTGTGTGTGTGTGTGTCCTGCAGGTGTATGCAGTTGGAGGTTATGATGGCCAGTGTTGTCTCAGTAATGTGGAGGTTTATGATTCCTTCTCCAACCGATGGACCGAGGTGACCCCTTTGAAAGTAGCCGTCTGCTCCCCAGCAGTGACCAGCTGTGCAGGAAAACTCTTCGTAATTGGAGGAGAACCCAATGAAAACAGCTGCTCCAATAAGGTGGGAGAGTGTGTCCACAAAAAAAACAAACACATTTATGATTGGATGAAATATCTGTTATCATCTGGAATTTCCAATTTCATTGTCACAATGATTAGAGTGAAGAATAGAGCTGCATTTATAATATCATACAAAAACTAATGCAGAGCTTATGTGCAAAACACAAAGCACTTTTAGCTTTTATTCTGTACATAGAAGCACTGTTCATAACGCCACTTATGCCTTAGGTCTTGAATTGGCTCTGGGTGTGTACAGGTAAAAAAAGTCATGTTTTGACATTTTGATTTCTGAAAAACATGCGTAGCTTGTGTCAAAATGAAAACCACTTTTTGCTACTTTTTTTTTTCTTTGTTTCTGGAAGGGCAAATATACCCACAGCTTTCCTTTTCTCAAATCTGTCCCTCAACCCTTTTTCTTTTTTGCTGTGACCACAAGCCTAATGCCAGCCTGAAAAGATCTGTCACATCTAAATGATACTCATTATCATCATTATCCTGTATGACACAATGGCCTTTGAAAGCAAGTGGAGCATAAACAGGAGTGTTTAACCAACCTGTCATGTGGGCTCTGTTCCCTTGTGAGCTGCCTAACTAGGCAGCATTTTAAGGCATGTGAAGGTTGTTCTAAACAGTAGGCAGCAAAATGATGCTGCCTGATTCACACATACTCCGTGAGCTTTTCGTTTCGTCACCCATATTAACAGATTACAGTAAGCACACTGCAAGCGTGAGCCGTGAGGTCTCACATCCCAGAACCATCCCAGAAGCGGCAGTGAGCGAATAGTTTCGGCGATGAGCTGCGTAGCACACGCTGAGCTCAGCGGCTATGGGTATATCAGAAAACTAAAATAATCAGGATATTATAGAAAAGACGCAAAAGCAAATAAACAATATTTAAACTATACCTACTGTATACTAAAATGTATAGGTCTGCACACAAACTGTATGTGATTTATTAATCAACGACCAATTTGCTGTCAATTATTCAATACTGTAGATGAATCAATTTCAGCACAAAAGCATTCATACGCTATCATTTTTTTATTATTATTAACAATACATTAATTGTTGAATTTAATTTTTATAAAAATCCTGAAAATGTATATGTCTAGTTTGGGTGCTGCTATTGAAGGTAAGCTGCCTATTCACATAGTTGACCACAAGGCACCGCACTAGGTTTTGAAACAGATCTGTAGTTTTAAAATGATACATTTGACCAGATTTTCACACTCTGGTTTTATGCAATGAGAATGTTTCGATCACTTTTCTTGCCCTTGGGACCTTTTGTCTGTTTTCAGTTCATTATATTGGACACTATACTAATGACTAAGGAATTTACAAAGAATACATGACCATGATGTTTGTTCAGAGTGTTTACATGTAAAAACTTGTAAAGGAAACATTTGTGTGTGTAGTTTACTTTCTGTATATGGGAGGAATTCTTCATGCAATAATTAAAAAGCTTAATTAATAAAAAATATTAAAATTAGTTCATTATCAATTAGTTTATTTAAAGCTAAGTACATTTCAATGGGACCTTAGTTTTACACATTTGTAGCATTATGTTTTCCCTTAACAGTCCACTTTTAATGTTAGTTAGGATTTATTTCCCCTAAAACGGCTTTAATTATTTTTGTGACCATTTTCCACCCTTTCTCTAATCTTTAGAACTAAACTGGTTGTTTAATTACATTTAAAGGAATATTCAGGGTTCAGTACAAGTTATACTCAATCGACAGAATTTGTGGCATATTGTTGATTACCACAGGGGAAAACAATTACGTCCTTTTCTTGAAAGAAAAAAAAACAGTGAGGCACTTACATTGGAAGTGAATTGGGCCTTTTGAAGGGGAAGGAAGAAATGGGAAGCTTATAATTTTATAAAAGCACTTACATTAATAATGTTGTTAACTTATATATTCTTTGAGCTGTAAAGCTGTCATTTAGGGGTTTTAGGGTTTGTTGACATTACCGACTATGGTCATGGCAACAAAGTTGTAAAATTGGCTTTAAATTTACACAGAAAAGGTTTGTAAGCCATTGTATCACACTAAAATCATTTTAACATGCTTCTGGCTATATTTTTGAAACTTTTATTTTATAGTTTACAGATTGGCCCCATTCACTTTCATTGAAAGTGCACTGGAACCCAGATATGTTTTTTTTAAAGAAAAGGAGGGGCAAGTCAAAAAAAAATGTTTTGTGGTAAACAATATTATGCAAAAAAAATTCAGTCTATTGAGCTTAACATGTAATGAACCTGGATTATTCCTTTAAGGCTTATATATGTTAATAAACTCAATCTTATGATTGGCTAATATCCATGTACAATGACACCAAGTTGCAGAATGGCGAATAGCCATTGGTGTAAATGTCCTTTGGTAATTTGGATAATAGCTGAAAGTATTCTATAAGTTCCAGCAGCCGTATCACCCTGTAGCTCAAGACTGGTTGCCTACTGAAGCTAAGCAGGGTTGAGCCTGTTCAGTACCTGGATGGAAGGCCTCCTGGGAAAACTAAGGTTGCTGCTGGAAGAGGTATTAGGGAGTCCAGGAGACTGTGTAGGTCCTAATGCCCCAGTATAGTGATGGGAACACCATACTGTAAAAAGGCACCGTCCTCCGGATGAGGCGTTAAACCAGGACACTTCTTGAAAAGAGTAGGGGTGTAACCCTGGTGTCCTGGCAAAATTCCCCCCATTGGCCCTATCAATCATGGCTTCCTAATAGTCCCCATTCATTAATTGGCTTTATCACTCCACTCTCTCCTCTCCTCCAACAGCTAGGGTGTGGTGGGCATACTGGCACACTATGACTGCTGTCACATCATCCAGGGGGATGCTGCACACTGGTGGTGGTTGAGGAGAGTCCCCTGTTCACTGTGTAAAGTGCTTTGAGTGTAGTGTCAGAAAAGTGCTATATAAATGTAACGTTCATTCATTAATTCATTCATCACAAATGTGCACACTGAAAACAGTATAAAAAAATTAAATGGTCTGTAAGGGTGTAGAATTTCTTTTTTTCTAAATGGAGATTGTGTGTCTTTTTTACACATAAATGTATATCCCAGGTCCAGTGTTATGACCCAGAGACAGACAGCTGGCAGCTGAGGGCTTGTGTTCCCTTCACCAAACCCAACATTTCTGCTGTGTCTCTCAATAACCTCATCTACATATGTGGCGGCCTGACCAAGTCCATCTACTGCTACAATAATTCAGAGGATCACTGGATGCATACGATCAACACCTTCAGTAGACAGGTATACAAAAACTGAACAACCTCAACCTTAAGTTCTTGTCATTTCATCCATTATACTAATATGAAGGCATTCTGTATATTCTCTAATTTTGTATGTGTATATTTAGGAGAGCTGTGGTATGTCAGTTTGCAATGGAAAGATCTACATCCTGGGTGGGCGGGGAGAGAATGGCGATGCCTCTGACAATATCCTGTGTTACGACCCTGTCTCTGGCATCATCACGGGCGTGGCTGCCATGCCCCGCCCCATCTCATACCACGGCTGTGTTACCATACACCGTTTCAGTGAGAAACAACACAAACCCTGACAGCATCCACAAACGCACTGCAAGCTTGATGTGTCACCATCTACAGTACTGCTTCAATTTTAAACTCATCCTCACAAAGCCAGAAGTGATCTGTTAAATAGTCACATATAATTTATATTGATCTCCCAGTTAGACAGTTAACACAGTATATATACTGATATATGGGTTGTTAGCACATATGGTCAATGGACTTTTTTATCAGCATCAACATTTTTGGTTAAAATTTATATGAATACTTAAGTGAAAGTGTTTATTTTAAATGTTGTGGCTGGTCAAGTTTTTCCACAATTTGTAATTACCTTTTTACCTTTATTTTAAATGGCCATACAGTGTCACAAATAATTTTTTAAAAGGGCAAATATTCCATGTAGTCTCTTAATTAAAGATGAAAAATTTTAAATGCTTGCAGAATTGTAATTTAAAAAAAAGAAGCAGAAATTAGTTTTTAGATTTTAGTTTTAGAAAATTGCATGCCACACTGCAGGACATGAAAACTTCCCAAAGGATTTTATGTCAACTACCCATATGCACCGTTAAGTCAAAACATTATGACCACCTGCCTAATATGCTGTTAGGTCCTCCGCCTGCCAACAAAATAGTGCCGACCTGCTGAGGCTTGGACTCTACAAGACCCCTGAAGGAGTCCTGTGGTATCTGGCACTAAGACATTAGCAGCAGGTCCTTCAAGTCTTGTAAGTTGCGAGATGGAGCAACCGTGGATCAGACTTGTTGGTCCAGCACATTCTATAGATGCTCAGTCAGATTGAGATCTGGGGTATTTGGAGGCCAGGGCAACACCTTGAACTCTTCATCATGTTCCTCAAACCATTTCCGAACAATGTGTGCAGTGTGGCAGGGCGCATTATCCTGCTGAAAGAGGCCACTGCCATCAGGGAATACCATTGCAATGAAGGGATGTACCTAGTCTGCAACAATGTTTAGGTAGGTGGCATGTGTCAAATTGATGTTCACATGAATGGCTGGACCCAGGGTTTCCCATTAGAACATTGCCCAGAGCATCACACTCCCTCCACCGGCTTGTCGTCTTCCCAATGTGCAACCTGGTGCCATCACTTCCCCAGGTCAACAGCATACACTTACACAGCTGTCAATGTGATGTAAAAGAAACGGGACTCATCGGACCAGGCGACCTTCTTCCACTGCTCCAAGGTCCTGTTCAGACGCTCGCGTGCCCATTGTAGGCACTTCCAACAGTGGGCACTCTAGCTGGTCCACGCAGCCCCATACACATCAGGGTGCGATGCACTGTGTGTTGTGACGCATTCCTCTCTTAACCATCATTAAAATTTTCTGTGACTTGTGCCACAGTAGACCTTTTGTTGGTTCGGGCCAGACGGGCTAGCCTTCGTTGCCCTTGCACATTGATGTGCCTTGGGTATCCAACACCCTGCCGGTTTGTGGTTTGTCCCTCCTCGGACCACTGTTGGTAGGTACTCACCACTGCTGACCTGGAGCACCCCACAAGCCTTGCCATTTCAGATATGCTCTGACCCAGCATTCTGGCCATAAACATTTGGCCCTTGTCAAAGTCACTCGGGTCCTTACTCCTGCCCATTTCTCCTGCATTCAACACGTTGACTACAAAAACGGATTATTTGCTTACCAGCTAATCTACCCAGACCTTGACACATAGCCATGTTAGGAGATGATCAATGTTATTCGGTTTACCTGTGAGGTGGTCATAATGTTTTGGTTCATCAGTGTATACCCACAGGCAGAATTTAGAACTGTATTAAACTGCTCATGTTGATTTCACCATCATCATGCTAAAGCTGTTTAACATTGTTATCTGTGAGGCAACCGTTAATTCAAAACACTGGAAGTGTGTAAATCCTCCCCATCCTCATAACTTTAAACTGTACATGCAGACTGATCACACCTTCCAATAATGTATAAAATATCTGATGGATCAATATGTTTTTCTAGAAGTTGTGATGGTGCCAACAGCCTGTTAATGGAAACAGACTCCGCAAATGCTCACATAATCCCTACTTTTTTAATTTATTGTTTATGCCGTTTCATTTGTATGCTATTTTTTTATGTTATTTTGTGGTGTTTTATAGCATTAGTCCTGTATTTTGACATTGTTTGGTTGACTTGTTGTGAAAGTCTGCAGACAGAAACAGAGGTTTTGACTAGTGAAATTTGGGGTAGTTTTAATAAGCCTTTCACTCTTCCATCATATTGTTATGCTTTTGAGCTTACTAAATGACAAAACACTTAATTACTGCATTAGCTTTAAGGGGTTTTCATATAGAGGTTTTTGTGTTCTAAGCAACATTTTCTCAGAAATGTAGTAGTTGATTGAAACCTAAGGCAGTTCTGATTTTGAAATGTCAGCGTTCTTTTGGGTTCTCAATGAACCGTACAGCTGTGAATTGACTTTTTCCTTTTTGTGTCATATCTGTATTTAAGTGTCTCAGTATATTTAGTGTGACAACCAGGATGTGCCTTTCTGATTAGTTTTTTTTAAATCAGAGCCCCAGTCATGCACTTACATTAATTAGTGTTTTTAGTAAGACGATATCTCAGTGTAAATACATTTGACATTTTTTAATTTTCTTTTTGGAATGTTTTGTTTGTTATTTTATGTTGTGATTTGTTTATCTTTTGAGATAGATTACAAAATGTGTGTGCTTTTGAGTACAGTCTGTCTGTGCATGTTTATATTAGCCTGCATTATGTTTATTAATCAGATAGTAGCCTCTGCTCTAGTGCTTATCAGTACTGGAGAAAGACATTTACTATCAGAATCATCTTCCATTGGTTTCATTTTCTGAAATTCATCTGAATCTTTCAGGCAGAGTGCTGACAGCTTGGTTTCTAGTTTAACCACAACACTGCACCTCAATTACTACCTGCAATGACAAAGATACAAGTATGTCTGCATATATATATTTTTTTCAGATACTCACATGATTTGTTGATTTGTTTTTGGATCATTTTAATAATTACAAGCTGTACTGGTTTATACTTTTTGTATATGTTATTTGGCCAATGTATGTACTATTGTATTATTATGAAATGCTGTTTATGTTGTCTTATATATATATATAATTGTTTTTTTTTTAAACCCAACTTTATATCGTCTTGTTTTGGGTTGGATGTGGTATTTTATTGTTTTTATTGAATTGAATATGTTTGTTTTTCTCTACTCTGTGCTTTAGTGGAGATTCAAATTAGAGCATGTGAGCGAAGCGGAGCGGTGTGACGCTCAGCTCAATATTCCGCTCTATGCGCGTGCGCTCCACTCAGTCGCTCGCGTCCCAAGCGAACGCTCCACTGATGAATCGCTCACGCTCACCGGTAAAACAAATCCCGCTCAGACATAAAATGTCTCTGTAGGCTACTTGCTTTCTGTTTGTACTTTGTAATGAATATCTGGAATACATGTATAAATTACAGTAGCTAGGATTGTAAATAGAAGTTATTTCGGGGTGATTCTGAATAAAAGTCTGTTCTTTTTATTCATTTAAATGCATTAAATTAACTTAATTAAAAAACATGTCTAGCCCTTTGGCAAACTTGCCTATTAAATGCAATAACTGAAAAGGTATATTTGATTTTCGTTATTTTATTTCCGTGAACATAACTGCAGCTGCAAAACAGGCATATTAAAACGCGCGCGCGCACGCACACACAAACAAGATGAAATGCATGACAGAACTTCACAAAACACATCTGGACTATCATGCTCATAAAAGCACACACAGGTGAAATGCACTTAACAACATCTTATCAAAGCACACCTGGATGATTTACTGGCATTAGTAAAAGAAAACTTTAGAACGCGCGTTATCTATTAATTTATTTTCGAATGGTTTGCTGCACTACCATGTTTGCGTAGCACATCCTCGTGCTTTCTGGCAATGTGACGCTTTAGATTCCAATATGAATCTTTGCTAACTCTCACAGTCTCTCCACACTCCCTTTCAATTTCTCCTCCCTGCTCGTTCTTAACTGTGATTTTTACTGTGCATTTATGCATAAGGCTCGCAACTTCCTTAAAACAATATTTGAACTCCATAACCAACCCACTATTGCTTTAGCTAATTCACCGATTCTCGAACTAGCAAATCACAATAGGGCATTCCGGGTAGAGCGAGCGGAGCGGAATCTTCAGAAAGGCGCTCTCCGCACAGGAGGAAGTATTACCGCTCCCCGCTACGCTCACATGCTCAAATCTTTAATCATCATGTTGCCTGGTCAAAAAAATGACGATATTGACTTGAGTTAAATACCACCAAACCAGGTATTACCAAGGAATAGACATCCAGAGCTGAGCTCTGAGTTTGTCATGTCATGTTAATTAATAAGCACATCCTGGTATTTGTATTTCCATGACAACTCAGATGGCCCAAAAATGCAGTTTTAAAGCATTTCACTTCCATGGAACAAAACTTGGGCTGATAATGGATTGAATATGTGTCCAAAGCATTAGAAATATTGGACGTCATCCAAAAATAGTAATGATCCTTAAATTGTGTAAAATGGTTGAGAAGATTGGCTTATATGTGTTCAGCTTTATCCTGCTTCTTGTCTTGTAAGTGCCTCGATAAAGTTTTTAATTCTATGGTGTCACATGTAACAATTCATCAGAAAATATTCACAATCACAAAATTAACTCTTGTGGCCTGAGGAAACATTCATTCTTAAGGGTATGTGGAGCATTCTGCTTTCATTCCTTTCAGAGATGACATCTGTGCTGTATTGTCCATGCTCTGGTCTGCTGTCTTAAAGAGATAGTTGACACAAAAATTACAACTCTGTCATTTATTCACCCCCATTGTTGTTCAAAACACATATGACTTTCTTTTGTGAAACACAGAAGTGGATGTTATAAGCAGAATTTTAGCCATTCATTACATGTGAAAAAAGATTCAATCAAAGGGAATGGCAACTGAGACCGTCATTCTGCTGTCTTATTTTATGTTCTCCAACCCCTACATGCTCAAAATTCATAGGTAGATCATCTTCAACATAGGGCCTTCTGTAGTAATTCAGTCAGTACAAAACTGTTTGGCTGAAGCAAAAATAATACATGAATGATTTAAGTGTTTAACACTTGTGGAGCTCTCTAGCATATCTAAGTGTTCGAATGTCTGCTTGTGTGAAAAATGACACTTACATATAAGATGTCCTTCAAGCATGAACATGTGTAATAATTAGACAGTTATTCACAATAAAGACCACATTACAGACACAAAAAGGCATGAAATATGAATTCCTGTAATGTACTATGTGCCTGACAAAACGGGCTGGATTCACAAAAATGTTCTTGAAAAATTAGAAAGTTCTTAGGATACATTTTAAGAAGTTCATGAAAAGTTCTTAAGAAATCCTAAAATAATTTCTTAAGAACATCTAGAACAATTTGGGGGGCCTGGGTAGCTCTGCAAGTATTGACGCTGACTACCACCCCTGGTGTCACGAGTTCGAATCCAGGGTGTGCTGAGTGACTCCAGCAAGGTCTCCTAAGCAACCAAATTGGTCCGGTTGCTAGGGAAGGTAGAGTCACATGGGGTAACCTCCTTGTGCTCATGATTAGTCATTCTCGCTCTCAGTGGGGCTTGTGGTAATTTGTGCGTGGATCGCGGAGAGTAGCATGAAGCCTCCACATGTGGAGTCTCCACGGTGTCATGAGGACCTGCTAAGTAGTGGGAATTGGGTATTCCACATTGGGAGAAAAGAGGATAAATATTTTTTTTAAAAGAACATTGTAATTATTTACATAAAGAATAAAATGACAGGTTTTGACATTGTCTGATTATTCCTGTCTGCTCATGAGGTTGCCTTGTCTAAGTCTACTTGTATAATCAGCACTTAAACACTGGTAAATCTTAACAAATGTATACATCTTTTAACCATTTTGTTAGGGGGCTTTTCTAGCTATAAGTGGCCGCAAAGCAAGGTTGTTTGTTTATTTATTTCATTTTATTTATTTATTTTATATCCTAAAAGCTGCGTGTACAACTTGGTAAGACAATTTCCAAGTAGGATTTCGCTTAGGGCCCCCATACAGTATGCTCAGAAGCAGCCGTAGCAAGCACGTCACGATTATTTTTTAATGTAAAGTGCGTGAGATGTGTTAGTTATTATTCACTAAAGTAAAAAGTTGAAACGATGGAGGAGGAGATAATTCCTGACCAAGGGTGTGGCCCTGGGTATGGAATGGAGAGTATGAGATAGCACTAACATAATATGGGAGAGCGAATTTTCAATATGACCCATGCACTCTGCTGTGTTGTGTGACTGGATTAGAAGATCATCTGTAATTTGACATTGAGGTCATGGGCAGTGAGCATTAGGCCTCAAGGCCTCCTCTGGAGAGAGAACAAATGAGGCAATGTAACCCGACACACACACACACACAAGTAGAGACAGTCACAATGTCGGTGAGAACTGCTTTTAATGTGATAAAAGCAGTGCAACAGTACAAAAAGGGGCAAGTCAAGTGAAGAATGGTCAAGGGAAGCGTAGGGTCAAAAGCCGGGGTAATCTGAATAACAATAACAAGTGGGAACGAAGACAGGGGAACGAGTTGGCAAGCTAAGAGGAAAAATGGTGGGGAGGTCAAAACTAGACGAGACTAGCAGGGGCAGAACTAGACGAGACTAGCAGGGGCAGAACTAGACGAGACTAGCGGGGGCAAAGATACGGGGAACTAAATACACACAATAACCAACGGTAAACAAACGAAAGACTAGTGAGTTATATAGGGGCGAGTGCAGGTGTGAACAATGACAGGTGACGAGACGAGTGCAGGTGAAACTAATATGTGGGGATAGAAAGCGCGTGAGTGCAAGGTGGTCATAATGTTCAGGCTGAAGAGCCGAGTGCGCCAGAGGGGGGAGATCGTTTACGAGCGAGAGCTCGTAAAAGCAAAACTGGGCGTGGAAGCCCGATGGAGGAAAAAGAGCGTTCGCGCTCAGGGGGCGGAGCGAGGGAGCGGGAAGCGAGTGCCTGTGTGCGAGACGGGAGATAGTGTGCGTGTGTGAGGAAGCTGAGATGGGGCAGAGGAAAGGGGTTCGTGACAGTACTCCCCCCTCTGAAAAGGACGGCTCCTGACGGCCACGCTGGGCTGCGAGGAGCGCAAGGGGACAGAACGAGCGTGTGAGCTCGAGGGGACAGAACGAGCGTGTGAGCTCGCGGGGAACAGAACGAGAGTGTGATCTCGCGGGGAACAGAACGAGAGTGTGATCTCGCGGGGAACAGAACGAGAGTGTGATCTCGCGGGGAACAGAACGAGCGTGTGAGCTCGCGGGGGGCAGAAGGCACAAAAGGGAAATGAAACAGTCCATGGGGGTCAATGGGCAGTTCAAGACAAGGTCAGGGGGAACATAGTGGACAGGCGGGTGGTCGGGAGGTCTAGGGGGCAGCCATAGGGCAGAGACTGGGTCAGGAGGTCTGGAAGGCGACTGGAGGACAGGGACTGGGTCCGGGGGTCTGGAAGGTGACCACCGGACAGGAATAGGGTCCGGAGGCCAGGGAAGAGGCCACAGGACAGGTAGAGGGTCAGGAAGTCCGGGCTGAGCCGTGAAAGGCGGATCCATCAGAGGTGGCACCGTGAGGTGGCTCTGGAGGTGGGGTCCTGGAAGGCTCGGAGGTGGGGCCGACGGAGGCTTTAGGGGCTAAGGCCTGGAAGGCTCTAGAAGTGGAGCCGACGGAGGCTTTAGGGGCTAAGGCCTGGAAGGCTCTGGAGGTGGAGCCGAAGGAGGCTTTAGGGGCTGAAGGCCTGGAAGGCTCTGGAGGTGGAGCCGAAGGAGGCTTTAGGGGCTAAGGCCTGGAAGGCTCTGGAGGTGGAGCCAAGGAGGCTTTAGGGCTAAGGCCTGGAAGGCTCTGGAGGTGGAGCCAAGGGGGGCTTTAGGGGCTAAGGCCTGGAAGGCTCAGGAAGTGGAGCCCATGGAAGTGGCGCCGTAGGAGGCTCCAGAGGTGAAGCCCTGAAGGCTCTGGAGGCAGAGCCGAGGGAGGTGACGCCGTGGGAGGTGGCGCCAGAGAAGGCTCCATGAGTGAAGCCCTGGTAGGCTCTGGAGGCAGAGCCGAGGGAGGTGACGCCGTGGGAGGTTGCGCCAGTAGAAGGCTCCAGGAGTGAAGCCCTGGTAGGCTCTGGAGGCAGAGCCGGGGGAGGTGACGCCGTGGGAGGTGGCGCCGTAGGAGGCTCGGGAGGCGAATCTCTAGAAGGCTCTGGAGTCTTAGGGAGCAGAGCCGCAGGAGGCCCGGGTGGCGGAGCCGTGGAAGGCTCGAGAGGCGGAGCCCTAGGAAGCTCTGGAGTCTTTGGGAGCAGAGCCATGAGAGGCTCGGGAGGTGGAGCCGTAGGAGGCTCTGGAGGGGGAGCCGTAGGAGGCTCGGGAGGCAGAGCCATAGGAGCCTCTAGTGGCCGAGCCCTGGGAGGCTCGGGAGGTGGAGCCGTAGGAGGCTCTGGAGGGGGAGCCGTAGGAGGCTCGGGAGGCAGAGCCATAGGAGGCTCGGGAGGCAGAGCCCTGGGAGGCTCGAGAGGCTTGAGGGGGGGAGCCTTGAAAGACTCGAGAGACGAAGCCCTGAGAGGCTTGAGAGGAGGAGGAGCCCTGAAAGACTCGAGAGGGGGAGCCCTGAGAGGCTTGAGAGGGGGAGGAGCCCTGAGAGACTCGAGGGGCGGAGCCCTGAGAGGCTTGAGAGGGGGAGGAGCCCTGAGAGACTCGAGAGGCGAAGCCGTGAGGGGCTTGAGGAGAGGAGCCATGAAAGACTCGAGGGGCGGAGCCCTGAGAGGCGGAGGAGCCCTGAGAGACTCGGAGAGGCGGCCGTGAGAGGCTTGAGGGGTGGAGCCATGAAAGACTCGAGGGGTGGAGCCCTGAAAGACTCGAGAGGCGAGCCGTGAGAGGCTTGAGGGGTGGAGCCATGAAAGACTCGAGAGGCGAAGCCGTGAGAGGCTTGAGGGGTGGAGCCATGAAAGACTCGAGAGGGGACGCCCTGAGAGGCGGAGGAGCCCTGAGAGACTCGAGAGGCGGCCGTGAGAGGCTTGAGGGGTGGAGCCATGAAAGACTCGAGGGATGGAGCCCTGAGAGACTCGAGAGGCGGCCGTGAGAGGCTTGAGGGGTGGAGCCATGAGAGACTCGAGGGATGGAGCCCTGAGAGACTCGAGAGGCGAAGCCGTGAGAGGCTTGAGGGGTGGAGCCATGAAAGACTCGAGGGATGGAGCCTTGAGAGACTCGAGAGGCGAAGCCGTGAGAGGCTTGAGGGGTGGAGCCATGAAAGACTCGAGGGATGGAGCCTTGAGAGACTCGAGGGGCGAAGCCGTGAGAGGCTTGAAGGGTGGAGCCCTGAGGGACTTGAGGGGTAGAGCTCTGGGAGGCTCGTGAGGGGCCCTAGGAGGCTCGTGAGGGGCCCTTGGAGGCTCGTGAGGCGGAGCCCGGGAGGGCTCAGAGGGGCGAGCAGAACCCGACAGAGCCGTGGAAGGCTCTGAGGGCGGAGCAGAACCCGGCAGAGCCGTGGGAGACTCTGAGGGCGGAGCAGAACCCGGCAGAGCCGTGGGAGACTCTGAGGGCGGAGCAGAACCCGGCAGAGCCGTGGGAGACTCTGAGGGCGGAGCAGAACCCGGCAGAGCCGTGGGAGACTCTGAGGGCGGAGCAGAACCCGGCAGAGCCGTGGGAGACTCTGAGGGCGGAGCAGAACCCGGCAGAGCCGTGGGAGACTCTGAGGGCGGAGCAGAGGTCTTGAGCACAAGACGAGACTGGGGAGAAGGGGCCCTCTTCCTTCTCTGACGTCTTCGGCCAACAGGGGATGTGGCCATGGGGACGGTCGAGGCTACAGGCGCTGGCTCTGGGGCGGTCGAGGCTACAGGCGCTGGCTCGCTGACCGTGGCAGACATGGGCGCTGGCTCGTTGGCCGTGGCGGGCATGGGCGCTGGCTCGTTGGCCGTGGCGGGCATGGGCGCTGGCTCTCTGGCCGTGGCGGGCATGGGCGCTGGCTCTCTGGCCGTGGCGGGCATGGGCGCTGGCTCTCTGGCCGTGGCGGGAATGGGCGCTGGCTCTCTGGCCGTGGCGGGCATGGGCGCTGGCTCTCTGGCCGTGGCGGGCATGGGCGCTGGCTCTCTGGCCGTGGCAGGCTTCGAGGCTGGGGCCGTGACAGGCCTCGGGATTGGGGCCGTGTCAGGCTTCGGGACTAGGGCCGTGTAAGGCTTAAAAACGGGGGCCATGGTAGGCTTCAGGACGGGGGCCGTGGTAGGCTTCAGGACGGGGGCCGTGGTAGGCTTCAGGACGGGGGCCGTGGTAGGCTTCAGGACGGGGGCCGTGGTGTAGAGCGCTGGTTCAGTATCTGCCTCCCCCACAGTAAACGAGGAACCAACGCACAGCAGGGCGAGGTCAATAAACTGAGCCAGGTTGAGAGAGCAGCGACCACCAGGCATGTATGATGAGGCTGGCTCATTCAGTCCATCTTGAAAAATGTCTTTCAGAACCACCTCATCAAAATTCACCTGGTTGGCCAGGGCACAAAAATCAGTCACATAAGCCTCCAAGGTTTGGCTCCCCTGACGCAAAACCATGAGTTGGGCCGCTGGGTCCACGATGTCGAGGGCGGGGCCACGAGCCACACAACCGCTGCCTCGCACAAAAAACCCTAGGTTAGCGTCAAAAGAGCCATCAAACCTCTCAGGGGGTTGAAGGCTCACGGCGCTCAGAAATGCGCTGGGAGCATAAACGGGCTCAGGGACAGACACAGGTAGAGCAGGGTGACCAAAGTCAAACAAAGTGCTTACCTGCTGTCCCTGGGCCGTGAGTGCGTGGTAATCTCTCCCAGCCGCAAATCCGCGCTCTGAACACGCCATGAAAATCCGCTCTAGAGAGCTGCGCGAATCCGTGGAGTACATTGTGACTGCTACGGTGAGGTTGGTTATTCTGTAACCCGACACACACACACACACAAGTAGAGACAGTCACAATGTCGGTGAGAACTGCTTTTAATGTGATAAAAGCAGTGCAACAGTACAAAAAGGGGCAAGTCAAGTGAAGAATGGTCAAGGGAAGCGTAGGGTCAAAAGCCGGGGTAATCTGAATAACAATAACAAGTGGGAACGAAGACAGGGGAACGAGTTGGCAAGCTAAGAGGAAAAATGGTGGGGAGGTCAAAACTAGACGAGACTAGCAGGGGCAGAACTAGACGAGACTAGCAGGGGGTCAAAACTAGACGAGACTAGCAGGGGCAAAGATACGGGGAACTAAATACACACAATAACCAACCCTAAACAAACGAAAGACTAGTGAGTTATATAGGGGCGAGTGCAGGTGTGAACAATGACAGGTGACGAGACGAGTGCAGGTGAAACTAATATGTGGGGATAGAAAGCGCGTGAGTGCAAGGTGGTCATAATGTTCAGGCTGAAGAGCCGAAGTGCGCCAGAGGGGAGATCGGTTACCGAGCGAGAGCTCGTAAAAGCAAAACTGGGCGTGGAAGCCCGATGGAGGAAAAAGAGCGTTCGCGCTCAGGGGGGCGGAGCGAGGGAGCGGGAAGCGAGTGCCTGTGTGCGAGACGGGAGATAGTGTGCGTGTGTGAGGAAGCTGAGATGGGGCAGAGGAAAGGGGTTCGTGACAGGCAATAACTGGTCAACTTTAGACATCTGCCTCAAGCCATAGGAGTCTGCCTCCTGCATTGCAGCCAAGGCCCTGTTCACGCTGGTATGGTGTGTAAGAGTCTTGGGATTTGCCCAGAAATTCTGTAGCTCCTCAAAGTAGTTCTTGGATGGGGGAACACTAAGAGCAGAAGGTTGCAAGGCTCTTCTGAAAAAGGCACTGGTGGGGGCTGCCACCATAGGGGCTGTGTCTAGGCTTAAACGTGCCAATGCAATATGGAAAGCTTGATTTACTATGTCCTGATCCGACTCCAGTCCTTCAGCAGACCCGCGCATGCTGTCCTGGGAATCATCATGGGAGAAGTGAGAGTGAAGTTCAGATAAGACCTCCTCAGATCTCCTGGTTACAGATTTAAATGGTAAATGGTCTGCACTTATATAGCGCCTTTTTAACCTTATCGGTATTCAAAGTGCTTTACACTGTTGACTCATTCACCCATTCACACACACGTTCATACACCAATGGCGGCAGAGCTGCCATGCAAGGCGCTAGCCTGCAGTTGGGAGCAACTTGGGGTTCAGTGTCTTGCCTAAGGACACTTCGGCATGTGGAGTCATGTGGGCCAGGATTCTAACAACCAACCCTGCGATTAGTGGCCAACCTGCTCTACCAACTGAGCCACAGCCGCCTCTACTAATTTAATATTAGAGACTTAATCTGAGCAAACTCCGTAGTCAGCACATCAACTATCTTGGTTAAGGGTCCTCCTTAAGTCTCTTGCTAGTGGAGGCACTCATTGCTTCCACCCTCCTGCGTTTATTCGCTGCTTTACATGGCAGGTGTATTGCTTCCATCAAGAGACCTTCTACTGAAACTAACCTGGAAGCCCTATGCTCCCACAACATGGTGCTACAATTCATGCAAGCCTCTTCTGTGAGGCCCTGTTTCAGGTGCTGTAAGCCTAAGCAGGAGGGACAGCAGTCATGTCAATCATCGTTCTGGAGAGTAGCCCTGCTCCCGGTGCTGTCGTGGATTAATTGTTCCATCCTGACATGTACAGCACTTCCTAGATGCCGAGCAAAAACACTCTGATTATCACTGTGACTCCTTGAACAAGCCTGAAACCTGGCTGTCCTATATAATAAATAATCTAAATAGCTAATGTAGTAAGAGTATGAATGAATGAAATTAGTAAAGGTTTTTTTTCAATGCTAACTAATATGCTACTTATCCAATTGTTAGTTGAGTTAAGTTACACAAGCTTAAATAACATAGACTCCTACACAGAGCACAAACACTCTACATCAGTATTGTACAGCTGAATGATCTGGTGTGCTATTAGCAAACACGGAAAATAATAATATGGATCGAAAACACTCTCAGTAGCCACTACAATACTATTCTGGAAGAACGAGAACATACTCTGAATATTTATAAACCACGTATACTGTTTACATTATAATGTATCCAGAAAACACACAGATGAACGTAGCACAGTTACTCAATTTTCATTTTCGGGTGAATGTGGCAGGGGCCGGTTCGGTTCTCGCCTCCTCCTTTCCATTTTGGCACCAGTGTAACGTAGTTCAATGGAAAGGAGGAGGCGAGAACCGGCTTGGCAATATAAATAATATTTTAATTACGAACTTAAACAAAAGACAATAACACACACATGACGGACATGTCCGTAAACAATCTCTCTCTTTCCCGCACCACCGCCTGCAATCAGCCTTTATCCCTCTCAGAGGCTTAATTATCCTGATAAGGTACCGGGTGTGTATAATCACAACCCGACCCCGCCCTCCGCCCTGGCACAGTGAACTATCTCTTTAAAAACAATTTTAGGAAAAGGAGTCAAACTTTATAAAGGTATCATTTATTAACGAGGATTACAGATCATTATTAAAGTTTTATCAACTCTGAATTTAAACAAACTTGCACAAATTGTCACACAAGCCTATTATAATAAATATCACAACTAGGTCTGTCATTACTTAGTGTGAATAACTCCAGATGCTTTTTTTCTGTCATTACCTCAGGAAAGCACTGCTCCCTCTTTGAACCAGCACTATGACTGAATGGGTGAGCACTGTCTGACTGCTGGTGTATTTTAGCATTTCTGCGTCAAGATGAGAGGAAGAAAAAATAGTTCCGTTACCATGCAAAAATTAGCTCATATAATTTTTTTTTTTTTTCACTTCGAAGAGATGAGACACATTAATATACATGTGATCTAAATAATATCACTTGTAAAACTAAATCGTTTTAAAACACTTCAAATGTTTATGTGAGAAGATATTCTTGATACCACATCGATACTTTAGTATCGATCCACCCATCCTTAATTCACTAATGTGAGCTGCCATCCACAAATGCACAGCAAGTGATCCACAAATAAATGTGCACGATTCACAAATAAATGCTGGACAGAAATGTGTTTGTGGGTTATAAAAATACATTTGTAAATAATTTTGATTTATTTGTGTATTCACTGAAACTCCTAACACATATTTGTAAATCTCAATCAATATATTTGTGAACCAACTTTCTATTTGGGAATCTCTTTGCACACAGTGTTAAACTCTTTTGCTGTTTTTAAAAAGTGCGATTGGCATGGGATTTTACATAGCAACTGTCCCAAAAATTGTTGAGTTTGGGAGGGGCCATTTCGGCCCATTTCGCAGTCGATCCACCGGCCCACTCAGTTCTCCCGATGGCCAGTCCGCACCTGATCAGCTCCAAAGTGCGTCGGCCCACCGGGAAAATGCTTGGTATGCCAGATTACCAGTCCAGCGCTGATCATCCTAGATCAGGGGTAGGGAACCTATGGGTATCAAGCCACAAGTGGCTCATTGTTAAAAATCAAGTGGCTCGCCGTGTGTCTCACCATTCACCAACACATGATCTTTTAAAACTTTCTAGAGATAATTTTCCAACAGAAAGTGTGGGTGCGATTGCAAAGCTTCAAAGTTTTGATTTCCTTTCTCCCAAATTTGTCATACAGCCTACTCCTAGTGAATAAGGTTTGAAATGAATACCTGCCATATGCAGAGTTTTCATGCAGAGTATTTAGTTGATGTACCAGCCACTATGGAAGGCGACCTGTAAGACTTCTCGTAGTGATATATTACAAGAAATTAGACACAAAGACATGCATTTGATGAAACATGATTATATTTTGAAGAACAGATAAAAGAAAGCTGCCATTGCTTATACGTGCGCAGTGAGCTCCACTGTTCATGAGTGCAATGAAAGCGCTTCTCCTAGACATGCACATTCATTGAGTTCTGGGACTTGTTTCCCAATAACTATTGACCTTAGCTGTTAATAGCATTTCCTTCAAGTGATTTTATGAACGTTCGTTATTTTTTATGTGCACCCAGGGTGTAAAACTAGCCCCCGCAACAGGATGGCGACCTGTAAGACGTCTCAGAGTGACACATGACAAGAAATTCTGTTAGTCAAAAAGACGTGCTTGAAGAAACACACTTTATTATATTTTTAAGAACAGTCAAAAGAAAAGCTATCAGTACTTGTTTCTGATTTGCTGTTTGGCATGCAACGGGACCCTGCCTCATGTAGCAAGTAAAGAGTTATCACTCTTTTTTCTCTGTTTCATTCAACTGAAACCTGTTTGGAAGAATAATGTAATCTATGAGAATGCTGCAAATGATCTCCGATCATCTCGTGAGTTTTGCTTTATTTCCGCAGAGCAGTTTGCTCTAACACATTGTGAATGTGACTCTGCAGGTTCAATAATATATACAGGTGTGACAGGGAGGAGGATAGGGCTGGGTTGTGATTATACACACCCGGTCCCTTATCAGGCTAATTAAGCCTCAGAGAGGGATAAAGGCCGACTGCAGAAGGTGGTGCGACGAGAGAGATCGTTTACGGTCAGCTGACCGGTCTATGTGTGTTTGTGTCTTTTGATTTAGTTCTTTATTAAACTATTATTTATATCGTCAAGCCAGTTCTCGCCTCCTCCTTTCCATTAATTCCCTTTACAACAGGTATCTTTGTATTAAAGAAATGAAGACGAAAGTGATTAAATCATAAAGTAATACAAGACACGTTCACCTTGAACCTAAAATTGAGTTCTATTTTCTTTTCTTTAGGCAGCATAAACTGTATTACTAAAACAATACAAACTTTCGATAAGAACTCACATTTGGCAGCATTTTTTGGGAACACAAGGGAATTTATTAGGCTTATTTATTATGATGATTATTATAATTATCTTTACATTTATAATTGTCTTTAGTTCTTAATTTGCACCTGTTGTCGCATACTGATACTTGCATGATGGCAAATGGGGCCATTGGAGACAGTAAATGTTTGGATTTGGGGAGGTGGTTTTATATATACGATTTTTTAATCACTTTGTTATTTTAATTGCTTTTTTAATTTCGTTTAAAGTATCAATTTTAATTTAGTGTTTCAATAAATGTTGAATCAATAAAGCAAACATATTCAACGATCATGGGGGTTGACCATATATTCGGATATCACAATATTTTAAATGCGATTATCATTCAAATATTTTTTACATATCACTCAGCCCAAAAGCGTTAAATACAAATTTTCATGAACAATTGTAAAATTAAGTAATTTTATGGAGACACGCACAAACACGTGTACTCAATTCCATATTGCAAAATGTTAGGCTACCTATTAATTTTTGCATATTTGTTTGTTGTTGAGTAGTCTATGGGCAATATAAACATTGTATTTTATTGAAAAACTTAATGACAGTAATACAATATTTTTGTTTGTGATCTGCCATGACAAAAGAAGAAGACGACTCTGCCTGGTTCTGATCAGCAGACAGAAATATGCAGAAATGTCCTCCAGATGGGAGAAGATGCTAAATTTACTGTCACTCAGCATCTGTAACAGAAACCCCCTTTTAACACTAATTCCAGAGTAATGTACCACAAATCAGAATGTTATTATTTTACACTCAATATATATATAAAGGTATAATATTCAAAAAATGCGAGATTTACGGTGATAAATAAGGCGGAAACTCATCACCACAGTCTGTGAAAAATGTCTGTCCCATACCAGCTATAGTGCAGGCAGCGTGCGCGCTCATGTATCAGCGGGAACGCACCCTACACGCGCTCGTCTGGCCGCGCGAGACCTACCGAAGCTAACGGCTAACAGCGAAACACCTCACCGTTTAAACGTCTCACTGTCATCTTCACCGTAGGTTTAACGTCTAAATAAACACACCGACAGCTCTTTTATATGTTCATATCGTATTCTGTACTATTTAGAAAAGAGTCAGTGGAGAAAGTTTTTAAATAACTGTTGTTTGTTTTGTTGTTGTGTCAGACTAGCAGCGTCTCAGTTCTGTTTCTTTTGGTTGTAAAATTTTTATAACAACTAAAGAGCGTCTTTTAGAGAAAACCCAAAATGCATTTGGGTCTTTGAGGCTCTTGAATGTTGTAACGCTGTGTGTAAACCCTACTTGGAGCTGTAACTGCTAATATTATGTGGCTGTGTCTTAAAAACAAGTGAGCTAGCTAGCTACCTAGACAGCACTTCACCGGGGGCATCACATGCGCGCCCAGAACTTTGAGGTTCACTGGGAACTAGTCTATAATGCCTTAAAATGCTGTCTAGGTGAGTAGCTCAAGTAGGGTAGCAAGTGTCTGTAGGAGGGTGTCTGTTGCTGTTTATGTGACATATGGTGCTATGTGTCTGCAGTCCAGCCAATGCTTGATCATGTCTGGGGTGAAAAGAAAAATAGAGGACAAAGATCCTGATTATGAGGACATCACTCTAGTGCAGGAGAACAAGAGGAGTAAAGTTGTGGAGCAGAATGGTAATATTTGGGTCTCTAACTTGAATAAAACTATCTAACTGTGAAATATAATAACCCTCAGTGATTTATATGTGACTTGTGTTTTTCACCTTTGCTTGTTTAATAATTACCAGCCCGTGATGCTGCAGTGCAGAAGATTGAAGCCATCATCAAGGATCAGTTTGCTCTGGAGATGAAGAGCAAGGAGCATGAGATTGAGGTCATCGGACAGGTAGACATCTATGTACCACTCACTTGCCCTTTACAGTAAGACGTGAAACACCGTGGACTGGTTTCCAGGAAATAACTTTATCTTAGTCCAAGGCTAACTGTCATAGTCGGTGATGATTCACCATTTATAGTCGGATTTTAGTCCAGAAGTACTCAATCTCTGTTCTGAAAATGAGTCCTTTGTGTTTGAACTGGACTGCATTCCACTTCACTTTAAACTTCCCTTTGGGGAATCCCCACTGCCATTTTGGAAGACTGTTCCACTTCGTTAAGTGAGCGAGGGAAGTTTCTGTTGACAGAACCTCAGCTCCTTAATTTTGACCGAGGGAGCAAGCCTACTACGTAGTACGCTTTAGGCAGCTCCATTGTGCAACTCGATTGTGACGTGACTGCATTAGGATTGGAGCGGTATACCGGTTTCACGGTATACCATGGTTTGAAAATTGACTGTTATCATGTACATTTGCTTATCTACGGTATTGAAAAAAAAACTGCAACCGGACAGCCAATCTCACGTGTGGACAGCAGGAAAGAACAATGCCATGGTTCTCCCATATTTCGGCGGCCGCCCAAGTGATAGACCATTTAGGACTGCCACAGCAGATTTAATGATAATCTCACAAACAGCTAAAGCAGACATGGGCAATTTGCGGCCCTCCACATGGTTTAATGTGGCCCGCGGCTCATTTATTGTAAAAATATATTTTATTTTTTATTGGATATTTCAGTTAACTTGCATTTGGACCTAATGCGTCTCCACAAGCGTTTAACATACTCAGGGTTGCCAATAATAGACGCAACACCCCCAGTTTAAGATTTATACTTGAGGAAATTGGAAATATTCCGCCTAATGTTATACTTATTTTGTGCAATTTGGCAACCATGCATGCGAGTGCACTATTTCTGTCTCTTGCTTTCCCCTGTGAACAAACTTGGCGATCGGTAGTGCAATATTCTGCTCAAGGAAAAGTGTTATACGGCTACTTGTCAATTCTTGAGGCTGCTTGTGATTTTTGGTGCTACTAATTTTGCAGGTAAACCTTCTCAGTGATTAAATATAAAAGTAGATCACGGCATCATTGACATGCGAGCTAAAGCAAGCCAGAGACTAATATGTATATGTATTTTTTATTTGTGCAATTTAGAAATGTTGAAGTCCCTTCGTGCCTGTATGTTAATCTAACACTTGCAGTATTCATTTATCATAGTTATGCAGTCTGTGTTATTCATTTGTGTGCTGAAAGTCAAACGTTGACATCAACAACAAAAATAATGTGACTTGATGCATGTCCTCGTACTGGAAAACTATGAACAAAACTATGCAACATAAAAGGAAATGCAACCCAGGATACATTAAATACAGTGTATGTTTAATCTATGGCTGGTCACCACTTGATGTCCAATGTAAAATCTGTCCTGGAGCAAAACCAGTTGAGAAGCACTGAGTTAAAGGTACAGATAGGAGCAGTCTGGCTGTGCTGTCGTGCACCTACAGTATATGTTAACTGTTAATAATAATAGGACATTACTTCAAAAGCTCACAAAGCTGATGTTATTTTTCATGTAAACTAACATGCTTTAGTTATATAACATGTTATATTTATATGCTATTTTTTATCATGTTTATAATTTGATTTATTATTTTAATTCTGTTAGCTTTCTTATTTTTTCTATTTATTTTCAAAAGGGAGACTTTTTTACACATACTTCAATAAAATAAATGGTTTCAAGTGTTTGCTCAAAAATAAATAAATAAAATAACCTTTCTGTTTTCACTGATAATAGTAATTGTGTAATAACATATACCGTGATATTTTCTGAGGCGGTTATCGTACCGTGAAAATCTCATACCGTTGCAACCCTAGACATCATATCACGCTTCATCAACCCCACCCCCACACAACTCTAATGTATAATGAAAGTGAAGTTGGGTCAATTAAGCAGTTACGAAAAGTTATTTTAAGATTTACTGTAAGGTAAGCAATGACATCTGAGTCCACGAGACAGGGAAGTTAGCGAGCGAAGGTCATAAATAATGCAGCCCTGGTTTAGATGTATTCTAATTAGGGTCGATTTGGACTGGTGAATTGAACAGCTGAATTGGTGAACAGCTGAATTGCTGCCTAATTAGTTAACGCTTTAAAGAAACTGGACTCAATACAGTTTGAAAAGCACCTATTGGCACTTTTCCACTGCGCGTAACTGTTCGACTCGCCTCAACTCTACTCTTTACTTTTCTGAGCTTGCATTTCCTTTGCAGTTTAGTGCCACCTCAACGTGTGTGGGATTAGGCTGATCGTCATAGCTGTGCCGCCTCTACTGCCGTGACATCATCTTAAACACGACACAAACTGACCAAAACAATAACATGACCGCTAGCTGTTAGCTACTAGCTCATTGTGCTGCATAAAGCAGTTGTTGCATGGTGATTTTACACAAGTGTAACAGTTAAATTGAACAGCCTGGTTGTTTTAGACGCAAACTTCCAGTAGCTGATCTAAAACTAAATAAAGTGAATCATTCCAGCAGAGTATAGAGTTAACAAAAAATACCATTCACCATCGTGGATCAACGCCAGTCCAGGGCACTCTCCCACCCATTGCTCGCTGGTCTAGATAGCGTCCATTTCGTCGAACCACTTCCACTTTTCCTTGACAGTTCTGTAGTCACTTAAGTTTGTAACTTTTCCCTACACTGTTGGTTGGTCTGGTGGTAGCCATGTGCGGCCAACAGCTGATACACTTCCTGAGAGACTTTATCTTTTCGCTCATCACTAACGAGTGGACCGTCTGCACCTCATTTATTGACCATGCCGTGGTTTTGCTCACAGCCATTTCTTTTTTCCCAATTCGAAAGTGCCGTGAACAAATGATACTGTTATCGCTGTTGCTAACTTTAAAACTAGCGAGTTGATGTCACATGTCGGAAATCCAGTGACGCGGGTAATGACGATTCTCCCTTACCAATCATTATTCTGCAGGATTTTGACTTAGTATCTTAGATTTAGATTTAGTATCGATTAACACGATAGATTTAACACAAGTACATCTAAAATGGTGTGTTTTACAGTGTACTAAACAACCATAAAGCTAATACGGCGTATTATGCAGTGTTCGAAACAGCCATTAAACTGGCAGATTAATTTCAAACGGCGTAAAATATGTGCGAAAATAGTTTAAAACGCTGTATTGGACGGTGTTTAGTGTATGTGAAAAGCACAGCTTTTTACGCTGTTTGGCTTTGCATTTGACACCGTAAAAAATGCTGGTTTTGATTGTGGTGAGAAGAATAGCATCTCAGAATACTATTCTGAGATGCGTGTTAGCGCTGTTTTGGCATCACGAGGGAAATCTACACAATATTAGGCAGGTGGTTTTAATGTCGTGGCTGATCGGTGTAGATGCAAAATGAAGCTGATTATTATTAGTGATGCACCGAAATGAAAATTCTGGGCCGAAACCGAAAATTCAGGATGCACTTGGCCGAAAACTGAAAATTATTTTTTTTAATACCTATTTTAAAATAGTTTTTTAAATATAAGTGTATTAATATTATATATTTTTTATTTATTTCATGAATTAATCTGAATTGAAAAACTACAAATCAATAAAGTTATCACACTTTTATTGAAAGTAATGCACCAAAATTGGACAGAAAATATATTATAACAATATTAAATATTTATTATTCAGTTCTTTAACATTCAAATTTAACAGATTTGAGTTTTTTTTTACCAATTATCCAATAAATGTAACTGTATAGAAAACTAATGATATGCAAAACAGCAGTCAAGTAATGAACTTAGCAGCTCTAAGCTAGCATCTTGCAAATACAAAAATGTTAAATATGCTACACAGTCATTTTAATGATAACAATATGCAGAACACAGAACGGCAGAGGGCCTCTATTCTGTTTATGTAAACATATTTATACTAAAATTATTGTGCAAAACAACAGTGCAAAACAGCAGTAATTGAACTAAAACCAAACTCAACTGTAAACAACAGATGTAGCCTCAAGTGAAGAACAAAGTTTTGCAGGGCTAAACTAATTTTCATGTAATTGCTATACACAGCAAATTGGACTTATTTCTATTTAAGTAAAAGTGGCAGGCTTCAAGAACAAAAGTTGCTCAGCTTTCTGGCAACTCAAGAACTTGACATGCTGCACTGAATAGTCTCTCTCTCTGTGCTGGTGCTTTGGCAGATAAATACCTGCATGCAATCCGCACAAGCAATGGAAAGTGACCTTTGTTCATGCCCCAGTAGTCAAGAGGATTGTCGCGTTCGCAATATGAGCGTGAAACGATCGATTGTGTTCCGCAAATGCTTTCGGGTCCTTTAATAACGTATAACATGCGAGGAAGGGCACCCGGTGGACATATTACCATTATGATAACTTATAACATATGAAGTCATATTATTATATCAAAAGAATATGAACATGTTTAGTCATGTTTTTTAATTTTCTTTTATTGAATACAGTTGAATGTAGGGCTGGGCGATATGGCCAAAAATATTTATCACGATAATCTTTTTCATATTGTTTGATATCGATATTTATCACGATATACATTTACACATTGCACTTTCTTTTTTTATTTTATTTTTTAAAGTTGATAGAAGAAAAAAATTATTCTAAACAGTCAAAATAGTCTCTAGAAAACTGCACAGGGAGTCCAGAGACGGCCAAAGCTGTGGGGTTTGCGGGATGTTTTACCAATTTTACCGTCTTTTACCGTTTATCAATTGAAAATGAATGTTAAAGATCATCTGTTTAGATGCATAGTGACAGCAGTCCAGTATTTGTTGGAATATTTTTACATTAAAATGTTTTTTTATTTTTATATATATATTTCTTTAGATTCAGATACCCAAGTATGGGGCATAGAAGCCCTTGTGACTGTGGAATGATGCTGAATGTGGGTTCAGGGGTGTCCCGAGAGAAATGCAAAAAACATTTGTATATTTTCATTAAAGTGAGCGACTAGTCTACCAACTAGTAATTTTAGTCTTTCCTTATCCATTCCAGATCTCTAATAAATTTTCACAAAATAAGAACAGAAATCGATTTGTTTATTATTAAAGGCTCGTAACATGCTGATGAATAAATATATATTTAGAAGGGGAAAACTTTATGGTCTAAAAGGTGTTTTGAAACCACGTTAACTCATGCGGCGCTTCATGTCTACACACATGCAGGGAAAAGTGGCAACCGGAGCGGGACAGGGCATAAATGATACATGTTTGGTGCTAGAGAACAATATTCAAGTTTACAACGCAGAAAAATCAGAGCTGTTGTCCACATCACTGTTGTTTTGTCGCGCTCTTCACTAGAGGCGATGAGAGGGCGCAACCATTGTCATGAAGTCTTGCGGTGCGGATGGAATCAATCCGGTGTCTGACGTAACCTAATTGTTAGCAAGGCAGCTAGCATTAGCAAGTTCATCCAGTCTGACCCTACGTTACCACTGGCGCTTTTTGAGCTTTGCTTTCAATTCATTCCTATGAAAGCCGAGCGTCATGCTCGCAAGGTGGATCGTAGGATTGGCAGCGGTGCGGAGCTAGCTCTCTCTTAGCACCTTTGAGCGGATTTCATCAGCCCCAGTGGAAACGCAGCCTGAGAAAGCCGAACTGCTTGTGTTTTAGTGACACGCAGTAAATATAGAAAATTCCTCAAAAGCTTAGCGTGGATTTTCTTTATTGTGATGTATATCGACATGGTTTTATCGCCAAGCCCTAGTTGAATGTCTGTTGAAGCTGGTTTGCACTACAGATAATTTACAGTTATTATTTAAGTCATAATGATGAGAATGAAAGTCGTTATTATGAAACTGTTTCTTTATCTTAACTTTAACTTTATCTACAAAATGTATTTATCAACAAATTAGTCTCCATGTCTGACTTATAGAAGTAATTTATCTTTTTACCCTTTAATAACATATTACATATCTTATTTATGTCATATAGCATACAATTTAAATACCTGCTTTAGCCGAAACAACATTTACATGTAACTAAAACTTGCTTATTAGGAGTCATATTTCAAATGTCAATACTCTGAATTGACTGGCAACAGTCCCACTAGTATATACATGTTTATATAAAATGGCATGTTAGCAAGAAAACTGAATGACTTACTCGTCCGAAATCGTATCCTCGGCTGGATCAAGTCTCTCTTCAAAATACAAATGTTCATCGGTGTCCCGCTCTTCTTCTGAGGAAAATGTTAACTCTTCCTTACTATCCAGGAATTTACTTGCCTGTGTATCGTTACAAACGAGCAGTAAAATAAAAATGTAGCATGTGTTATGTACCATTTATGCAGCTTGTTATAATTTGATTTAATTTCTAATAAAAAAAATAATCCCAAAAGTCTGAAATGTCCCATGATCCACAACGTGAAGTTTTAATGAAATCAAATATGTATACAAATTATTTTTCTTAAGTATCTTAAGATAGAAGTTACTACTAACAGTATTTCATTAACAGTAATTAAACTATTACAAATTCGAACTAAACAGTCTAAATGTGTTTAAATACACTGAACTAAGCATATGATACTCACATTTCTTAAGTGTATTAATTTTTATTATATCTAAACAATAGGCTATTTGCACTTATTATTTGGAGTCCTCCATGTGCATTTTGCGATGTTAATGATTAATTGATTGTTAATTTCCACAATGATCGATTATGAAAATTGGCATCCCTAGTGTCCATGGCAGGACACCACATAGGAAGCAGCTGCTTTCCCACAAAAATCATTGCTGCATGGCTCAACCACCTTGAAACTCCATAATGCTAATGGAAAATGTTTGGTGGACTGACGATAGTAAGTTTGAATTGTTTGGGTATAACAAGCAGCACTACATATGGTGCAAAAATGGCACTGCACACTAACATGAAAATATCATCCCTACGGTGAAGTATGGTGGAGGGAGCATCATGATTTGGGGCTGTTTTGCTGATGGAAAAAAATTAATTACCAAGATATCATGATATCCTACAGGATCATGTCAGATTGGCTGTGCGCTATCTGAAGCTCAGTAGAAGTTGGGTGATGCAGCAGGACAATGACCTTAAACATCAAAGTAAATCCTGTACAGAATGGAGTGGCCCAGTCAGAGCTCATACCTTAACCCAATATAGATGCTGTGGAATGACCTCAAGAAAGTTATTTGTGAATGTTTAACGGGATGTGTTCAATAAATATATGAAAGTTTATTATTGTTTGTGTTGTTCGCTTAAGCACATTGTGTTTGTTTGTACTTGTGACTTTCATGTAGATGAAATTGCATTTTATGACCAATTCATGCAGACAACCAGATTATTCCAAAGGGTTCACATACTTTTTCTTGCCACTATTGTTGATTTATTTTGAATCAAGACTAATTGGATATTTGTGTATCTGGATATTTAAATTAAATAGTGGATACTTGTGTATTGTTTTCAGGACTAATTAGTGTTTTGCGATGTGAGATAATAGGTGTTGGGTTTCGATTTTAAACTGATTTGAAAATATGTTTTTCTTCTCTTTAGAGGCTGAATGAGGCTAGGAGAATGATGGACAAGCTCAGAGCTTGTATTGTGGCGAACTACTATGCCAGTGCTGGTCAGCCTAAAGTTCCTGAGGTAGTAAAGTAAATTCTGTGTTTTTGCTCCGTAACTGATTTTAAGAATCCTTCTGCATGAACAACCTTCCAGTTTTGTTGCTACTTTGGAGAAAGATCCTCTAATTATTCTCTGAGCTCTAAAAATTGCTTTTTTACCAATATGTTTTTACAAAATATTAATCCATATTCCTCGGTCACGTTGTATACGCAAGGGTGATAGAGCATTTTCATTGTATTGTAGATTCATCTGTACAGCACTTCGGTCAACTTTGCTGTGTTTGAGTGTGCTTTAGAAATACATTTTACTTTACAATATATTGAAATCGGTTACCATTTCCATTAAAATCCCAAAAATGTTATTCATGTCCAGGCGTCTAAGAGTGACCTATCTGTGCTGAATCACCCTGCCATAAAGCGCTTTCTGGAGTCCCCCTCACGCTCCTCGTCTCCACTGAATCAAAACTCAGACACACCATCACAGGTCCAGTCTGAGAGTGAGTCCCTCAGCCTGCATGGAGAGGCTGGAGAGAGAGAGACAGACAGCGGAAGAGAGGACGGCCCTCCGCGTGAACTGCGACCCGGCAGGAACACAGGAAAGGTTAGTAATTTTTTTGTCCTGCATTTGAATTTTCAAGTAACATAATTATTAATGATTTATTTAAAATTCTCATGCATTTTTCTTTTGAGAATTGCGATGTATCTGTGAATTGATTTTTGCTCTTCCCTAATGAACACATTTAGAGAATCACTTTTGAATATTGGCATGCTATTACTCTGTCTATCGTGCTTGACAGTAATTTTGGTTTAAATGCATGCCCATATGTAGGACACATTTGGTGTGCCTTCATCCGTAGAACAGCATGTGACTTACCACACTACAGGAGAAGAGGCCTCGCGACTCTACGTTAAGAAAACCATCGTTGTGGGCAACGTTTCCAAGTATGAATCCTTTTGTCTCTTTGCCTTTGCTGTCTTACAGATAAAGCAATCTGCTTTATGTTAGTGATTTTAATTAGACAAATTTCAGTCCATTTAAGATTGCCTTTTGCACCCAGTGTGAACTTATTATGATTTGAAGAACAAGTTCCATTTTATTTTAGAAAAATGCACATGAAATTGTGTGTGTGTGTGTGTGTGTGTGTATAATATATATATATACATATACATATATATATATATATATATATATATATATATATATATATATATATATATATATATATATATAGTGTGTGTGTGTATTTTTATATATAAATACAGTATTTATACGGTATATTAAAGCTGTCAGAATTAATTGCAAGAATTAACACATTTACCCTTAATACAGTATAAACCATCCTAAACAGTTGTTGGGAGGGCAGAAATTTTGCGATGTGTTCGCCCGAAGTCATTGCAATGATGCACACTTCACAACAAGGTCATGGGCTAATTGATGCATGTGGGTAGCGAATGCTAGCCCGTCTGGTCCAAGCCCACAGAAGAGTATCTGTAGCACAAGTGGCTGACAAACGTAATGCTGGCCATGATAGAAAGGTGTCAGAAAACACAGTGCATCGCAGCTTGCTGCGTAGTCGCAGACCGGTCAGAGTAACCATGCTAACCCCCTGTCCACCGCCGAAAGCGACTACAATTGGCACTTGAGCATCAAAACTTGACCATGGAGGAATGGGAGAATGTGGCCTAGTCTGATGAATCACGTTTTCTTTTGGATCATGTGGGGACGGCTGTGTGAGTGTTCATTGTGTACCTGGGGAAGAGATATCCGCAGGATGCACCATGGGAAGAAGGCAGGCCGGCGGAGGCAGTGTGATACTCTGGGCAATGTTTTGCTGGGAAACCTTGGGTCCTAGCATTCATGTGGATGTTACTTTGACATGTACCACCTACCTAATGATTGTTTCAGACCACATGCAACCCCTCATGGCAACGGTATTCCCTGATGGCATTGGCCTCTTTCAGCAGGATAATGCACCCTGCCACACTGCAAAAATTGTTCAGGAATGGTTTGAGGATCATGACAAAGAGTTCAAGGTGTTGACTTGGCCCCCAAATTCCCCAGATCTCAATCTGATTGACCATCTATGGGATGTGGTGGACCAACAAGTCCTATCCATAAAGGCCCCATCTCGCTACTTACAGGACTTAAAGGATCTGCTGCTAACGTCTTGGTGCCAGATACCACTGGACAGCTTCTGAGGTCTTGTGGTGTCCATGCCTCGATGGGTTAGTGCTGTTTTGGCGGCAAGAGGGGGACCTACATGATATTAGTCAGATGGTTTTAATGGTGTAGCTGATAGAGCTTAAGAAATCACATTGTGCAATGAATTTCAGCAATATCCCAAAAACCAGAGGGTTTCTGGCTCAAATCCCTGTTAGTGCACTGAAGGATTTTGATTTAGCACCTCTGAGAGGCTGGCTCTGATGTTTGTTCCCTTCCTCTGTACAGTACTGTTGTGCCCTTGAGTAGAACACCTTATTTTTTTCTTCTGCAAACTTCCATCACTGTTTTTCTCAGTCCCCAGTTCCAAAAACCAGAACAATGTCATTATTGCTGCAGATTAAATAGCCACATTTTATTATTCAGACAGATGCTTTTATGAGAAACACTTAAGTCTCCAAGCTTGTATTAGTTTTAAATGCATCCCTCTCAACAAAAATTCTCGGTATTTCTCCAACCCAATAAACCTCCGTGTGGCACAAAGCAGTGCTTCCTCAGGCAGTGATCTAACCTCATTTATTTTGTAAAATTTCACAGACCTTGTCTACCTCATTAAATCCACTCCGAGCATGTGACAGAGACACAACTTCATGTGTGTATGTCTGGATATCAGGCCCAGACGGAATCTGCGCAAGCAGAACTCAGATTTTTGCTGAATTGTCATTCACAGAAGTTCTATGTATCCCCCACCCATTGCATGTTTGTTTATTAAATATCATATACCGTTAACGGTATACTAATCTCAGCTCCCTGTGACACATATTATATGTTTAAATCCCTTGATGTCCCTCAAAATAAGCTCAGTAAATGTAGAAAAAAAAAAAAAAGTCTGCAGATTCCCTCTGGGCCTGGATAAGGCCTGAGGAATGTTATAAGCTCCTTTTTTTACTGCCCATGGAGCTACTTAAGATCTTAAATTTTTTTTCTTTCTCCAGGGCCAGTGTGCTGAAAAAACCTGTCACCATCTCGAAGTGTTTATCTGATTGATACATTTTTAAACACTTCTACCTTCTACAGTTATGTCCTTGGCAGATGGTGTCTTTCCAAAGTAACTTAAAATGAAGTGTACAAATCACATTAATGATAATTACAGCGACAGGTAACTGAGAAAACAGTGCCTTGTGAGACAAGAAGAAAACTGACAGCATTGAAATGCACCAAACTTTTGCTTGAGCTTATGCTGAATGAATACAGGTCCAACAATACAAGTACATAGTTGAGGCCTATTAACAGTGTGAGCGATGTGACAAAACAATGTGAATTGCACACAAAAATCGACAATAATCTTTCGAACATATCTTTTCACACTGATTGTTTTGATGCAAATCACTCTCTGAGAAAAGTTTGAAAGCAAATTGTTCTCCAGCCATTTTTGATGCTTTAATGTAAAATACAGTTCTGGACACATGACCTAAAAGCTTATATCTTATTGTTTTTTTTTTAATTTTTATTTATTTTTTAATCTTTGAGTTTTTGCACTGTGTAAAGGGTCTAAACAGATGAAACCGTTTAACTGCTTTAACCCCCTAAGACCCGAGCGTGACTGCTGTGTGCATTTTTCTGTTTCCCTTTTTGATTTGCAACTAGCAGTACCTAAGAAACATGCCAAAAAAAAAAAATTTAGCTAATGGTTTTCCTAGTTTTTGGTGGGAACATTTGTGGACCGCGGGACTAAGTTTATTATGTTTCCAGGAGTGTTATTTATTCATGTTATTGAGATTTTACAGACATTACATCAGAAAGTAGCATAATTCTGATTCAAAGTAATGGCCAGCATCCAATTAATGCTAACAATGTTACAATATACATTATACTCCTGAATCAATCTACTGATTAACATTGATTTAACTAGAGAAAAATCTCTCGTCTCAACAGGTTTCAATGTAAAAACTTAATTAGGTTTCTTACCAGATGTAGTTTTGTTGGCGTTTCTCGCAAAGACAAACTCAACTGTGATTTGCGACATGTTGTTTTGTCACTTGACTCTGTACTTCGAAAGTTTAACCCTTTTACTGACAGCCCAGAGTCTTCTGAACTGAGATAATTCTGTTTAAATTAATTTAAATTATGCGTTGCGTATAGTGAAGCCAAAAAACAATTTCCACACATTAAAATATTATCTCTAGGAAAATTCACTGCTTGGTATTCACACTATGTGAATAAGCCTTTTAGTTTCTACTTATTGGTCCCTAGGAACAATTTAAGGATAGGTCATTTGAAGTTGATTTATTTTTTTCAGTTATATCTATAGAGACTAGAGTAGGTGAATCTGGAAGATTGTGTATGCTACTGTAAATTGATTCAGTTTGATAATGTTGTTCTCTCTCTCAGGTATATTGCCCCTGATAAGCGTGAGGAGAATGATCAGTCCACTCATAAATGGATGGTGTATGTTCGAGGTTCTCGGAAAGAGCCCAGTATTGATCATTTCGTAAAGAAGGTCTGGTTCTTCCTACATCCCAGCTATAAGCCCAATGACCTTGTAGAGGTCAGGTATGTGTATTCCTACCTCTAACTCATAATTTTTGTACAAAATAGTTTCTGCATGATTTCATTCATATTGTTAAAATGTGTAGCATTTTCTAGAATTTTATTAATTTACATTTATAGTATTTCAGAGATGTTATGTGTATTTGCTTTGACATTTGGGAATCTGAAATTCAGCCCACTGAAATGGGCATTCTTTAAATCGTGTTTGTGTTTAGTGAGCCACCATTCCACCTGACACGTCGCGGATGGGGAGAGTTTCCTGTACGGGTCCAGATCCACTTTAAAGACCAACGAAACAAACGTATCGACATCATCCACCACTTAAAGGTCAGACACTCAACTGACATCTTATGTACACATTCTCTTTGAACCTCTTTCATCTCTTCCTATTTTTTTTCTTTCTCTCTTATACTATTTTACATGTAGAATTTATTAATTAGACCCTTTTGTCTTGAAATCTACTGCAAGGATTATTCTGTCATTTAAGGATTCCCTCTCTCTCTTATATGTGTGTAAATGGCACATGATAGAAAAGGCTTGTAAGAATGCATCACTTCTTTTTTGGACTCCATGACTATATAGTTCAAATGGTTGATTTAATAAAGCATTCTGTCTGTTGATTATATCCTTTGTCTAACACTTCTTTTTTCTTTCTTTTTTAAGATAAAAAACACAAAAACACTTTCCTCCTCCCAAAACACTGTTAGATTCTCCACATTGCAAAGATTATTATTTGATGTTTCGGTTTGTTCTCCCACAGCTGGACAGAACGTACACAGGTTTACAAACTCTGGGAGCTGAAACGGTAAGACATGCCGAGTATCTGAATGTTTGTCTGAAACTAATGATAAAATCTTCTTAATGCTTTAGAATCTTATTAGATCATCAAAACTTCAAAGAAAAAAATAAAATAACTTAAAACCCTGAGAGAGTAAGGGCATTGAGTATGAGTGTCCTTATGTTATCACAGACAAGCAAGAATGTGATTAATTTGTGAGGTTAAAACCAACCAGATCAGTCAGAACCATTTAGAATTGGTGCCCATCAGTTTACATTTCTTTCCTTGACGCATCTCACCAAAGCATATTACAATAAAGTACACATACATAAATGGACTGGTTTAGGTCTAATATTTGGAGAAGAACACCACAATTACAAGCTACAAGAACACTTCAACAGTTGTGAGTATAGTGCTGATAGTGTCATAGTATAGAACTATTGTTGAAACCATAGACAAAATAAATGTGATTGGAGTTATGGTGAGTATTAATTTCTTGATCTTGTTAGTTCTGTAAAATGGAAATATGAGTGAATCTGAAAAATTAAGGTTTACTGTTGTTAATTAATCAAAAATAAGAATTGGATTAAAATGTGGTTTCTGGTGGAGTCAGTGTAATTAAGAACAAGTCTGTTATTGATTGTCCTGAGTATGTGTTTTAGAAGGTGTGCAGAAGGTTACATATATTTTCTTGAAGGAAAAAAATTAATTGGGCAAGTTTTTTTGTTGCAGTCACAGATCCCATTTATTACAAGTGTTAAATGATCGTACATGTGTCAAATGTCTGTGTTTCTCTTTATAGCATACATTTGTCAGTTTCTGTCTTATTTCTTGAAGGTGGTTGATGTCGAGCTCCACAGAAACTCACTGGGCGATGACTTCATCCCCTCTGCCCCCTCATCTTTATCATCCTCTGCCTCCTCTCATCTGCCGTATGTGGGCGGGGCTGGCTCCTCCACAGCTTGCCAGGCCTCTCGTCGGCCCACCTCTCCCTCCCAGCACTCTCCTAATGATCAACCCTGCACAGAAAGAGGTAGAAAATGTGCATGGTCGCACGCGAGTCACGCACACAGGCAGGCGCACACATGCACAGTGGTTGTCCATCTTGCAGGATGTCTTGTACTTCCACATAAGAAATATGTGCTCTCTCACTGCCTCTTTAAAACAGGATTATTTTCTGTTTTGACAAAAACGTGTAGTTAAAAAAACTGGAAATTATGTAATCATTTACTCAACCTCGTGTCTTTCTACAAGACAGTAATTTCTGTGGAACACAAAAGGTGAATGAAACTGAAAGGAGACAGAGTCTGTCAAGCTCAAATCACCATCACCAAAGCACCATCATATAGATAACCGAGATATACAAGTTTATACATCTTCTCATTTGAAAGCTTGGAATTTGGACTTACTGCTATTTAAGGTTTGGTGAATGTAACGTGAACCGTAAATGTGCTTATATTACAGATGTCAAATCAATTACAATGCACTTGCATTAATTGCATGGCACCCATTTATATGAGTGTTAATCCTGATGATGCACAAACTGATAGAGAATAATTATCTTCTAACAGTGCTAATGCATTAAACCAAAATGGCGATTAACAGCATGAAACTAACATTAAACAACGAAACACAACACAAACCCTAATTTAGTTTAACCTGTTGATACGCAATTCCCCCACACGCAGTAGTGACGTCACTCTGCTTACATTAATATATTATTTACCGTCTATAAATTTAATTAACAAATTATACAGCTTTTCAAAGGTCTAAGGGTTCAACATTGATTTTGATCTCTGTTTCACGATAACAATGCTCCAGAACGAAATGAAAACATGCAATGTCAAAATGGGACTTCATACCTTTATGAAAACGTGATCGCCAGATGAATCCAGTTCGCCACACTTGGGTCAATTGTCTATGACAAGCGTTCATTGAAAAACATCCAATAGCACTTTTTGTCCATAAAAGTGATAAATCTAAGAAATATTGATATATATTCTCCATTGTTTACATGAGATCTCGCCTGAAAGAATTACTCTTCGTCATCGTTCTTCAACAAACTATGCAATCGGAGCAGCATTCATGTTGTAAAACTGTATATTATCTCTTATATTAGAGTTTCATAAACAAAACAAGCCTGTCTCAAGTCTATTTTTAAAAATGTGGTGTAGTTTTATTCATAATAGTCAAGCAATGCAGTCAGATTTTGTGTCATCTTGAAAGGCGGAGCCTTAATTTTACTCTGTACGCTTCCAGCGATTTTACAGAGAAAATAAGCGTGCAGGAACCTCATTTTTTGTTAGATCATCTTCAAATTTGAAACATAACTTTGGGAACATTGTATTTCTGGGTTGTCTTAGTACTTTTATTATTGTTTTTTTACATTATAAAAACATGTTCAGCACAAAATATTTCCATTACTATAAACTTCAGCTTCTCTAACTTTTAAAAAAATAACAACCTATAAAAACTTGGGAAATAAAGCCAAAAGTGTCTTCTTTCAAAGGATACTACAACTGTGTCCATACTCCAAAGGGTCCAGTAAATACAACCATTTAAGTTCAGATATGTCATTTTCATGGTTTGTGCTCAAAAGGGGGTGCGTAGCAACAGGTTAACATGGTGTAATATTTATGCTAGCAGTCAGAAACTACAAACCCACAAACTAGTGTTTTTAGCCATAAATGCACCATTTTAGGTTGTGTTTGGATTGTTTTAATCACAGTGCTGTGATGCAAGTAACAATGTGCTATTTCCCACATTCTGTTTGTTTCGTGAATATGCAAAACAACTGCCTCAAGTAACATTCATGCATGTTTTTGCCACATTTTAATTGGACGAAGCAAACAGAATATGGAAAATGGCCTGATGTTACTTAAAGCAGATGATTAAATTCAGCCTCAAAACAACGTAACAAGGTGCTGAGATGTTGAAATAATCCTCACAGAGTATGATGAGGTTGGATCTCACCCACACATACATGCTATGTATGTGCCAACGCACTGTTGCTTGGGGCTGCCCAACTCCCTGTCTGATGGATAAAAGGTGCAGGCAGTCAGAGAATTTCAGCCATAAGCAAATAAACCGGAACACATAATCTGTGAAAATATTGGCAGTAATTCCTTTATCAGCGCAATTATATTTTTTATTTTCCCGGTTATCGGACAATAATATATCTGCTGTGCATCCCTACATATTACTCTTGCTCTATATTTCAACACTTCTGAAGTCATAAGATAGATTTGTGTGAGAAATAGACTGAAATATAAGTTATTATTCACTGATATATATGGTCCGTTTATCAGGCAAATCTATCATAGTTTGTTTTTCTTTTTTGAAGATATGGGTGTCAAATTATTGATTAGAATCATTCCTCTTTTCTCTCTTTCTCGTTCCCCACAGTTCCTGTTGTCACTGTCAAGAGTGAGTCTGTGCGTTCTTCATGTTCTGAACGGACTTTGTCACAGTCTAGTAGGTCAGAGAAAATCACCCTTGGTTCCCACGGAAACTCTGCGTTTCAGCCCATCACAGCCAGCTGTAAGATCATTCCACAAGGGCAAGTGCCAAGCCCCGCCGAGTCACCTGGGAAATCATTCCAGCCAATCACGATGAGCTGCAAAATTGTGTCGGGTAAGTCACAGAGGTGCACAAAGAAGGTGGAGCATGGCAAAGATTAATGGTCTCTTTCATGTTGTTCCAGCTTTGTTCTGCCAGTGGTTTACTAGTAAAAAGCAGATTGTTAGAAAGTTGTTAGGGTCCTTTTTTGTCTATCAGCATAAAGTCTGGACTAAACTTTAGCATATTTTCCCAAGAACTGCCCACTTAGATACAAGTTGGTCAGAATGCCTTTTTTGTAAAATTACTTGCCACAGATATCTTGTTTAAAAAGTGCATCAAACAAACTTACATTTCTTTCAAAGATTTGATGCTATGAAACATGCAAATTCTGTAAATTTAGCAACTAGATTTCCCTCAGAAATGCTCACTGTAGCAACTTGGGAACCTGTGCACCCTTACTCCCAGAAATTCTATAAACTCAGCCAATCAGATTTGAGCTTGACATTGAGACTCCATATGGGAAGCCCTAGGGCTGGCCATACAAGGCAGAGCTTAGAAATAAAATCAGACAGACAGATCGGACCATAATGCATCATGGATTTGAAGTCAGTGTGACCACAAATGTCAGAGGAGCTCTGTCTGAATTCTCTGAGGATCACATAGAAACCCAATTTTTGTCTGTGTTCCAGGCTCTCCTATCTCCACTCCTAGTCACTCTCCTCTCCCCAGAATGTCCTCATCCACCCCAGTACACATGAAGTCCACCCCGTCAGTCATTAACAACCCCTACATCATTGTGGACAAGCCAGGTCAAGTCATTAATATGGCTGCAGCTGCAGGTACACACATACCTACACACATAGTTCTGTTGTACCACTACACATTAAAACAAACAATGTCTTTTCTCATATATGTCCTTACCACCCTGATGCACAATAAGACATTTTTTCAGTTGCTGGGGTTCTATTTTCACCACATCAAGCTGTGTAGCTACGACCACAGTGAAATCTTGTTGGTGTAAAATACATCACGTGTTTTATTTGCTGTGATTTTGTTGCTTTGCAGCAGCAGTTTAATTTCCGTGTGGACAGAGAAGTTGCTTGTTGTTGGAAATTTGTCATGTCACGCATGGGTAGGAGATGTAAAAGTGTGTCAGGAGTGAATGATGAAGGCAAATCTTCTCCTTCAGTTTTTTTTCTCTGATTTGTCTTACCTCCTTGCTCTCTCTTTCACACACTCTCGCACATGACTCATGCTGTGGGTTTGCTGGACATTGCAGGACCAGTTTGCCATATCGACCACTTCACTGAGAGTTTAGGAGCATGTGTAATATGCAGTTAATGCACCAATAGAGTGTGTGTGTGTGTGTGTGTGTGTGGAGTTCAAGTGTTGATTTCTTCTGTTTTTGTGTATCTCATACTAAATTGTTTCAAAAATTCAAACATAATCTAACATAAAACAAAGGCAATTGGATTAAACACAAAATACATCATGATAATGTTATTTATTGAAGGCACAAAGCCAAGGACAGCATCCAAGGAACTGCAGGCCTCTCTCGCATCAATAAAGGTCATTGTTCATGACTCCTATGACTCGCCAAATATTGCATCCATGGAAAAGCGGTGAGGTAAAAACAACTGCTAACCTAGAAGAACATTTAAGGCTCTTTTGAATTTTGCCAAACACACCTCGATGTTCTTCAAACCTTTTGGGAGAATGTTCTGTGGACTGATGAGTCTAAAGTGGAACTTTTTGGAAGACAGGAGTCCCATTATATCTGACGTAAATAAAACCAAGAATTCCATAAAAAGAACATCATACCTACAGTGTATCCGGAAAGTATTTACAGCGCCTTATTCCAAAATTGATTAAATTCATTATTTTCCTCACAATTCTACAAACAGTACCCCATAATGTCAACGTGACAGAAGTTTGTTTAATCTTTGCAAATTTATTAAAAATAAAAAACGATGTACATAAGTATTCACAGCCTTTGCCATGACTCCCAAAATTGAACTCAGGTGCATCCTGTTTCCACTGATCATCCTTGAGATTTTTCTACAACTTGATTGGAGTCCACCTGTGGTAAATTCAGTTGATTGGACATGATTTGGAAAGGCACACACCTGTCTATATAAGGTCACAGAGTTAACAGTTCCTGTCAGAGCACAAACCAAGCCATGAAGTCCAAGGAATTATCTGTAGACCTCTGAGACAGGATTGTATCGAGGCACAGATCTGGGGAAGGGTACAGAAATATTTCTGCAGCATTGAATTTCCCAATGAGCACAGTGGTCTCCATCCTTAAATGGAAGAAGGAACCACTGGGACCCTTCCTAGAGCTGGCCGCCCGGCCAAACTGAGTGATCGGGGAGAAAGGCATTAGTCAGGGAGGTGACCAAGAACCCGATGGTCACTCTGACAGAGCTCCAGCGTTTCTCTGTGGAGAGAGGAGAAACTTCCAGAAGAACAACCATCTCTGCAGCACTCCACCAATCAGGCCTAGTATGGTAGAGTGGCCAGACGGAAGCCACTCCTCAGTAAATGGCACATGACAGCCCGTCTGGAGTTTGCCAAAAGGCACCTGAAGGACTCTCGGACCATGAGAAACCAAATTCTCTGGTTTAATGAAACAAATATTGAACTCTTTGGCCTGAATGGCAAGCATCATGTCTGGAGGAAACCAGGCACTGGCCAATACTGTCCCTACAGTGAAGCATGGTGATGGCAGCATCATGCTGTGGGGATGTTTTTCAGCGGCAGGAACTGGGAGACTAGTCAGGACCGAGGGAAAGATGAATGCAGCGATGTACAGGGACATCCTTGATGAAAACCTGCTCTGGACCTCAGACTGGGGCGAAGGTTCATCTTCCAACAGGACAACGACCCTAAGCACACAGCCAAGATAACAAAGGAGTGGCTACGGGACAACAATCATACTCAAAAAGACTTGAGGCTGTAATTTGTGCCAAAGTTGCTTCAAAAAAGTATTGCTCAAAGGATGTGAATACTTATTATGTACATCTGATTTTCATTTTTTATTTTTAATAAATTTGCAAAGATTTCAAACAAACTTCTTTCACGTTGTCATTATGGGGTATTGTTTGTAGAATTTTGAGGAAAATAATGAATTTAATCAATTTTGGAATAGGACTGTAACATAAAAAATTTGGAAAAAGAGAAGCGCTACTTTCCGGATGCACAGTATGTTCAAGCGTGGTGGTGGTAGTGTGATGGTGTGGAGATACTTTGCTAGTTCTTGCAGTAATTGAGGGAAACATAAATTCTGCTCTCTACCAGAAAATCCTAAAGGAGAACATCCGGTCATCAGTCCATGAGTTGAAGCTCAAGTGCAACTGGATTATGCAGCAAGACAATGATAAAGAAGCTAAATTAAACTTGAACCTTAATTGAGATGCTGTGGCGAACGGGCAGTTCATGCTCAAACCTTCCAATGTGGCTGAACTAAAGCAGTTCTGAAAAGAGGAGTTAGCAAAAATTCCACAGTGTTGTGAAAGACTGATCTCCAGTTATCAGATGTGTTTGGTGGCACATTCAGCTATTAAGTTTAAGGGGGGCAGTTAGTTTTTCACATGGGCGATGTAGGTGTTTGATACATTTTTTGCTTATATATATTACACACACACACTACTGGTCAAAAGTTTTCAAACACTTGACTGAAATGTTTCTCATGATCTTAAAAATCTTTTGATCTGAAGGCATATGAGTAAATGTTTGAAATATTTGTTTTGTAGACAAAAAATATAATTGTGCCACCATATTAATTTATTTCATTATAAAACTAAAATGTACTTGGACCAAATAATAAAGAAAAGCAGCCAATAAGTGCCAAACATAGATTGGAAACTTTTGACCGTGTGTGTGTGTGTGTGTATATATATATATTAGTCTTGACTGGATACAAAACTTTTAATTCTGGCTATATTTTTTAGATGATAGTAGGCTGATCTAGTTATTGCTTTGATGTGACTCAATCGCTGGCATTGTGAACATGGCTCAAAAGTGACTCAAATGACACCAAGATTTCTTACTTTATTTTTTTTGTCTTGTTTGAAGATCTAAATAGGAGAATACAGTTCACATCACTGTATCGCCTAAAACTGAATTCTTCCAAGTAACATTTATACAGTACACACACAGATGCTCTCAGAGAAGTGATGAACATAGGAGATGAAAGTGTATGTGGTTGGTCAGAACTCTGTGCTGAGTAACTAAAGCACAGAAATAATTGTAAGCGTATTATCAATAAGGATTTTCTTAACTTAACAGCTTTGTTGTAACTGGCTGCAGAGCTTCTCTTCAAACCTCACCACCCATGACTGTAGAAGTAACTATTTACATTCTTTCTGATTTAGAAAATGGCAGTGATTTGATTATTCTATTTTATAGGTAGGATGCCCAAATCAATCATGTGAAAGTACCTGTGATGCCCAAAAATGCTGTTTATTCTAGGTTGGCAGTTTACAAGATTTTTAAATGCAGCCAATCTCTTGATTTAAGTTGAAATCATGGCTTTGGTAAGGGCTCTGCAGAATTTTTACAGCGGCATGAAAATTAGACTTCTAATTAAGTCAGAAGATCTTAAGAGCCAAGAGACCGCTGCTTTGAATGAAAACTAACATAAAAAAAAAATAATAATAATCTAGTACATTCCCTTATAAATTATTAAGGCATGGCCCAGAAAATGAGGATCTGATTTACATAATGATGAGTGTAGCTGTATTACGTTCTAGATTCATTTCAGTTGCCTGTACAGAAAATCATGCATTAACAGAAATGAAACTGTAATATCTATAATGTCTTGGTTATCATTGTGTAGTTTGATAAATTAGATTGTGAATTGTGTTTAAAAATAAGTAATTAAATAATAATTGTATTTAGAACCCTAGTGAGCAACTGTTGCAAGGAACACAAAACTCTGTAAGATGTTGGTTAATGAAGAAAAATAACCTTGGGAGAAACCAGGCTCACTGTGGAGGCCTGATCCCCTCTGGCTAACATCATGAATATAATGCCAATATTACTTATGTATAGTGCAAGTCATGGATTAAAATGATTAAACTAAGTGTTAAGGGTCAGTGTTTAAACAAAGTTTTAAGATCAATGACAAATGTCTTTTGAAGTCCTTCCTGGATTAACTGCAGAAGTTCACACAGATGCAATGCCCATGTTAGTTGGCTGATGAAGGGTTTTGTTGGCAATTAATTGATAGTCTATTTATTCCATTTCAAGAGTGTAGTCCATCATTAGACAAAGGTGATGCAGGCAGAGATCAATGAGGTGCATCGCAGTTCAACCGGCCAGTAATTTCTGTGAGGTCTATGCTATGTCCAAAGTTCAGGAAATGGCATATGATGTATCCCATGGCTTATTGTTGGAGTTTGTATCATGTCATCCTCTGAAGTCCATTGTAATGGACTGAAGTGATGTTTGGCTGGCACCAGCTGCTATTAGTCGTCATCACTTAGAGACACGTAGCCGTGGAGTCCAACACGAAGCAGGAATGGAGCTGGATTCAGCTGGTACTGGTGACCTCAGGATAGGAGTCCCGTGGTTGAGAAAGGGAAACAAATAGAATAATATTAGCTTAGATGTGGGGCTGCACGAGTTGGACAAAAAGTCATAGCGATTTGAAAAATATTGTGATTTGCGATTATGATGGTAATGTTTTCCACATGCTCAACAGCAAAAAGGCTACTGGGGTTTTCACACTTGAAAGACTTAAAGAACCAAACTGAGACCTTTTTTTCAGTTCAACCACAAACAAATAAATATATAAACCTTGAAACAAATGTTAACATATTCAAATGTTACCGTCCAACGTGTACATGCTTTTGTCCATTTTGTGATTGGGTCTCAGCCCACTAATCATTATCATTAGTTTTTGAAACGGTCAACTTGAATATTAGGGATGCTCCAATCAGGATTTTAACGTCTGATACCGATCTCCAATTTTCTTTTCATCTCATCAATCGATGCTGATCATTTAATTTTTATCAGCTGCTCAGTCAAAACTGGTTATATGTAAGCTTTCTGCTCAATGTCACTGTTAACTAAATTTCCCTCTTGGTAAAACCATAGATGTTGCCTAGTTTTTGCTGTCAAAAATAATGTTGTTTGATTGAATAATGCAATAAATACAAAATATAATTTTAAAATATAAATGTTAGTCTTTATTCTAGGCCTTAAAAACTAGTTGGCTTATACACATTTTTTCTTTATGGTATATAAGATAGTCCTAAAGAATGAGACTTAATGTCAAACTGAAGTTGAACTGATAACCCATTGGTGTAATTCAATTTCAAATGAAAACTGTTTAGTTTGTCACCATTTCATTTAATTATTTTTATTCATTATTTTATTATATTGGCTTTACAGCCTTTGAATTGAGTAAAGAGGTCAGTTCTATTTACCTGTTTCATATGATATCATTATATGACCTTGTTGCCATATACCGTACATTACATGACCAAAACTCCACATACCTTATGTGTGCTGCAGTGTGGGATGTGACAAAATTCAGCAAAAAAAAAAAATTCAATTCATAAATCTTATAAAAGTGATGCTGCTGTTTACATACCAGAGACAAAATCACAAAGTCAACCAGTGATGAAGGGGGAGAGCAGCGATTAAACGCTTACATTTATAATACCAAGGCTGTGTAAGATGTGTGACGATTGTAACATATTGTATAAAAAGCACTATCACGTCACTATATGGTATAAATGTCATTGTAGGCTATACAGTATACTAACATTAGTCATTAAACAACACATGAGATTTTGAAGCACATAATTTATTCACACCATCAGATTACAATGCAAAAAATGTAATATTTACACAGCAAGTTGATACGGAAAATGCTAAATATTTTAAAGTTAACTACACTACAAAAGAGAGGACATATGCATGACAACATAACGCACAATAGTAATAATTTTCAATGGTTTGTTTGCCTCTGTTGCTTTCTGTGTTCTCTTTATGAGCTAAAAGCAGATCTTACATTCATATTGGCGGAATCATCACAGATGTTTAGTAATATATTGACCGAATCAGGCCAGAAAAATAAAAATAAAATGTATAACTCTTGAATAAGAGAAGTTTACAGTGATGTATCGCTGGGTGTGTGTGTCTGCTGATCACACGTCAGACTGGCCAGTGTACGGAGATGAATCGTGAATAAAATATATTTGAAAGTCAAATCTGGCAACATTTCTGCTGACTTCAGACATGTACACAATTTTCCTGGCACTTGGCATGGATCAAAAGCAACTTTTGGATGCTTTTATTGATGTAATTTCACAGGCGCTTCTCATGTTTCTCACGCTGTTGCTTCTTTACGCTGATGTTCACAAATATGGCCTCTGTGATGAATGCCGTTGCGCTTGAAATGTTATGACGCCATTACTACTACATGATGTCAGTACTGAACATAAGCAGATCGTCCCAGTTTCACAAAGCAATCAGATCAAGTGTTTACATGGCAAATAGATTAGAAAAGGTTTGTTGTACCCCTTACAATCCGAATTAAATTTAAAGCTAGTGTGAACTAGGGCTGCATGATTATGATATAATTGTCGATTACTACCCTTGATATTGTTATTGCGATTTATTAATGTCTATTAAAAAATGTAATTACTGTGACACACACAAAGTAGGCAACCGCGTAGTAATTTAGAGTAGCAGATTTTAATGGTGGATCATTTAAGCATCATTTAAGCATAAAATATTGTAATGCTGTTTGTTAATGTTAGGCCTAATAAGAGTTATTTTAAAGGGATATCGATGGTATAGAACAAATAAATGTATTGACAACCAGTTTTTACTTGATTCAATATCCCTGTGTAACAGATTGAAAATACACATTGTCACATGATTATAACACCTAAAGCATGAGAAAGGTGGCCTAAAATCAAAAACTACCATCGGACATACAATACGTGTGTCTTTACTGCTTAAATTATTGTTCCACCTACAGTAAATAATGACATATTCAGAATCAGACGAAGCATTATTGCCAAGTGTTCTCACGGACACAAGGAATTTTTATTTTGGTGATGGGGAAAAACAAGTGTACACAGAACATTACAGTGAGACACAGAGTATAAAACAAGGTAAGGGTATAAATAGACATGCAAATAATAGGACATACAGTGAGGAAAATAAGTATTTGAACACCCTGCTATTTTGCAAGTTCTCCCACTTAGAAATCATGGAGGGGTCTGAAATTGTCATCGTAGGTGCATGACCACTATGAGAGACATAATCTAAAAAAAAAAAATCCAGAAATCACAATGTATGATTTTTTAACTATTTATTTGTATGATACAGCTGCAAATAAGTATTTGAACACCTGAGAAAATCAATGTTAATATTTGGTACAGTAGCCTTTGTTTGCAATTACAGAGGTCAAACATTTCCTGTAGTTTTTCCACCAGGTTTGCACACACTGCAGGAGGGATTTTGGCCCACTCCTCAACACAGATCTTCTCTAGATCAGTCAGGTTTCGGGGCTGTCGCTGAGAAACACGGAGTTTGAGCTCCCTCCAAAGATTCTCTATTGGGTTTAGGTCTGGAGACTGGCTAGGCCACGCCAGAACCTTGATATGCTTCTTACAGAGCCACTCCTTGGTTATCCTGGCTGTGTGCTTTGGGTCATTGTCATGTTGGAAGACCCAGCCTCGACCCATCTTCAATGCTCTAACTGAGGGAAGGAGGTTGTTCCCCAAAATCTCGCAATACATGGCCCCGGTCATCCTCTCCTTAATACAGTGCAGTCAGCCCTGTCCCATGTGCAGAAAAACACCCCCAAAGCATGATGCTACCACCCCCATGCTTCACAGTAGGGATGGTGTTCTTGGGATGGTACTCATCACTCTTCTTCCTCCAAACACGGTTAGTGGAATTATGACCAAAAGTTCTATTTTGGTCTCATCTGACCACATGACTTTCTCTCATGACTCCTCTGGATCATCCAAATGGTCAATGGCAAACTTAAGACGGGCCTTGACATGTGCTGGTTTAAGCAGGGGAACCTTCCATGCCATGCATGATTTCAAACCATGACGTCTTAGTGTATTACCAACAGTAACCTTGGAAACGGTGGTCCCAGCTCTTTTCAGGTCATTGACCAGCTCCTCCCGTGTAGTTCTGGGCTGATTTCTCACCTTTCTTAGGATCATTGAGACCCCACGAGGTGAGATCTTGCATGGAGCCCCAGTCCGAGGGAGATTGACAGTCATGTTTAGCTCCTTCCATTTTCTAATGATTGCTCCAACAGTGGACCTTTTTTCACCAAGCTGCTTGGCAATTTCCCGTAGCCCTTTCCAGCCTTGTGGAGGTGTACAATTTTGTCTCTATTGTCTTTGGACAGCTCTTTGGTCTTGGCCATGTTAGTAGTTGGATTCTTACTGATTGTATGGGGTGGACAGGTGTCTTTATGCAGCTATCGACCTCAAACAGGTGCATCTAATTTAGGATAATAAATGGAGTGGAGGTGGACATTTTAAAGGCAGACTAACAGGTCTTTGAGGGTCAGAATTCTAGCTGATAGACAGGTGTTCAAATACTTATTTGCAGCTGTATCATACAAATAAATAGTTAAAAAATCATATATTGTGATTTCTGGATTTTTTTTTTTAGATTATGTCTCTCACAGTGGACATGCACCTACGATGACAATTTCAGACCCCTCCATGATTTCCAAGTGGGAGAACTTGCAAAATAGCAGGGTGTTCAAATACTTATTTTCCTCACTGTATAAGAGAATGTCGCATGTACAATTGCAAGTGGTAATGTATGTGAAAGGTAGGGGTATTGAAGTTATTGAATTAAATGTGAATTTACATATGTACATGAGATATGTATTTACATTATTGCACTATGGGGGAGTCCTAAGGCAGTTGAATTGTTCATGAGGAAAATGGTCTGAGGGTAAAAACTGTTCTTGTGATTTTATTTCCTGGTGCTCTGTGCTCTGTAGTGCCGGCCAGAGGGCAACATTTCAAAGAGGGAGTGGGCAGGGTGTGTGTGGTTTAGAGTAATTCTATTTTGCACGTTTCCTCACTATTGATGTACAGGTCTTGGAAGTTGGGCAGGTGGGCACCAATAATACTCTCAGCAGCACTGACTGTCCATTGTAGTTTCCTTCTGTCTGATTTTGTGGCTGAACCAATCCAGACAATTATAGATGTACTCAGGACAGACTCAATAATGGCCAAGTAGAAATGTGTCAGCAACCAGTCTCTTAAATGACTTCATGAACACAGACTTGAGTGCGAGAGGTCTGTAGTCATTAAGTCCTGTGAGTTTGGTGTTTTTGGGGACCGGAATGATGGAGCGTTTGAAGCAGCAGGGAAATTTACACTGCTCCAGTCATCTATTGAAGATCTGTGTGAAGGTGTCCAGTTGGTCAGCGGAGACTTCCAGACAGGCAGGTGAAACGCCATCTGGGCCTGAAGATCTCCTAGTCTTTTGTTTCTGAAATACTAGGCACACAACTTCCTCAATCATAAGTGTGAAGTGAAGATCAGAGCGGGGCAGGGGTGTTGAACTGGGCTTTTCAAACCTGCAGTAAAACACATTCAGTTCATCAGTCATTAGTTGACTCCACAGAGTGAGGGGGAGGTGTCTTGTACTTTGTGATGCTTTTCAGAGTAGCTTAATTTAGCCTCTCTGATTTCCTTAATGTGTTCCTGGCCTGGTTGTGCAATATTTTATCCCCACTTCTATAAGCATCCTCTTTGGCATGACAAAGCTGTCTTAGTTTTCCTGTGAACCATGGTTTATCGTTATTGAATGATACAAATTGCTCTGAACACCTGATAGCCCAGCAGATGTAACGCGATGTCCGGGACGGCTTCGTTCAGCCAGGTTTCTGTGAAACACAGAGCAGCAGAGTTAGAAAAGTTCTTATTTGTTAGAGTGAGTAGTAGTTCGACCGCTTTGTTGGCGAGGGAGTGGACGTTCGCCAGGTGAAAACTCTGCAGCAGATTCGTAAAGCCTCATTGACAAAGCTTCACAAGCGTCTGCTCGCTTCCCTCACGTGCGTCTTTTGGATTGCTTGTAGAGCACCGCTGCGCCTCCAGATAAGATGTTATATAAAACGTCTGAATAATCAAACACCGGCAAAAAAATATCTTGTATGCTCAGACGAATATTCAGTAGTTCAGTAATCGGGAAAGAGGGACCAAAACAAAAGTAACAAAAAAAAACCCTAGAGAGCTCCACGCCGTCTGCAGCACCATCTTGAAATAACTAACTTCAATTTTCTAATTTATTAACAGTTACTTACTGTGTTCAGATAGTTGCTGTGGTGACAAGACTGCCCATTCATCCCCTTAGATCTTTAATGGTGATCTTGTTCATGTAAGATCATTGTTGGATCATATTTGGCATCAGCTGTTGCACTTTGGAAATTAAAAACAGCCATTTGTGATCTAAGTTTGTGCCATTTGTGAAAACTTTAAATCTTGCAGCTGCTAGGCAAATGGGCCTTGTTAGAGCAGACGTAATAATAATGCCGGTGATTCATGAAATATGCCGTTCATGCCATATTCTTTTTGTTGGCTACACCTCCAAAACAAGCTTAGAACAGTTACCGGTAAGCTGAATTCTTCATTGCTATTTCAAATTTGGCCTACATATTAACATAAAACTAAACTTATTACATTTAAGAAATTGTACAATGACTGAGGCTGTCACTCACTGCAGGTTTATACTGCAAGTCCTGCAGTTCAGTGTTAGATCATTGATGCTCCAAACAGAGTTGTCATTACTTGTAGGACGGAGGACCAGTTTAAGCATCTCTGATTGGCCATTGCCATTTCATTGCTAATCGGACATGTCTGTAATTGGTTAGAATACTGAACCACTGCAAAATCACGATGGAAATAGAAACCATTGACGCAACAGGAGCAGATTAAATTAAAGGCTGTAATCGTCAGTTTTCATGATTGCATAATCATGCTAGATGTAATTGTGATTAGTTTTTCGATGAATTATGCAGCCCTAGTGTGAACACCCTTTAACACAATTCTGTTAGACACAGAGGGAATTTTTGGTGTGTAAGATGTATTTGTTTTATCTGCTGTTTTCATGTGTTCATCTCAGGCAGTCCAGCAGGCAAGCAGACCGGCGTAGCTCATGGTGCTCGGTCACCTGCCCCTAAAGTACACACCAGCTGCTTCCTATCCTCCGGTGTCAAGGTGAGAGAGTGTTGTTGTTGTTTTTTTTCAATAAAGAGAATAGATTTATTTTCCACTACTGCTCATGTTTTATTTCAATTTGGGTTTTTACACTATAATGTCCTGCCATGTGGTCTGGATTTCTGCGTGCTGTGTGTTTCGTTACATTCAGTGGCTTTTTCAAAGTTTAGTAAGCTGCTTACAAAGACAGCATGTTTGGGTTGGTTTTGAATGTTTGAACATTCTAATGTTAGAGACAGAGTGGTGGTGGCGTAATGGCTAAAGCACAGGGCTGTTATTCAGACGGTCGCTGGTTCGAGCCCCACGGCCACCACCATTGTGCCCTTGAGCAAGGCACTTAACTCCAGGTTGTTCCGGGAGGATTGTCCCTGTAATAAGTGCACTGTAAGTCGCTTTGGATAAAAGCGTCTGCCAAATGCATAAATATAAATATTATGTCTTATGATGCCCTAAAATGCTGTTTGGGTAAGCAGTGCACTTGTTTTTAAATCTCAGCCATCAGCTTCCTGTTCTTTCATAATTTTGTTCTTTCAATGATTTATTACCATGTTTATAAGTGACAAGCAGTCACTATCTTATTTCTTAAAGGCCTAAAAAAAAGGATGTAAGAAATGAAATTTAGTATAAATTATGTGGGTATTGTGTTAAATCACCTTTAGTTTTGGAGCAGTGGGCTATTCCTTGCTTGGCAGCCTTTCAGGTTATGTCGTCATAGGACTCGTTTTACTGTGGATATAGATACTTGTCTACCTGTTTCCTCCAGCGCCTTCACAATGTTTTTTTTGAGGTGTTGGCTGATTACTTTTGATTTTCCAATGATGACAAGCAAGAGGAACTGATTTTGAAGGTAGGCCTTAAAATACATCCACAGGTTCACCTCAAATTGACTTCAATTAGCCTATCGGAAGCTAATTGCCTAAAGGCTTGACATAATTTTCTTGAATTTTCCAAGCTGCTAAAAGGCACAGTTCACTTGGTGTATGTAAACTCCTGACCCATTGAAATTGTTATGTAGTCAACTAAAAGTGAAGCAATCTGTCTGTAAACAATTTTTGGAAAAATTACTTGTGTCATGCACAAAGTAGATGTCCTAATTGACTTGCCAAAACTATAGTTTGTTAATATGAAATGGTTTGAAAATTTGTTTTAATGACTTCACCCTAAGTGTATGTACATTTCTGACTTCAACTCTATTACATTTAACCTATTACATTAAGTGCGGTTGTTACATTATGCTTTGTTATAGTATTTATTAATATATATAATGCTTGCTATAGGCAGTAAAACATTATGGCACAAACAGTTCCCCATCTGGCAGATTGGCATGATGAATCAATGCCCATTTGTGATCAGGGAAAACTGAAATGGAGATTCTCACTCAACACAAACTCATTAGTGAGAGATCCAGCAATTTCAAATTCAATAATAGTTAGTTTCAGAAGTTTATTCTGAAATTCACTCATTTCTGCTTTCATTGAAAAAAAATGGTCTTGTTGATTTATCTTGCTGTAATACAGCTTTATTAATTTTTAATGTGTATTAGCAAACAGATCAGTCATTGTACTATAAGACTCATGTTAAAATGAGCTTTTCTTTACAGTCATGAAGTTTATTCACTATGTGAAATAAGACTTGACAGGGCTCAACACTAAGAAGTTTTTCTACTGGCCTGGTTGGGCCAGTGCTTCAGATTTTAATTGGCCCTGCCAAAATTTTCACGGGCCCCAACACAAAAATGACAAATAGCTGTTTTTACCATCATGGCTTTAAAAAACTATGTCTGAAGATAACATTTTTTACATATCTTAAGTTTTTAATACAATGTCCCCCAGGAGCCTGGGTTGCTCAGCGAATAAAGACGCTGACTACCACCCATGGAGTAGCACGTTTGAATCCAGGGCGTGCTGAGTGACTCCAGCCAAGTCTCCTAAGCAACCAAATTGGACCGGTTGCTAGGAAGGGAGAGTCACATGGGGTAACATCATGTGTTCGCTATAATGTGTGGTTCTCACTCTCGGGGGGGCGTGTGGCGAGTTGTGCGTGGATGCCGTGGAGAATAGCGTGGGCCTCCACATGCTCTACATCCCCGCATTAACGCGCTCAAGATGCACGGATTGATCTCAGACATGGAGGCAACTGAGATTCGTCCTCCACCACCCAGATTGAGGTGAGTCACTATGCCACCACGAGAAATGTTTTTCAGATCCTCAGAGTTCTTTGCCATGAGGTGCCATGTTGAACTTCCAGTGACCAGTATGAGGGAGTGTGAGAGCGATGACATCAAATTAACACACCTGCTCCCCATTCACACCTGAAACCTTGTAACACTAACGAGTCACATGACACCGGGGAGGGAAAATGGCTAATTGGGCCGAATTTGGACATTTTCACTTAGGGGTGTACTCACTTTTGTTGCCAGCGGTTTAGACATTAATGGCTGTGTGTTGAGTTATTTTGAGGGGACAGCAAATTTACACTTGTACAAGCTGTACACTCACTACTTTACTTTGTAGCGAAGTGTCATTTCTTCAGTGTTGTCACATGAAAAGTTAATCAAATATTTACAAAAATGTGAGAGGTGTACTCACGTGTGTGTGTGTGTGTGTGCGTGCGTGCGTGTTTTTGTGATTTACGAGGACAATTTTGTAAGTTACAAATTAGTAATTACAAGGGTATTATGCTATAAATGTGATTTATGAGGACATTTCTAGTGTCCCCATAATTCAAATCGCTTAAAAATCATACTAAACAATGTTTTATTGAAAATGTAAAAATGCAGAAAGTTTTCTGTGATGATTAGGTTTAGGGGTTGTGTTAGGTTTAGAGGATAGAATCTATAGTTTGTACAGTATAAAAGTCATTATGTCTATGGAAAGTCCTCATAATGATAGGTAGACCAACGTGTGTGTGTGTGTGTGTGTGTGTGTGTGTGTGTGTAAGTAATATTCATGCTCACTCCTCGTTTAGAAGACTTCGTTCGCTCTGTTAATTTTTGTGCTCTTGCTTGTTTTTTGATTGAACTAATGTGATAAATGCATCACTGGCCCCATCAGGCAATTGACAGTTCTAGCAACTGGCCCGAATATTTCTCACACTGGCCCTGGGCCATCGTGTTGTCCTTTTTGTCGAGCCCTGCTGGATTATACAGATGCTAATAAAATAATAAATAAAAAAACAAAACACTGACGTTACCCAATCTTTCTCTCTTTATCTGGGTTATTCTCTGAGGGTTTCAGTGTTTTTTTTTTTTTGGTCACTGCAGGCCAGTATTTAACACCGGTATTTATTAATAGTTACTGCCAGGTGCTGCAGTAAGCGGTCTGCAGTAGCTGTGTGTGTGTGCAGGGTATAAATGGACATCCTATCTGTGGCATGATGCTGCTTTCTCACATACTGTGCAGAGGCCTGGAGTATTTCCAGAACACTCTGAGACATGCAGTTGTGAGCAGTCCACAGATGTTTCTCCATGAGTCAAAAATGATTTACAATATTTTGTTGGTGTGATACATTTCAATCTCATACAGGGCTGATAAAGGAACACCAGGATTTAACCCTCTGGGGTCTGAAGGTGTTTTGGGCACTGGAGAAGTTTTGACATGCCTTGACATTTGTGCTTTTTTTTTCAGTTGCTTAAAAACATATTAATGGCTAAAGTCTGATAACACTGTATTCAGCACAAACTGGGCTATAATAATATGTGAGCAACATGTGTGTTCATGTTTGTAATTTTGAGAAAATAACGTTTATGCATGGTTTTTGAAAAAACAAAATTAAGTCATTGAAATAAGGCTACATAACACATACTAAACATTTGTCCACAAGACTTTTGAGAACTGGATCTTGTAGCCTAGAGTTTTTGCTACAAAATGATGTGAAAGCCATCCTGATCACTTATTCATACAAAACAATATAATACTTTAACTTTTGTAAGATACTTTTAGTGTTAGAAATGTCATATGCGAGGAGGCGTGAACTATCATGAATATTGAGGTAATTCACACCTGAGAAGACAAAAGACCCCTCCCCTGGGCCTATCAATGAGGAATGTGACAAAGAGGAGTGTGAGGAGACTTAATGATCAAAATCAAGTTTTAAGTTAAAAGTAATCTGACTATATTTTATATAATTTTATACCTACACTACCGTTTAAAAGTTTTAGAAGTCTCTTCTCACCAAGACTGCATTTATTTGATCTAAAATACAGTAAAAACATTGTGTGAACCAATTTTACAATTTAAAAGAACAGTTTTCTATTTGAATATATTGTAAAATGCAATTTGTGATCAAAGCTGAATTTTCAGCATCATTACTGCAGTCTTCAGTGTCACATGATCCTTCAGAAATCATTATAATATGCTTATTTTCTAATATGGTCATATTTAAAGTGCATTTTAGACATTTACCGTAATTTTCGGACTATAAGCCGCAACTTTTTTCCCACGCTTTGAACCTCGCGGCTTAAACAACGACTCGGCTAATATATGGATTTTTCCCGCTTTCAAATTTTATTAAAAAAAAAAAAACATTCTGTGACGTGCTCAGTTTTTTGGCGGCATGAAGCTTTCATTAGATCAATGAAATTGCTGAACGGGTTAAGGTCAAACAACTTTTTTGTTTACGGTTTAGATTAAATCAAGCGCGCTCAAACTTCCCATCATTCTGATTACGGTAGTCATTTTGTCACCCTCAAGACACGGAGAAATGCATATGATGCAGCTTTCAAGTTGAAGGCGATTTGATCTGGCTGTTGGAAAAGGAAATAGAGCTGCTGCACGGGAGACATTGGAAACAGCAGCGTGATAAATTGACTCAGTGCAAAAAGACAACTAAAGCTGAGGCTATTCAAGTCCGACACCGAAGGAGATGACTTCAGTGGTTTCATGTGCACAAGAGGAGGAAGATAGTGACCAATGACTTTCTTGCTAGGCTACTGTTTACTGCAAATTGTTTATTTTTTGTTACAAGCCGTGTGTGGAAGCGGGGGCGTGGTCAAGCGCCCGTCCGGGAGAGAAAAGCGGTAAGGGCGCTTACGCCTGAGCTAATGTCTAACACCTGTGTCTAATTTCATTAAGCGTGGGGAGAGCGGCATAAAAAGGCAGCAGAGAGAGAGTGAGTGAGTGAGTGACAGACAGACACACGTCAGCCTAGTGTTGGCGCATAGAAGACCAAGAATTGAGAAACTTTATAAAATTTGATTATAAACATTGCTGTGGCCATTTAAAAGCCTTACCTGGAACGTCAAGTGCCCTGCTTCACGTGTCCTCCTTGGGAAAACAGTTTTCAGCACTTGATGTAAGCACCCTTACCGCTTTTCTCTCCCGGACTGGCGCTTGACCACGCCCCCGCTGCCACACCGTGTTTCGTTAAAGCCTATTTATTTTTGTTACAAGCCGTGTTTCGTTAAAGCCTATTTATTTTTGTTACAAGCTGTGTTTCGTTAAAGCCTATTTATTTTTGTTACAAGCAGTGTTTCATTAAAGCCTGTGTAAAGTTCATTTGTTTCAATGTACCGGTAGGCACCTGCGGCTTATAGACATGTGTGGCTTATTTATGTTCAAAATAATATATTTTTTTAAATTCAGTGGGTGCGGCTTATATTCAGGTGCGCTCAATAGTCTGGAAATTACGGTACACCTGAACAGATATTTGCAAGCACAAGCATTGATGAAAAACATCAATAAACACTAGATAAAATATATTCTAAACATTCATATAATTTTATATCATATTACATATTTTATATATATATCATAAAGCAACATCATTTAAATGTAACTAAAACTTGTTTGTTAGGAGTCATATTTAAAATGTCAATACTCTGAATCCTGGCTGGCAAGTCTGGAAACAGTCCCACTAGTAAAAATATGTTTTTATAAAATAGCATGTCAACTAATGAAAACTAAATTACTTACTCGTCCGAAATTGTATCCTTGGCTGGATCAAGTCAAGTCTTCAAAATACAAACGTTCATCGGAGTCCCGCTCTTCTTCTGAGGAAAATGTTAACTCTTCCTTACTATCCAGGAGTTTCCTCACCTGTGTATCTTTACAAACGAGCAGTAAATTGAATGAATTGTTTACATCAAACCTCACAGTTGGGGGTGTTTACCATTTGCCTTGATGGTCTCAGCACATTAGCGTATGAATGGCGCACTCTGCTGGTGGGTGGGATCACATTATCTATAATTAGATGAACCGGTAAAAAACTGTACATTGCTTTGTTTCATACAGATTACATTGGTGGAGAATATTTGTTTTAAATTTGAATAGTTTTATTTAAAAGTAGAAATCTTAAGCTTTTTTTAGACATATGTTTCATGTTTGTGTGATAAGCATTCGCTGAGTTTCAGTTCATTTTTGTGACGTGTTTCAGAAATATGCTCGTGAACACGGAGACTGCAGAAAGCTCACCCTTTTTATTTTCTTTATTTTACAAAAGGACAAGGTTTTGTTGTTATTGTGATTGTACACAAATAAAAGTAGACCCTTTATAGTCTCTAATGATGTCTTTCACTTACCTGTATGCCCCAAAATGACGGAGTATTTTAAGTTATTTCCGCTGTAATGACGAAAATATCTAGCAGGAAGCGCCGGCACGTCCGTCGACCCCAGATGGTTAAGCGTGTGAAAATTAGTTTTGTATGTGTAATTGTAATTTTGGTGGTGTTCATATACTGTATAATCTGTAAAACACATAGTAAACACAGCCTACACTGAGGTGCAGGTGAAGACACAAGGAGATATGGACTCCTTGTGAGGAGACTGTACCATGGTAATTAAAAATTACAGAAATAGAATATCCTATAAAATATATAGAGTGTTGGCAATTCATGTAGATTGTTGTGTATTTTAGTGTGAATAAGTTAATTTGTGTGTGTGAAAAGTAAAATGAATTTTTTCCAAGGTTTTTGAATGTCAAATTTAACTCTGACAATAAAGACGAAGTTCTGAATTAATCACAATATTTAATGAAAAAAAAATGTAAGGTGGAACTTTATATTTTTCTTGATTTGATTGGACTGTGAGAAGTTGGCTACAATATTTTTTAATAATGTTTTTGACAATTCCTCATTTACATAGACAAAGTGGTAGCGGTCTGCTAAATATGACCTAAACCATGCTAATGCAACTCCACAAATGCCAACATCTAGCCTATTCAAGAGAATGTCATGATCTATCATGTCGAATGCAGCACTAAGATCTAAAAGCACTAGAAGAGAAATGCAGCCACGATCAGATGATAAGAGCAAGTAATTTGTAACTCTGATAAGTGCAGTCTCTCTACTGTGATGAGGCCTAAATCCTGAATGAAATTCTTCGTATATACTATGTCGCTGTAGAAATGAACATATTTGGGAGGATACTACCTTTTGTAGTATTTTTGACATAAACAGGAGGTTTGAAATCAGTCTATAATTAGCCAGTTCTCCAGGATCAAGTTGTGGCTTCTTAATAAGCGGTTGGATAACTGCCATTTTAAAGTTTCTTGGGACATGTCCTAAGCATAGTGAGGAGTTAATAATATTAAGAAGAGGTTCTGAAATTACTGGAGATACCTCTTTTAAGAGCTTAGTTGGTATAGGATCTAACAAACATGTTGTGGCTTTTGAGATTTCGATACGTTTTGTTAGCTCTTCATGACCTATGACAGCGAAGGATTGAAGTTGCACGTGAGGACAATTATTAGACACTGTTTTCTGAGGTGCTATGACAGATGATTGCATAATTCCAATTTTATCTCTGATTATTTCAATTTTATCTGTTAAGAAATTCATGAAGTCATTACTCTTGTGCTGCGACGTAATATCTTGTTCTGTTGAGGCTTTATTCCTAACCAATTTAGCCACAGTACTGAATAAACATCTAGCATTGTTGTGGTTATTTTCTATGAGTTTACTAAAATATGCTGACCTGGCAGCTTTTAGTGCCTGTCTGTATCTACAGACACCATCTTTCCATGCACCACAAAATACTTCTAATTTTGTATTTATCCACATGCGCTCAGTTTTCCGAGCTGCTCTCTTGAGAGCATGAGTGTGATCATTGTACCATGGTGTAGGGCTTATTTCTTTAATTTTCTTTAATCGAAGTGGGGCGACAATATCAAGAGTGCTAGAGAAGACTGCATTTTATATTTTTTTGTTATTTCATAAAGTTCTTCTGGGCTTTGGGGTTTGAGTGTATGAGATCGATCTGGAAGATTATTAGTGAAGCTATCGTTAGTGGTCGAAAGACTAGTTCTACCTGAACGATAGCATGGTGTAGATTGAGTAACATTAGATGATTGCAGCATACAAGAGACGAGGTAATGATCCGAGATCATCGCTCTGCTGCAGAATTTCTATATTTTCAACATCAACTCCATATGACAGAATTAAATCTAACTTATGATTATGGTGATGAGTTGTTACATTTTGTCTGATTCCAAGAGAGTTGAGAATATCGATAAATGCTAATCCCAATGTATCATTTTCATTATCTGTGTGAATGTTGAAGTCACCAACAGTTAAAGCTCTATCTGCAGTAACTACAAGATCTGATAAAAAAAATTTGCAAATTCACCAAGGATATCAGAATAATGCCTGGGTGATCGATACATTGTAGCAAGGACAAACGACAACAGATTTTTTATTTATATCTGACTGTCACATTAAGCATTATTAGTTCAAAAGACTTACATTTATATCCTGTCCTCTGAGTAACACCAAAAACTTCACTGTAAATTGTGGCAACACCACCTCCTTGACCCTTCAGACGAGGCTCATGTTTATAACAATAACCTGGGGGAGTAGATTCATTTAAACTAATATATTCATCCGGTTTAAGCCAGGTTTCACATCCAATCTATGATCTGTAATCATTTTATTAACAATTAGTGCTTTGGTAGAAAGAGATCTAATGTTTAGTAGCCCTATTTTTATATGATGTGTATTTTTCATTTGTTTGTTTTGTTCAAATTTGACCTTAATAAAAAAATGTCTAAATGATTTAGTGAGGGGTTTGTGTTTGGTAGTTCTGGGAACAGACACAGTATCTAAATGGTATCTAGGTGACAGTCTCTGTGTTGTAGTTTATGTGACCTGTGTGACGTCTCAATGCAGCTAGCAGATGTTCGGATTAACCAGTTTGTCTGCTTCCTGACCTGGGGCCCAGTTAGTCAAATACAAAAATCATTATGAAGACTATGAGCCAAATTACTAGAGAGGAGAGCGGCACCTACCTGGAGGGATGGAGTCCGTCTCTCTTTAGCAGGTCAGGTCTACCCCAAAAACTCTTCCAATTGTGTATAAATTCTTTACTCTTCAGACACCACTCAGACATCCAGCCATCCAGTGACACTAATCTACTATAAACCTCGTCATCAAGACGAGCAGGGAGGGGTTGTATTAATACAATTATTATTCTATTTACTTATTTTTAAACTCGATTTAAAATCGATTTTTATCTAATTACACGATGATTCATTGACATTATAGTTTTATTGTTTGTTAATGCCTGATCTTCTGTAAAGCTGCTTTGAAACTATGTGTTGTGAAAGGCACTATACAAATAAAATTGAATTGACTTGACTTGTTTTTCCCCACCCATGAAGCCTTAGTTATGTTAGCAGAAAATTAGAGTTGGAAAAAGTAATTACATTTTTTAATAAAAAAATAAGATTTTTGTGAACAAACATTTGATTTTCTATAGATTGACGTGCACTGAAAAACTGTACACAATAAGACCATGGGCATTTATTAAGCTAATATATATGATTAGTTATCATTTCATTTTGTCTTTAAGGTGACGTTTGTGCAAGTGTATGTTTATTTTCTTCCCGTTTGCTTACTGAATAAGTGAATTCCTGTCAGGTTCACAGAGTTCATCTTAATATTCAGTTTCATCAGAGTGACGAGCTCTGTCTGAGGGAAGTGTGTGTGTGTGTGTGTGTGTGTGTGTGTGTGTTTAGCTTGCCTAAGGGAATGTGTGATTCACTAAATTAACTTTGGATTGAATCACACATCCGATATCTCTGAAAATATCTTTGTTCAAATTGAACCATGAATCAAACTGATAGTTTTGACTGCACCTCTCACTCGCTCTCTCTTTATATATAATATTGCAAAATTGCAGTAATAAAAATTCTCTCTGTATGTCTGTCTGGCTGTCCGTTTGTTTAAGGTGATAATCAAACAAGAACCTGGTGAGGTACCCACACAGCCATCGCCACAGCAACAGGTCGTCTCCACAGCAACATCCCAGCAGCAACAACAGTATGTGACAATGAAGGGGGTCACATGATTGCAATGTCACCACAAAAACAGAGTGGGGCAGGGGCTGGAGGAGGGTCCACCCCCAACAAGGTTGTTATTCATACATAATTGTTAACTTTTTTTATTTGTACATTTTGATTTACCTTTTGTGCTCTCTCCATGTATCTCAGTCCTGCAATTTTGTAATATCATCACCCACCTCAAGCACACTATCCTGTCACAGTTCTTGAAAGTGGAGTGCACTGTGGTCATGCAGTCTAAACATATCTCAGGTCATTGTGTTCCTGTGGACCTCCTACTAGTCTCCTTACAGCAGCCTTTTTTAGCACCTGAGAGAAATAAAATTATGTTACGTCCTTGTTCAGAGAATAACCTTGCATCTGCAACGCTCTGCTGAAAATTAAGACATCTTGCTTTAGTTTTTATCCGTAACGAAGAAATTGCTTCTCAAGGTTTGGAGTCAAGTGATTCTTTGTCTCTCTGAACTGGGGTGTGATTCAACTGTCTGTCCCATTTACTGTGAAAAGTGTCCATATCCTTATAGATTTAGTGTCTGATCCTTGAAACAGCCATGTTTCATGGCCATTTCATAAATATTGTGGCAAAATGGGATGGTTGTTATTCAGGGTCATTTCAAAATGATTACAACCTTTGATGTACTGAAATTGGTAATATCTAAAATAAGACTGGCAGGGCGGAGGGCAGGGCCGTGCCATGATTCCGCACACCCGGCCCCTAATTAGACTGATTAAGCCCTTTTAAGGGATAAAGGCGACCAGAGGCGGCAGTGCGACAGAGTTACAGGCAGCTGCCCGACACCTGTGTGTGTTTTTCTTTTGCTTAAGTTTATTATTCAAATATGATTTACACTGTTAAGCCGGTTCTCGTCACCACATCGCCATTGAACTGTGTCACAAAGAATTATTAAACAGACTAAAATCTTTTACTAGTAGCTGAACACCGAATAGGCATTGTTAATGTCAGAACAGATACTGCTGCTTAGTTTCAATAAATTTTCATTTTGGACTGAGGAAGTTGAGTTCTGAAATTTTCAGTGTGTTTTTTCATTTTGCATTGAACTTTTATTTCAAAAGACTTGAAAGATTTCAAAAGAATTGTTTTATTTAATTATATAACCCCCATTTTTAACTATTAACCATAACTATTTAATTATAATTCATTTTTTAAATTTCAGTGCTGGAATAATATCAGTATTTTTTGTCCCACAAAGCTGTATTTTAAACCAAAATGAGACCGAGATTTACATTTGTTGTTGAATGGTAGCTCAATTGTACAATAATAAATGTGTTCCTCTAAGTGTAGATTAACTGTGTGTGTAGGTGTTGGGGATTCCGCTGAGCTCTGCAGTCAAACAGGTCTCCATGAGCAGTGGACAGATATTGGTTGCTAAGTCCAGCCCCACCGTGTCCAAGGTGATGGCGCAAAAGCAGGTGGTAGCGCAGGGCGTCGCTAAGGCGATCGTCAGTGGTGGAGGTAGCAGTACAAGCAGCATTGTGGGACAGCAGGTGCATGCTGTTACCAAGGCACCCACCGGGTCTGGCGGAAGTGGCAAGAGCGGAGGTCAGAGTTTACACTTGACCCTCATTGAGCCATAAAATGACGTAACCCATGTTATTCAGCTGATCTGTAACCTTTTGTTATTCTCCATATAACAAGTCAAGTTGACTTAACCTTAACACTGTCCTATTTAGACACAATGTGACTACCGGTAGTTGTGTTTGAGTTTTCCAATGTCGTCATTTATCTGTTATCACAAAGTGACAATCACAACCAATCAATTCCACCACATTGCAGACTCAGTGTTGCATTTAAAAGAGTTCTGTGGTGGTGATGGAAATTACATTTTGTTTTTTGTCTTGCTAAGGCTAATTTAATAGCTAACATTTAATATATCCAAAATACACAAAACTAAACAATATTTTCAAAATGTTTGCTTCATTTGACCCAAATACAGCTTGATTGGAAGTGTGTGTGTGTGTGTGTGTGTGTGTGTGTGTGTGTGTGTGTGTGTGTGTGTGTGTGTGTGTGTGTGTGTGTGTGTGTGTGTGTGTGTGTATATTAAGGCTGTCAATTTAATGCTTTAATTTAGTGCAATTAAAAACAACCAATATACTCTCTTATTAAGCCTCTTTTGTATGGTCTAATTCATGCAAATTGTCTGCCAAAATGTAGTATTGAGTATAGTGTATTTTAATAATTTGAATTATTATATTTATTATATATTACATTAAATAATTATTTAAATTATAATTATTTTTATTTGGGGACAAAATATCTTGTCTGGTTTGTTTGGTAATGTGAAGAGAGTCAAATTTTTAGAAGTACTATGGGTAACACATTACAATAAGGATCCATTTGAAATATGTATGTGTATTACTTATTTCTGGAAAATGCAGTATGTGTGTGGTTGTGCAAAGTTCAGACAGCATTGTACATGCCAGTGAAGCTTAGAATTCATAACAGTAATTTGTTTGTGTGGGTGTGAAAGAACAAGACTGTGCATTTGTTTGCATGTTTGGCGAATTGTTGTCTGGCAGATGTTGTGCTGAGAGGCAATTTTCAGAGGACTAATGCAGTGTGGGTGTTTGTAGGTGTCTGTGGCTGTACCGCAGTGCTGACTAAACCATTAAAAAACACCATTACTCAAGTCAGACACTCATATCTCCCTGCTACCACAGGAGGAAACGGGATTTCGTTTGATTCATTTAAAAAAAAAAAAAAACCTGTGGATGTGTATTTGTGAGTGTGTCTAATGTATTCTCATGTTAGGTGTGTGAGAATTAGACTTTATTGCTGTATCCTTGCTTTCTGCATAAATTTTTTTAATAGATACATTTAAAGGCTTATATTCTGCACATTTTCTACACATAATTGTAAAGTTCTAATTTAGATTTATGTGACCATTGTCCACCTGCTCTTAGACCCTTCAAGGGACTTTTACTCATTTACATAATTTACCCACCATCATGTCGTTTTCAAACTTGTATGGTTTTCCTTCTGTGGAACACAAAAGAAGCCATTTTATGAGTGGTCAAGGGTGATTCTCACAAAAGCGGTCAAGAAAATTATCCTGGTCATATTTATCCCCAAATACAAGAATAATATGAAATTATATTTGGCATAAAGAAAATGAAGCCTACATTTAGAATCATTAAATGTTTTTGCATTTGTGACATCATTTCAAGACATTTTACCCCCAATTCTCATTGCTGTAATGCATCTGGATGATTTACTTAATTTCCTTTGTTGTCAGTGATGATTCTCATTACTGTAACAGTTTTTTTTTACTGTATTACAGGGTGGTGGGTAAAATGTGAAAAATTGCCATGAAAATAATGTAAATGTAAAACTCTTCATGGTCCTAAAAATAGGCTTAATTTTCTATGAATAATAACATTTCTTATTTGTTTCTTTTGATATTAGTAAAATAGGACCATGGTATTTTCAAACTGTAACAGTGTTATTTTGGTATGATATGTTGTTCTTTTGTGTAATTATTATATTTCTGGTGACTTTATTTGTAGTAATGGCCACCCTCCAACTGCCAGCTAATAACTTGGCAAACCTAGCCAATCTGCCACCTGGCACCAAACTCTACCTGACCACCAACAGCAAGAACCCATCAGGCAAAGGAAAACTTCTGCTGATCCCGCAGGGAGCAATTCTGAGAGCCTCTCATGGTGCAGGTCAGAGACACATACACACTCTCTTCATCACTGGTGTGTGGTGGACTTTTGAATTGAGAAGGCAGAGGGCCTTTTTTTCTTACACTGTTAATAAGCATACAATACTATAATATTTTTGTTTTTTCATATATAAAAAAAACCATTTAAATCATGTCAAAGTGTTTTGTTCTAATATGTTTTTACTATGCTTAAAATAATAGTTACAATAATACAGCAACAAGCATATTTCTTTTATTATTATTTTTTTTTATAGTCACTTTATTTTCGCAGAATTATTCATCTATTCCTATACACCATATGATGGCATGGGGCTGTAACTTTAAAAACAAGTGCATGCTTACTAAAAACCTGCTCAGTCACAGACTATGTATTTTTGTAAGACATCAACTGTTTTTGCATTTAACCTCACATTTCCGCCATGCCAGAGCTTAATGAGAATGCAATGAGCACACAAGGGATGTGTGAGAGATGCTGCCTCACTCTGAAAATGTATCTGCTGGTTTCACTTGCTCTTGAACAGTGTTACTTTGGAAATTTGACTGCTATGCACATTAAACGCCACTGCTCTTCATCTATTGCAATACTGTTTGTAAGATTTATGTTATTCCACTGTCCTGCACTATAAACGTAAACATTTAACTACATTTTCTCTCTCTAGGTCAACAGTCTCAGAGTTCTGGTTCTGGAGGGTCTCAGTCATCCAGTGGGTCATCAGGGTCTGGCAGCCTCCCTTCCAATTTGTCCTACACTTCATATATCCTCAAACAAACACCACAGGTAATGCACACATTTAGTATAAATGAGCATTACATTTATATAGCACTTTTCTGACAGTACACTCAAAGCACTTTACACCGTGAACAGGGGACTCTCCTCAACCACCACCAGTGTGCAGCATCCACCTGGATGATGCGACAGCAGCCATAGTGACAGCAGCCATTAATTGGCTTATAGTTATAGAGCCAATTAATGGATGGGGATTATTAGGAGGCCATGCTTGAGAAGGTCAAATTTGGACAGGACACTGGGGTTACACCACTACACTTTATAGAAAGTGCCCTCGGATTTTTAATGACCACAGAGAGTCAGGACCTCGGTTTAAAGTCTCATCTAAAGGATGGTGCCTTTTTACAGTATAGTGTCCCCATCACTGTACTGGGGCATTAGGACCCACACAGACCGTAGGGTGAGCACCCCCCTGCTGGCTTCCCTAATACCTCTTCCAGCAGCAACCTTAGTTTTCCCCAGGCGGTCTCATATCCAGGTACTGGTCAGGCTCAGCCCTGCTTAGATTCAGTGGCAACCGGTATTGAGCTACAGGGTGATATGTCTGCTATAGTAGAGAATTATTGTTCAAGACACACATTTAAAATTCTATGTAGATCAGAGTCTGACACACACTAAAACACCTGTTCAATTGAGGAACAACAGCAAAACATTGCAAATGGCAGACAAAAATTGTTAACAATTCTTCATACCGCAACTATTTACACTTGGTGTGACTTATCTCGGAGTCTCTCAGCAATGTTTACATATCATAAAAGTGAAACACACTTCAGTTAATTACGGACTCTGATGCAAAACACAAACCAATTCTAAGATGTAACCGATGTGTTGTCACACTCCTGGACTAGAAATAATATCGTTTTATAGTTACACGTGACCGATCTGCCATTGGATAATATCTCTTTTAATACCCTTTCTGTTCTTTACAGTCAGTTGTTGAACAGAAGCAACAAAAAAAATAAACATTTAATTCTAATCACGCATGGCACAGATGTGAGAGCCATTTGAGTCCTCTCTCGTTAACATGCGCTCATTTGCAGACACTTTCGCTTTGTTAAAGTGACAGTACCAGTTTTTGCACCTGTTTAACAAATTAATAAAATAGTACAATTCTACAGTTAAACAAACATGTATCATAAAATAATATATTATTTATTGAATGAACAAATACATGGATTTGTACATTTTTTTAAAAGCTAAAATGTGACCAAATTGATAACTAATATAATATAATTAGTAAAATGTATATTTCAGAAATGTTCCTTGGTTGAAGGTCCCCTGTATAATTAACCGCATTAGCTGAGAGAGTATTTCTTTTATATGTAAACAAAAGGTGCATTATACCTGAAATATACCCATATAAATTGGCATCTAATTGAAATTAAATCGAATTGAGAAATCTGTATCAATATCTAGCCCTGATAAAGGAATATGTCATGGTGATAATAGTGGTACTATAATGATAATAAAGTGGTATAATATTATTATTAATAATTTTGGCCTACTGATAGTAATCATGGTAACTGTAGAGTCCTTGTACAAGAATACATACTACTCAAATGCTGGTTCTGGAAACACAACCCAAAAGCTTATCTCATTGAGTTGTTCATGGTTTTTTTGCAGATCAAACAAAAACATTGGCCTATATTCTAAAAAAAAATCATTTTTTGGATCAATGCATTATGGAACTTGGTAAGAAGTGTTGACCAAAATAAATGTTTATTGTTCTGTATTGGACGATTAGTTCACTGATGATTAAAATCCAAAGCACAAACATACATTCCAGAAGCCATTTACTGCCAGTCTGTATTACATTGACAATGTTACTATTGATTATTTTTCAGGGCACATTTTTGGTTGGTCAGCCAGGGAGCTCTGTGAAACAGGGCTCTACTGGTCATGTGGCATCCAGTCCTGCATCCAGTACCCAACAGGCCATTCGGGTCACCGCAGGACAGAAGGCAGCCATTTTGGCTCAGGTGTGTAACAAAGTGGAATAACCTCCTGTAATTTCCTTTGCATTGATGTGTAGTAATATAACTTCAAGGATATGTAATATCTAGTATACTACTAAAAGTTCCTGGAACTCGCAGGGAGCACACAAACTGATACCACAGGAACCTTGCCTGTAAGCCACTTGAGATGATAAAGGCACCTTCCAAATGAATAAATCAAAATTACACTGGCTACCAGAAGTTTGGAATAATGTACAAATTTTGCTCTTATGGGATGAAATTGTTACTTTTATTCACCAAAGTGGCATTCAACTGATCACAGTTTATAATCAGGACATTAATAACATGAAAAATTACTATTACAATTTTTTTTTAAATTAACTACAAAGTGTTTTCATCAAAATATCCTCCATGTACAGTAATTACATTTTTGCAGATCCTTGGCATTCCAGCTGTCATTTTGTCCAGATACTTAGGTGACAATTCACCCCACTTTTCAAGTAGCGCTTGCCATAGATGTGGCTGTCTTGTCGGGCACTTCTCATGCACCTTACAGTCTAGCTGATCCCACAAAAGCTCAATGGGGTTAAGATCCATAACTCTGTGTTTCTATGCCCACTCTTTGTTTTTCTGATTCAAATGTGGCTTTTTCTTTGCAATTCTTCCCATTAGACCTGTACCCCTAAGTCTTCTCTTTACCTTTGTACATGAAACTGTTTGAGCAGGTAGAAGTCAATGAAGCTGTCAGCTGAGGACATGTGGGGCATTTATTTCTCTAGAGAAATCTATTAAACTAGAGACTCTGATGTCCTTATTCTTTAGTTTAGTTATATCTGGGTCTTCCACATCTCTTTCTGTCCTTATTAGAGCCAGTTGTCCTTTGTCTTTCAAGACTGTAGTGTACACCTTGGTATGAAATCTTCAGTTTTTCTGGTAATGTGTTAAGTATTGTATAGCCTTCATTCCTCAAAACATAGATTGACTGATGAGTTTCTAGAAAATGCAGTTTCATTTTTGCCATAATATTGATCTTAAGATATGTTAGTCTTTTGCATACTGTGGCAACTCAAAAACAAACAGAAAGACAATGTTAAGCATCATTTAACTAACCAAATAGCTTTCAACTGTGTTTGATATAACGGCAAGTGATTTTCTAGTACCAAATTAGCGATTTAGCATGATTACTCAAGGATAAAGTGTTGGAGTGATGGCTGCTGGAAATGGGGCCTGTCTAGATTTGATCAAATGACTTGCAGTGATGCTTTTTACATCAGTAATGTCCTGAATATACTTTGTGATCAGTTGAATGCCACTTAACGAAACAGCAAAATCTGTACATTATTTCAAACTTTTGGCCACCAGTGTGTATGGTTTAAATCAGGTGTGAAACATAAAGGCACTTTCACACCAAACACACATTTTCAGCTAGTTTCCTGTCTTGATTGAGATTTTATATAGAAACAATGGATTCCTGTGGAGCCATTCACACCGAGAGCAAATATTTGCATGCTGACAAAGCGAGGTTTCTTTGTGTGTGTGTGTGTGTGTGTGTGTGTGTGTGTGTGTGTGTGTGTGTGTGTGTGAATTTGTTTTTCCTCACCCAATGATGAAATGCCCTGGCAAATAAAATATGAGCTTTGGATCACATGTCAAGGGCTTCCGCAGTTATTAAAACCAGCGCAATTGGTTACACTAAAGCACAGAAAGCTGTTTTGCCCACCAGCATTAAACATTGAAGTCAGGGAATAAATCCTGAAATTTAGGGTAAGGATTTGTATTTTATTTGCATCAGATGGCTTAAAGACCAAGAGCATCTTTTCTTATATGGGTTCTCCAAGGCTGTACGCTAAAAAAAGTTTAAGGAGCTCTCGTGCACCTAAGTGAAAGATTTTGGATTTAGGTAATTGACTATCGATCGGTGCCACCTATTGTAAAGTCATGAATGTGCTAACAAAGAAGATTTTCAGCGGTTTCAATGTGAAAAGGACTTAAGATGTAGCAATTAACAACACATTATTTTTAATGGTTAAACTCGTTAAAACAGAACATTGAGTTAGCTTCAATAAAATAAACAAAATGTATGACATGATAAGCTTACATACACTAAAGAATCTCTGTTACTCAGAAGAGTGGGATGAGTTTATCTACTGAATAAAAGCAAAAGTGTTCAGGGCTTTGGCATTATTTTCTTCCTCTACCTCATCAATTTCTTGCTCTCCAACACATTGATCTTTCTTTATCTCTCTCTCTCCCCTGTTTCTCGCACTCGTTGCACATTCATTAGTGTTACACCAATGCCTTTCCTATGAAAAGCTCACTCTCTAGAGCCCCTCATTTGTCTGTGTGTGTGTGTCCTGATTATCAGATAGAGGCTAATGAGTATGCCTGTAGCTGACATTTGAGCTGCAATTCACCCCCCCCGATCACTTTCTCATTGCTTAATTACCCATATGAATCATAACCTCAAGAAACCTCTTTAAGCACAACACACCAGGTACTAACTTGAACAGTGATCTCTGCTCATTCATCTTCTCCTTATAACTCTTCTAATGCCTCTTCAGCACAGGCGAGAATAAATTAAAACTTTTGATCCTATTGCTCTGGAGGACAGAGTATTTGTGTTTGATGGAGGGTATTTGCTGTGAATTTAAGAGAGAGAATAATATAGATAAAGAGAATCTTTAGAGGGTGAACAAGCAAGAAAGTTTGTTAAAAATATAAAGTTAAAGATCTATCACCTATTTCTCCATGTGCTGTTATGTTAGAGATATAATCTGTCTCTCTGTTCAAGTTCAGTGAAGCTTTATTGGCTTGACTGTTGAAGTACAATATTGACTAAGCAATGTAGAGAAAATATTTAAGTTTATATGCACAGAATTTATGGATAAATGAAAAACGAACATGTTTGAAATATCAACTCAATATTCTTTCCTGGAACTGAATGCATTGACAGTGTTTTCCTTGTTCAAAAATAGTCTTCGGTTTTGGCTGGCTGACATACATGGTCATTCACATTCACAAAGTTGGTTTATTACATAACTGCAGTGAATTAATTTGTAATGTATTTATGTAGTTGCATATTATTAGAAATTATGTAATTGCATAAGTTATTTTTGATCATCTAGGCATCTGGAACACTTTGAATTTACAGTTTTCTTCCCCTCAAGGTGCTATTGAAAATCAAACTAAACTACCTTTTAATTTAACCCTTTAAGCTCGGATGGGCCCGTGAGGAAAAATGGTAATCATAAAAATATTAATACAGTCTTGACCAACACAAAATAGGTATTGTTTGAAAGATTAGAAGCTCTTCTTTCAAATGCATACAGGCATTATTACCAAAACTGAACAAGTGCTTTTGAAATTTGCAGAAAAATCAGAAGTGTTATTTAGAATAAATGTTGCACTGTACATATTGCAATCAGTAAAATCATCAAACTGATCAGATAGCCATGTGACTCAAAGTGTAGAATACAACCAGCCTATTTGTTTTACTCCAGACACAAATATAGCAAGTAATAGTCAAGTATATGTCTTTGACAATTATGTTGGTGTATGCCACGTTTTCACTTATAACTTAACGAAAAATTAATTGAACATAAAATATGCCATACTAGGGTTGTGCCGATGGACGATATCATGACCAACATCACGATGTAGAGCCACCATCGTTATGCCACGCCCCCTTTTGCGAGTCTTGCTAGTGTGACTCACTAATCCTAGTCTCTTCTATAGTTAACCTAAAAACTTTGCAGGGATTGCTCTGTAAATTAAATTGAGAATATAACTAATGCATATATGCTATTTTAAATACTGTAGTATATGCCAGAGACGTGACGTGTTAGTCTGTGAAAATACCGTGTCAGGCAGGCTACACAAATATTGATCTTGACATTGTTAGCTTCTTGTCTTTTTTACATGTCTTACACTGTACATTTAGATTAAAATATTTTATGTTGTAGGCTACAAGAAAATAGCCTTTATTAATTAATTATTAGTAGTTGTAGTGTCTCAGAAAATCTTGCTCATCGTCACATAGCTCTTGTATACACTGAAGCGGCAGTTTAAGATAAACCCAGACCAGCGAACGTCAAATAACTTTTGTCTGGTTAATACTTTTAAAGAAAAATTTCCTTGGCCATAAATCCATAATGTCAAATCAAATGAAAGAAACAAGGTGAATATGAATAACACACATTTATTAAAACATAGAACAACAAGAAATAAAAGAAGAAAACGGGAACAACACTCAGACCGAAACTCTGCATTAACATTAACACTTATAATTAGCAGCACAATTAACTTCAGCACAGGCTACAAAATAAATTATGTTATTGAAATATTGTAAAGTGGTCATATGAACTACACAAATGAACGTTTAAAAAATAATATGCAAAATCAAATAGCTCCGCAACGGATGGCAAAAAATGCGTAAAGAAGTCTAATATCTTTCACCATATAGACCATGTTTAAATTTCGATGTTTCTGGCCAGAAATACCAACATATTCACTTTATCTGGTTTTAATAAGCTGCGGATTGGAGTAACTACACTACCCGCTCTGCTGAAGACCCGCTCTGATGGAGTACTGGTAGCACATATGCACAGATATTTCCGTGCTAATCTTGCCATGAACGGAAACCTTTTGTCGTTCGTTTTCACCAAGTCAGAGGGTCCTCTTCCCCATCAATGGCCATTTCCTGCAGGTACATGGTCATTTCTGCCTCGACCTTTTGCTCATTAGTGAGTAAAATAACGAAATTATAGTTTTTAAGTGGAAAATAGTATTTATGTAAAGAGATATATTAAAATAAAAAGTGCAAAACTCTTAAGTGAAAGCTAAAAAAAAAAATGCTTCACGTGTCGTGCAACCTACTGATAAAGCGCCGACGAGTCATTAGTTGGGTTAGTAAAATAACGAAATTATAATTTTTCATATAATGTTTGAAAATTCCTTCGTTAATTAAATATTGGTGGAAAATCCCCCACCTGTCTATTTTTAAAAAAACATACATCAGCTGGTAATTGGTAATTTGGACATATGTCATAGTTCATGGTAAGAACACTTCAACCTAGAAACATTTGTGTAAGAGACAAACAGCCTCGTCCTCACCATATACCTTTTACTTTTCACCCACATTTCAGCGAACCCTTATAATGAGGCGGCCTTGTTTGTTCCTTCACATTATCATTTGATTAATGAAAGAAAATACAAGCTCCAAAGATATTTAACTCATTAAGGCAAAACACCATGCCAGAGACATATCATATAAGAGATATCTAAGAAATACATCAAGGATATATGTCAGAATGCTGCTAATTAACAGAAATGCATGCTGTTTTTGAAGGTTTTTAAAGGGGTTTTAAGGTATACACCTGTTATTCAAGGATATCAACCATTCTCTGTGTTCTCTGCAGCATCAACACTTTTAGTAACCTCATATGCTCTCTCCTGGGTCACAGAAAGGCCTGGAAACTCGTATAAGTATTTTGATATATAAAAACATACTGAAAATATATAGAAACATACTAGAATATTGAAAAATATACTATAAGAGGGGGATGGTTATCTTTGAAATGGTAATCAAGGTAATCCGATGCATAGATAATTAGATAATCCACACGAAGCACAATGTTACATATGGCCACCATGTACATTGCATTCAGAAAGTATTCAGATTCCTTCATTTTTTTTATATTGCTGCCTTATGCAAAAATGCTTAAATGATTTTGTTTTTCACATCAATCTACACTCCATGCCCCATAATGACAATGCAAAAAACTAATTTAATATAACTTTGCAAATTTAGTAAAAAGAAAAAAATTAAATATAACATTGACATAAGTTTTCAGACCCTCAAATGACACTTGAAATTTAGTTCAGGTGCATTCCATTTCTCTGGATAATTATTTACAGCTGTGGCCAAAGGTATTGGTAGTGACAAATTTTGTTTCGCAAAGTTTTCTGCTTCAGTTGTTATGTTGAATCGCATTTCGCAAAAACTTTACTGAAGCACTCCACCGATCTGGGCTTTATGGCAGAGTGGCCAGATGGAAGCCTCTCCTCAGTGAAAGACAAATAAAGTACTTAAAGGACTCTTAGACTGTGAGAAACAAGGTTCTCTGGTCTGATGAAAAGATTTAACTGTTTGGCCTCAATTCCATACGTCATGTCTGAAGGAAGCCAAGCATCGCTCATCACCTGTGCAATACTATGCCAATGGTAAAGCATGGTGGTGGTTGCATCATGCTGTGGGGGTGTTTTCACGTGGCTCGATTTGCATTATACCGCGGAGACTCCCAGCATGTGGAGGCTCATGCTACTCTCCGCGATCCACGCACAACTTGCCACGCCTCCCATTGAGAGCAAGAACAGTGAATCCTGCTTCTGAGACAGTCAATCCACGTATCATATCACGTGGCTCGTTGTGCATGAAACCGCGGAGACTCCCAGCATTTGGAGGCTCATGCTACTCTCTGCGATCCACACACAACTTGCCACATGCCCCATGAGAGCAAGAATCACTAATCGCAACCGCAAGGAGGTTACCCCATGTGACTCTACCCTCCCTAGCAACCGGGCCAATTTGGTTGCTTAGGAGACCTGGCTGGAGTCACTCAGCCACACCCTAGATTCGAACTTGTGAATCCGGGGGTGGTAGTCAGCGTCAAAACTTGCTGAGCTACCCAGGCCCTCAGTTTTTTCAAGTTATCAAAAATATGGGTTTTGCTTTGTCATTATGTGAAATGGAGTGTAGATTGATGTGAAAATATAAAATGATTTAAAGCATTTTAGCATAAGGCTGCAACATAAAATTTGTAAAAAAGTGGTCTAAATTATTTCTGAATGCACTGTAAATGACAGACTCAATGATGCAGATTAAGTCAAAAGGCACTCATTCTGTGAAATCTCATTACTAATATCATATCTCCATGCTATTCATACTTTTTGTCATTGCTGTGTGTTTGCATACATAATTAGTTCTTATGTGCAGTTGTTTTATTTGTTTGGAGACTCTTTTGGACACATGGAGACGTTTTTTTACACTATGATAAATTATATTTGTAATGATATAACTTTTGATTGCTTTGTCATGTCAACACACATTTTTTCTTAGATAAAGTTGACAGGATTGGGTACAAAACGAAAGCAGTTTTTCGGAGACATCTTTTTTTACACCCAGAGATATATGTCAAATAAGAGAAATAAGGATCAAATTAAATTTGTTTTTTTTGTTTTTTTTGATCAGCAGTTATTAGGCCGAGAGTCTCAGAATTTATCATATCTATATCATAACATTTTTTGAAAAAGTTATTTACAATGATCCCAAAGACTTGACCCTCATTGTTTTTGTTTTTTTTAATGTCATAACCACATGGTAAGACCATGAATCCTTATTACTGTTTTAGCCTGATGAAGTATACATAATAAAATTAAATGAAGTCTCAAAGATTCTCCCTGGGAGGTCATGTAATATGACATTTGTTAGTTTGCCATGATAATTATTAGTAAGTGTGATAATGTATAGTTTAGATAGCCGTTATTTTGTTGCATGGCATATTGTTGTAGCTTTTATCCTCAATTTAATTTCTCTTGGGCCACCTCCGAAAAATGTTCAATGCAAAAATTCAATGCATAATAGGCACAAAAAAAAAAATATATATATATATATATATATAATTGTATATTAACTATAACTATAATTGATAGCTTTATATAAATTATACTGAGGTTAACCATTCTAAATTAAATTGTATTTGCTGTATTTATCTTACTGTCGTTAGATTGGGTTTGTGTTTTTCCAACTTGTTCCTCTTTATGTTTGGTTAACAGGTAGTGGGCGGTTCACAAGCTTCTCAGGTTAAGCTGTCAGATGGATCAGTGAAGATGGTAACAGCTGCTGCGGCTTCTCATCTGTCTAAACCAGGCACAACCACCTTGAGAATGACAGGGGGTGTCATTACATCTGCCAGCTCCACCCCAACAACACCCATTGCCACGCCCACCTCTCAGCAGGTAAGAGATGTACCTTTCTCTGTCACATACTGAACTACACTTGAGTCTTAACCTTTTCAAGTAACTTTGGCCATCTATTCTCCCTCCCCTTCCCCCACAGTTAGCAGAGGGTGCTGGAGGGTCGCTCCTTTCAGCCATTGCCTCATACAGTTAAAGCGCAAACGCAACACCCTGTACTTGTAGCTGCCAATCAAGCTGCGGTGATCAATGCTGCCAAGAATGCCAGCTCTGCCACCAACACAGCGAAGAGTTCTGCTTCTGGCTCTGTTGCCGGAGTCACAGTTACCAAGAGTGTCAACATGCCTCTCATCAACCTGTCGAAGGGGACGGCTGTAGTGGGTGGGTCGAAAAGTGCGAGCCCCTCACTGGTCACTGGAGCCTCGCTGCTTGGGGGAGGCACAGTCAGCGGGAAGACTGCCGCTGCCATCTCAGGTGACCAGTCATCTGCTATCCAGAGTTGCCATGGAGACCTGTTCTCCTCTATGCCCCTTGTTCCCAGATATTTTTTTGATGATGTGAGTTAAGGGATAGCATTTTTTTTTTTTTAAATGCCTTACGATGGCACAGAGCTAAAGCTCTTAATGACATAAGAGCTTTAGCATATGTAAAAAAAAATTTTTTTTACTATTTTTCTTTTTCTTGTATTTTTTATTTTATTTATTTATCTTTAGTCTCTAAGTGACACTTTTTGAGGGATGTCAGTCCTTACCCTTAAGCGAAAGTATACTTTGATCAGGGCGCAAATCTCGTCATCAGCAGTGTGCTCGAGCGCTAAATGCGCGCAGCCTGATTTTTCTAACAGCATGTCTTTAAAGGTGCAGAATGCACATGCGCCTGGAGTTATTTGCACTAATCAGTGGGTCCACAAGGTGGCAACATTCACATTTGAGCCATTGCTGTCATGATGCACAAGATGTAAATTCCACTAAATATCAGGAGATGAAGGTAAAAACAACAACCGTGGATGTGCAAATCAAGAATGTGTGTGAGGAGGTCTTGACATTCAGTGCATTCAGAAATTATTCAGACCCCTGCCTTTTTTTGTTATGTTGCAGCCTTATGCTAAAAGGCTTTAAATTGTCTATTTTTTCCTCTTCATTCTACACTCCATACCCCATATTGACAAAGCAAAAAACTGATTTTTGATAACTGGCTGTGTGCTTAGTGGTCATTGTTGTGTTGGAAGGCAAACCTTCAGCCCAGTCTGAGGTCCCGAGCGCTCTGGGCCAGGTTTTCATTAAAGATATCTCTGTATTTTGCTGCATGAATTTTTCCTTCAACCCTGACCACTCACCCAGTCCCTGCTGCTGAAAAACACCCCCACAGCATGATGCTATCACCACCATGCTTCACCGTTGGGATGGTATTGTGCAAGTGATGAGTGGTGCCTGGTTTCCTTCAGACATGACGCTTTGAATTGAGGCCAAAGAGGTTCCTCTTTTCATCAGACCAGAGAATCTTGTTTTTCTCAGTCTTAAGAGTCCTTTAGGTGCTTTTTTAATATTTCCAGATCGGTGGAGTGTTTCAGTGATGGTTGTCCTTCTGCAAGATTCTCCATTTCCACACATGATCTCTGGAGCTCAACCAGAGTGACCATCGGGTTCTTGGTCACCTCTCTTACCAAGGCCCTTCTCCCCCAATTGCTCAGTTTGGCCAGGTGGCCAGCTCTAGGAACAGTCCTGGTTGTTCCACACTTCCATTTAAGAATTATAGAGGACACTGTTCGCTTGGGAACCTTCAATGCAATTTTTTTGTAGCCTTCACCAGATCTGTGCCTTGACACAATCCTGTTTCTGAGATCTGCAGGCAGTTCTTTTGACCTCATAGCTTGGTTTTTGCTCTGATACAAATTTTCATCGGTGAAACCTTATATAGACGCATGTGCCTTTCTAAAGCATGTCCATTCAATTGAATTTGTCACAGGTGGGCTCCAATCAAAGTGTAGAATCATCTCAAAGATGATCCATAGAAATGGGATGCACCCGAGCTATATTTCAAGTGTCATAGCAAGGGGGTCTGAATACTTAAGTCAATGATTTTATTTTATTTTATTTTTTTAAATGTGCAAAGTTATCAAAAATATTTTTTTTGCTTTGTAATTATGGGGTATGGAGTGTAGATTGATGTGAAAAAAAATTATAATTTAAAGCATTGTAGCACAAGACTGCAACAACAAAATGTGTAAAAAATAAAGGGGTCTGAATGCACTGTACATGCATTTGTTTAACTCGAGTCTGAAGGAATATAAAGACATCTTTATGGGTCTAAACACCTGATGAGAACCTGTTTATGTGCGCACAGTTGTATAGAGTATATTTTGACAGGCTTGCGTTCAACTGTACGCAGATGCTGAGCGTTCACGTGAAATTGGAAATATAGCTAGGGCTTTAGGAGTTTGTGATAGATAAATATTTCTCATAATTCCATAATCCTCAAGGAAAGTAGAAAGCATTACAGAGATTTTCAAACAGACCGGGACCTGTTCAGAGCACTATAGTTAAACTATCCATTGCTCGAAATGCTTAATTGTTAATATTTGTGGCTTCAGATTGGATTTCTGTTAAGATCATTTTGTATTTTGCTGAGCATTTGTTTGGTAGCTTGCCAATGTATAAAAAAAATTCTAACACCTATTGCACACGCATGCCGAAACAAGGTGAAGCAGCATGTGGAGACCACTTTAGCAGTATGAAATGCTTTTACACTGGTAGTGTTTCTGCTACATAAACAGTGGCGCTATATACAGAAAATTCATTTAGAAAATGGTTATCAATGAGTGAGCTATTGTTAAGTATTACATACTAGATCGTCATGAAATTATATTTACTTGATGCTGGTGTAGCCATATTTAGTCTTGTAGAATTCTTTCATGTTGCCAACACAAGCTCTGCTCCTTTCAAACATCATTCAGTGAAATGTGGAGGGGGAGGACGATGAGACTTTGAATTTTGTTTTGCTCGACAGATGACAGTGATCACTCTGGTTAATGGAATATGAGCATCACACTAGCAATGCCCAATGTGGTTGCTAGGGAGGGTAGTCACATGGGGTAACCTCCTCGTAGACATGATTAGTGGTTCTTGCTCTCAATGGGGCTCTTCGTAAATTTTGCGTGGATCACTGAGAGTAGCAGGAGCCTCCACATACGGAGTCTCCATGGTGTCATGCACAACGAGCCACGTGATAAGATGCGCGAATTGACTGTCTCAGAAGTAGAGGCAACCCAGATTGAGGTAACTGCGCCACCACGAGGACCTATTAAGTAGTGGGAATGGGGAATTCTAAATTGGGAGAAATGGGGGAAAAAAGAAGAAAAGAAAAAAGTGTGTAAGAGAAAGATCTATGGTATTGGCTCATTAAACAAAGTTTATTTATGTTCCTTGTTACTCACAGGTATGCTGAAGTTGCACCCAGCACAATCCAGCTCCCAGCAGACAGTTCTCACCATACCAGCCAATCAGCTTAAGCAGCTCAGTGTGGGCAGTAGCTCCACAGGGCTACAGACCATCTTGATGCCTGTTGGTAAAGGTAACACCACCCAGTTCCTCTGACATCTACACAGCCTGACTCAGACTCCTGAGCTCTGGACCTATAGTCCTGAGCTCAGGAGTATAGTTTTTGAGTATGTCTAAAGACAAGTTAGGGTTTTTATTTTAGACTTCCTGCTCTCAGTAACTACTCATATAATCTCTGTAACATTACCACCTGAGATGCCTTAGATATGCAGCCGACCCCTAGATATGCAGCCGCCTTCTAAGACCGCATCCTAAGCTCAATGGCACCTCATAAGTGTCTGATTTCAAACCATTAAAATAGTGCACATGAAATAGTGTTAGTATGTTGCTAAGCTAACAATGTATTTTACTCCAAGAAGCTTAAAAATTGTACCATCCACAAATATTGGGTAAAATAGTCTTTTAATATATTTAATTAGATTATTATAAACAATTTATATTGATACTATTCATTATTGGATAAAATGTCAGTGGGTATGGCACAAGACCGATCTTTATGACTGTAACCCGTGAAAGGATCAGTGGCATGCTCCTTCCCTCTGTAGTGCTAGGGTCTCCTTGGGCAAGAGAGAACAACCCTCAAGGCCCCCTTGCTAGGGCCACAGCTATAAAGGTTTTTCAACCACTCTGTAAGAACCCAGAGTTTAATAGATACTTTTTTTTTTTACCTCTTTACTACTATAAGAAATAGGAAAAGAGATGACTCGTTTTCCCTGAGTTGTGATCCATTATTTCAACATGGTACTTTGGCTCCTCCTTCACCTAGGCTGGAGGTTGAAATGTCTCGATCCAATCAATCGGCTGGTCAAAACTTGCCCTGGGACTGCTCTATGTAGGATAACTGAACATCATATATTTCTCAGACTCCCAGTAGGCTTTGGCTAAGGTTCAATCAAGTAAATTGTGCAACTTGTTGCTCAGTTTGCTTGAGTATATCATCCCTGTATCCCTGATGCATAATCTGCTGGATATCCCAGATATGTGCATCCCTCTCTTTTAGGCTCATAGGAAACATCATAGAAGTCTGTCCCCTAAAGGCAGAATCAGGCCAACTGTCCCTATTCTTCCTAACAGGTAATGGAGAATGTTATCATCCAATGGAACTGTCATAATATCAGGGCTAATTTTACGGAGCTACAACATTTAATTGCAATCACCAATCCTATAGCCATATGTCTTCAGGAAACACAGTTACCATCAGATTGTACTATTTAAAAATTGTTAACATTTTTAATACCTTCGGTCCCAATAACAAGCAGGCTTCCGGTGGTACAGCCATTTAAATAAGAAATTATTTGATCCATAGTCATATAAATATGAAAAGCAAACTAGAGGTGACAGCAGTACGACTGACTCTGCTGAAAACCATCACAGCCATTTCGATCTACATTCATCCAAACTCAGACTTGACACACAAGGACCTAGATCACCTTGTTGCTCAGCTCCCACCCCTTTTATTCTCATGAGTGATTTTAATAGTCACAACTTTCTGTGGGGCAGCAATCATTGCAATACAGTAGGGAAGAAGATTGAACATTTTATAGATAACCATACTTTATGCCTTCTAAATAATGGATCAAATACCTACTTACACTTGGGACATGGAACAAAATCTGCGATCGATTTAACAATTTGTTAGCCTGGATTGTACTTGTACATCATGGAGAGTCTGGCATGACCTCTGTGGTTTTGACCACTACCCAATCATTGTAATAATCAAAGGAAGAGAGGAAGAAACAAATGTACAAAGATGGCAAATTAAAAAAGCTAATTGGTTTCAGTTTCAAACGCTCTGTTATGAGAGGCTTGCACGGTTTTCAGAAGACAGCCCTGATGCTATGCAGAAATGTACTAAAACGCTTATAGCTATAGCTAATGATACAGTCCCAATAACATCTTTAAATATGAAATGTAGGTGACTTCCATGGTTTCATAATAAATGTAAGGAAACCATAAAAGACAGGAAGAAAGCTGAAAGGCTTTTCTTTAGACACCCATCAACTTAAAATCTTATCAAACTCAAGATGATTAGAGCACAAGCAAAAAGAATCATAAATTAAGTTAAAAAGGAAAGCTGGAGAAGATTTGTTTCCAACTTGACCAAAAGTACTTTAAGTACTTAAAACCAAATATAGATCTTAATATGGATAATAAAGGTAAATAACAATCGCCCTCAAATACAACACATTAAATCGCATGGTACACTCTATCAAACATTCTATCAAAAACTTTCGAACGCAATTCATCTATTGAGAACGATCTTCTTGATTTTCGAATATTTCATGCTCAAGAAAAAGAGAAGATTATCTTTGGCTCTAGCAATGCAGAGTCCTATAACCAACCCTTCTCCATGGAAGAGCTACAGTGAGCTATACAAAAATCCCACAACACAGCTGTTGGACCAGATAAGGTCCACTATCAATTTTTAAAGAATCTACCCCACCTCTTTCTGAAAATGCTTAGAATTTTTAACTCTATCTGGAAAAATTCCACCTGCTTTGCATGAAGCAGAAATAATACCCATTCCAAAGCCAGGAAAAGACCATAGTGATCTCATAAATTATCGCCCTATAGCCTTAACCAGCTGCTTATGTAAAAAAAAATTAAGAGGATGGTCAATGATTGCCTGGTCTGGTTAATGGAATGTGAGCATCACACTAGCAATGCCCAATGTGGTTTCCGGAAAGGCCGAAGCACTACAGATCATCTTATTTGTCTTGAAAGCTATATTCATGATGCTTTCATTAGTAAAGAGCATAGACATTTGTAGTTGTAGAAAGTTCAACTCTTATGAATCTGTACAGAACCTCGATTTGCTAAAAAGCTGGATTATGGAATCATCATTTATGGATCAGCCAGGAGATCGTATATACGAATTCTACTGTAGATACTATTCGCCACTAAGGTATTCAACTGGTCTTAGGAGCATACAGAACATCAACAATTCAAAGTTTATGTGTAGAAGCCAATGAACCTTCCTTGGAAATCCGATGCCTAAAGCTGGCTCTACAAAACAAATAAAGAAAATCTAGCCTATCCAGCAGTTTTCTCAACTCAACATTCAATCTCACTCAAAAATCAAACTCATCCAAATGAGTATTACCAACAATTCCTGGATATAAAACAACCCACAACATATCCCAATATACAAAGATGGATACAAATCTGGAAATCAAGTGACAACAGCCTTTGCACATTACTGTTTTTGTACAAATTTGTACTGTTTTTGTACAAATTTATCTGGAGAAAATTCACCAAAGTTACCATCCTGTCAGAACCCACATGTCTTACTGGACTGTAACACTTCTACACACTTGAGAAACCTGTATTATTCTGTTGACACTTTTGAAAAGGTTTTTAACCAAGTAAATCCAAATTTTAAACACCTTTTTTTAGTTTTACTCTTGAATAACTAAACTGGCTCTCGCCATAAATATAGCCATAGAGGCTGGCATGGCGTTAAAAAGGAAAGAAAGAAAAGAGTGAACCGTCGACTAGGAATAATAGATTTTTCCATGAAGGATATATGCAATACTGCCTTAAAATATTGCCTGGTATCTTAAAAGGTGTGAATGGATATGATACAGGGAGGGTTTTAGCAGAGATGAGGCCTGGCCAATCACAGGACTGTTTGTGCTGGGGGTTGACTTGTAATTCTGACAACTTAAATGGAGAAAAAGTTTTTGTCAGTTGAATTGAAGCTGCCAGATTGTATTTATCTGGAGATGTTGGCTTTTTCCAGCCTTCATCAGTGATGATAGTAAAAGGTGAACATTGCTCTGGAGACATTCTCCCGTAAAATATGGTTTTCATTCTCTCTCTCCCTGGCTCTAGGTTTGTGTTAGGTTGATCTCCGCAGGCATCATATCAGCAGAAGGTGCCTCAGTTTTGTTTGTTTTGTGTGTTTGTTTGATTGTTTTTAGTGCAGTACATGAACATCAGTGCAATAAAAGATGTCACAGAGCGCAATCTGTTGTCATAGTGATAGAGATGGATGGAAGAATGGAAGAAAGTCATTGAGAAATAACAGGATTGAGTGCACTTAACATGTATAAGAGAGAGAGAGAAACACAACAGGAACTTTCAAGTTTATAAATGTAAACATAGAAAGCCAGGAAATCATGTTGAAATTATGATGTTGATCAGATGAGTGCACAAGAATGCCATGGTGTCGCACATGACTCCAGCTATGAAAGTAGGAGATGTCTATATTAAAAAAACTCATAGCAGAAGGCATGAGATGTGAATGTTGACTACAGTTTAGTTTGTACTAAATTTGTGAAGAATTACTATAAAGCAGAAAGTACTACTCATTTAGCTGGTTTTTGAGACAACTTGTGCGAAATAAAACTTCAGGCCCCATCATTCTCTGTGGCAATCATTTATTTAGTGCTCCAACTGGTTTAATAAATAGATAAATTACATAGATAAACCAGTGATTACATACCGAATGCACATCCTTCACTCTTCATTTGGCTGCAATAGTACAGAAAAAGAGGGAAATGCATATGAAACTGCCCAACACAATCTTTTTTGTTTTGTTTCAGTCAAAATGGCTTAATTTTGCACATCATGTAGTAACTGAACTCCATAACTAACTGTAAATATGCTGCCTAAATGAAACTTGAAAACATTATATAACAGCAATTACATTGAATAAAAACCAAGTAATCTGTCTGTTTGGGTTTTACAGTTGTTCAGTCTGGTTCTAAAGGTGCATCTACCAATACGGCCCCAATTGGAGCTGCTTCCTTAGCATCCACACCTGTAGCTCAAGGTAAGACACACTTGCACACAGTCACTGCAGTTATATTGAGAATGTAAGACTTTTACTCCAAAATGTTTATTGTAGTTTGGTGATAGATAATCCTGAATAAAAACAGAGCTCTGCCTTTACTGTAGTCATGTGGTTTTCTTTGTGCGTGTGTGTGTATAGTTAAAACTGAACCTGGGTTGGTCAGCTCCTCCTGTACTACCCCAGTACCCCAAACATCTGCTCCAGCCTCTACAGCGCCGTCTTCTGTTCCCCGGGCACCCACCCCTGTTTCCACAGACGCAGCTGCTACTATAAAAGTGGAACAGGGCACAGAATCTACAACACATGAACTTATCAAGTATGAACTTCAACACATATACAAACACAATGAACACTAGATATCTCTCTATCCAAATCTGTCTTTGTACAAGGTGTTCTATAAGATTTGCGAATGTGCATTATTTAATTGTTGTCATAGGAACAACCTGTCAATAATTAGACAAAGTCACAAATTGCTTTAAAAAAGTACATGTAGCGGCTTTCGGATGTTCAGTGATTGATTGAGTTATTAACTCCATAATCACTCTGACCGATTCAGTGAGGAAGTGAGTTGGCCTATGAATTCATACTTATAACTTTTCATTTTGTTGTGGACCAATTTAAGAATTGGTTCTCTTAATTCATTAATATATCTTGCTTAAAAGATTTCTGCATTCACTTCATGAAAGCATCTGGACTGTATTTGCTTACAGTTGAATTCAAAAGTTTAAATACACCTTAGCCAAATAAATTTAAACTCAGTTTTTCACAATTCTGACATTTAATCGTAGAAAACATTCCCTGTTTCACTACTTTATTTTAAGAATGTGAAATGTCAGAATAATTGGGAGATAGATTGGAATAATTGCAATCATCACATTTCCAGTGGGTCAGAAGTTTACACACACTTTGTTTGTATTTGGTAGCATTGCCTTTAAATTGATTAACTTGGGTCAACGTTTTGGGTACCCTTCCACAAGCTTCTCACAATAAGTTGCTGGAATTTTGTCCCATTCGTCCAGACAGAACTGGTGTAACCGAGTCAGGTTTGTAGTCCTCCTTACTCACACATGCTTTTTCATTTC